>NW_009648959.1:218928-276536 GCF_000708025.1 Charadrius vociferus
ACCTCTCCTGCCGGCTGCCCGAGAGCGTGAGGGGGCAAACGCTCCCCGAGGGGGGCGGATTTCAAAGATGTTTAATTCTGGAAGCCCGTGAGACCGGAGTAAAAGATGCCACTGGCGCAAGGGAGGAGCAGATATTCAAGAGCAAGTTAATGAAGTTTTATCTGACTGGGAGAAAGAAGGTGAGCAGTGACAACCAAAAAGTAAAAAAAGACAGCAAGCTTTTAATCAGCAGTGCATACCCAAATGAGGAACGTGCCACTTTTTGTTTACTCTGTCCCACCCCAGATGGAGTATTGCAGTGTTCAGATGCAGTGTCCTGGGGATGCTGTGCCCCCCGGTGCTGTCATGGCCTCCCGCTGCAAGCTGCAGCAGGAGAGGAAGGACGTTGCAATGCTTGGGATGCCAGGGCTAATGGCGGGTTGACCCATGTCAGAAGGATGACCCAGATATGTGGAGGAGCGGCAGCAGAAAGTAGTTCACTGGTACTAGCCAGGCGCTTCACTTGCTGCGGAGCAGGGAACACCTTGCACAAGTAATGTATGGAAGGTTTAAGTCATGAGATGGGAAACAGATGCTAAGTTCTGATAAAACGTTTGCCCAGCATGTGGTTTGCTTAGTTTTGAGTGTTTGTAGGAGGAAAAAAAAGAGGCAGTGGCACAGGCGTGTTGGCAGCCTTCCACCCTGGCTGGGGCCAGCTCTTCCATGATTTACAACCCGTGGTGTCTTTCCATGGCTGTGCAGGACTACAGAAGGGGGTGATTTAACTTGCACTGTGCTTTCTCACTCTGACTTCCTCCGGGTGCCCAAGGTGAATTGTTAGGCTAAATTCAAGTGTGCCTACTACCAATTTAGTATGTGATACCTGCTTTCCTTTTAGGACTCTTCCATATGATGCTGGGGGCAGGCAGGAGGGAGGACTCCATCCTTGAATGACTTTTCCATCTCTCAGCATCTGAGAGTGGAATGAAGCCCCTGTCCCTGACACAGTGGCTGCTTTCTGGCAGCTGCTGGGCACACTATGCCGTGGCTGACCCTTGGCCTTACAGGAGCAAACTGCACAGCCAGAAGTCACCCTGCACACCGCGGCTTGTGCAGGTATGCTGCCCGGAGTGTTTAATGGAGGAAGGTAAGGGCTCTTGGTCAAGTGAAACAAGAGTGCTACCAGGCAGCAAGGGGATATGGAGGCCGGAGAGCATGACCCTTTGGAAAGGCAGGACGAAACACTCATCCTGACCCAGCTTTTGCAGTCTATTAAAGCATGGCACGGAACAGATGTTGGTCTTATACACTCACATAGATGCAAGCGGCGCTGAAGCCTAGCAGCTGTCTTCCACAAATGTTCCTGCCACCCTGGCCAGAGGCAAAACCACATGGAAACTGCTTTATGAGATTTCCAACTAATTTGAGTCACCTATGAATGCATCTGTGAAGGCTCCCTCTGCTACCAGTGTGCATTACTGCGATGTTACCTTTGCATACAATGCTATAAGTTTCATATCTTACTTTTATCTCCAGTTCATAGCAGTTTGTTTACACAGTAGCCAACACATCATGGAAAGCAGGGGAACAAAGATGACATAACAAATGCTCTGTTGTGGCCAGATGTCCTCTGGGTGCATGTCACGGTCCACTCCTCAGTGGATGCGTGATGGTTCATTTCAGCTGTGATCCTAAAGTGCAAAAAGAAATGGCATCAGGCCCAGGGAGTTATGCTTTCAACACACAATTACTTTATTAGTTCTGCCCCTAAAGTGGCTTGCGATAGAAAGAAGGAAGAATAGGAAAGATGAGGTAAAAAAGGCGAAAGAGGATTATAGCTACCACCATGGGTCCACAGGCGTTCCGATGGTCCTGAATCCAGAAGGCATTCCGCTGCTTCTTCTTCGACTGTCGTCGTCTCTCGGTGGGGAAGATCTTAAAAATTCAGTTACTAAGGAACCATCTTTTATGCTAGGTAGCGCACCTTGCTCCTCCTTGGACCCACCTCCACTCCACCTCTGTCCCATGGAAGCGTGCCAATCTCCGCCTGTCTGGAGTAAGGCTTCAACTCATGCCTAGAGAGGAGTGTCTGAGGCGTGGTCAGCTTTGGAGGCACGTAAATTCTTACCAGGAGGTGTGTTTTTATATTACAATGACATTATAATGAGGAAAGTTCAATTGAGGTTCAAAATGTCTTCATCAGTGCTGGCACAGCCAGTGCCATCCATCTTCTTCAACAGCAGCTATGTGGTTTCCTTCGCTTTGCTGCTTCAGTAAAATAGTTTTGTACCAGGTAACGACACTGTACCTTTGTACCATGGTAATGACACTGCTCGTACCCCAGTCCTTTCTCCAAGGTTTCCAAGTCTGATAACAGCCAGCTCAGCAAGCAACTGCAAACTGATGTCAAGACGTTAGTCCAGGTTTTGGGGGCTAGTCACTGATGACAATGTTGAGACAATACTGGTCTTCAGATCGACTCTTAAAGTTCAGGGAGTGCTGATGCTTAGGGTGACACTGTCAGGTATCTTCTGTGAAGGAAAAAGCCTCATGCCTCATTCTGGCAAAGCTGGTCACATGCAGAGAAAGCTTGTCAAGTGCAGCAGCAAAACTGGAAGAAGGACATCATCCTGTATCCAGCCCACCCGGGACCAGAGGGGTCCCTACTGCTCATGGAGTTGCTGGTCCCGGTGAAGGAGCAGATGAAACCCAAGCCAGACCAAAGGCACCTCTTTGAGAGTGTCATTGCAGAGTGTCATTCCTCATGAGCGGAGCCCATCATTATTCCCCTAACCCCAGAAATCACCACTCGGGCAGCAGTGCTTCAGTGACAGGATCAGCTTTTGTCCCAGGATCACTGGGCTGTGGGCAGCAGCACATTTTGGGATGTGAGGCTGTGAAAACATCTCCTCTCTTTTAAAAAGCTACCTGACTATGTAGATCATGATGTCACAGAGATCTGGACTGCCGGGCTAAGATCTTGCTTGTACCCAGAGATGCAAAGAAAAGATTTTGTAAATCTGAGTCATATTTCTCTTGGTAAAAAATAGTATTGGAAAACATTCAGTGAGCCGGAATCACCTAGAGAATAAACCTGAGGAGCTGCAACCAAACCATCAACAAACGCAAAAGGAAATTTTCTCAGTAAACAGTCCAGGGTTCATATTTTTAGAAGTGAAGGATGTGCAAGTCTGAAAAAAAAATGCCTGAGTGTAGTTTAGAAATCTGGAAACTGCTTGGTTTTGTCTGCTGCACTTAATGGCAAAGGTGCAGTGACGGCAGAAATGACACCAGTGACTGCTGGAAATGAGGACTCAAGGCAGTGTTTGGAGAGAAAGGTCACAGCCTACCTCTCCTCTGTACGTCTTGCCTTTGTTGGCAATCCTGTCTGGACTTTCTGCTGTCAGGTGTGTCTGTCTGCTCACTGAGTTTGGCCTCCTCTGCTGCAATAATAACTTTTCTTTGCAGGTGAAAGAGGCACCTGACATTTAGCTGTGGTCCAGGTGACCTGTAGGTAGCACTCAGTGCTGTCTTATGAGCTAACTAACTTCAAATGAGTCTCAGTCTGTTGTCTGTTTCTGCACAGATCTTGCTCAAATCTCACTGATGGGCGAGAGGACTGGTCTACGGGCTCAAATCTGCCTGCAGGCAGCATGCAAGTGTGTGATTCCCCCTGGGACAGAGCGTGCCTTTCTGAAACTGGCAGAAATGCTGCACTAGGTTGCTTAACAGATGGGCACAGCCTTCAAGTATTGCTTCAGCGCACACTGCAATTGAACGCACATCCTCTTGTAGCCTCACCAGTGAGAGAGGGCTCATCCATCATCTGCACTGAGGTGAGATATGCTGCCCATAACATGAATCTGTAAATATCTCACTGGCAAATTCTTGCTGCTGATGGGGACGGGCATCTCTGTGCCACGAAGACGCTTCTGTCTTGCTGGTAGGAAGGAGATTACAGGCTATTCTCTGCCAAAACAACTGTGTGTCAGATAAGCAACGCAAGAACAAAGGACAAAGACCTCTTGTGGGGCTTCCTATTCCAGTTGAAAGCATTGTGGACTTGCAGGGATCCAGTGCTGCTGCTGGAGTTAGGTGCTGCCTCACAGAGAAAGTGTGTTTTTATTTCTCACTTTGCAGAGGGTATCACAGGGGGATCCACTTGAACCTGCGACCAGCCTCTCCCTGTTGTGCTGTGCTCTGCATGGCAGTACACGGGCAGGCAGCAGCAGCAGCTGTCAGGGTGATGCCTATCTCACTCAAAAGCCTTAATGACAAATAATATGAGACCTAGAGGCTCTTTGCCTTCCTGAGGTGAGTTAGTCTGAGACAGTACTCTCAAGCTGAGGCTGCAAAGGGCTCAGAAGGCTTTGTGATGTTTTAGACAGTTTTACAATTTTTTAATATCACAAAGGTGTAAGAAACATAGCAAAAACTGAGCTCTAACATTGCATAGCTCCAGAATTTACTTGTCCTTCCATAGTTATTTGACCTGAAAGCATTACCCCTCTCAGCTTTCAGAAGGCTGCACAAAGGAGTTCAGAGGGATGCTCTTGCCAGAGTTCAAGAGCGGTGTGGCAGGGGGAGGCAGGCAGACACCAGCTCACCTCCACCTCAGATGGCTTCTGACACAGCACTGGCCTCCACTCCTGATGGGTGATTGCTAGGGACGTGGGCCTGGCCCCAGGGGAGACCAGCTTTATAAGTGATACTGGTACAAAGCAGATTAGTCTTCTGTTCTAATTAGTTACTAACTACACTTCCTGAGGTGAGTGAATCAGCAGAGAGTATATAATTAAACCCAAAATTGTTTTTGATATATTTTAAACATTCTTCTAGAATTCTCCACCTGGAAGAAAGAAAGAGGGCAGCGACGATGAAAGGTAGCAAAGGTTCATGAGAACACAGTGAGTATCATTTTAATGCTCATGCTGCCTGCTACCATCACATTTCAGTGCAGAGATATTTAAAATGTTGACAAGAGTGGCCTTTTTTTTCTTTTTTCTTGCCATGAAAAATGAAGTAACGACCCCAAAGCATTGTTCAAAGGAATGCCTTAAGTGGTAAAGAAGGAAACAAAGGCTAAAATATCAGAGGGACAAGAGATACGTGCTCAGTGTTTACGTATTGAAGCGCTTCTCGTGTACACGGCAAAGAAGGTGAGCAACAAATTCCCCCAAAGTCTCCCCTGTGCTGTCCAGGCAGGCACACGTGAGGTCAGCTGCAGTTGCCTTTTTAGGGTGCTCCTCAATAAATCCTCTCTTAATTGGACTCTCTTCTGGCTAACTTGCAGCTCTAAAGCTCATAGGAATTTTAATCGGTTTAGCCTCTTTTGAGTGAGAGTTGCGTTAAATTTATGCATACATCCTGCCTGACCATTTGGTGATGTATCTGTCTGATCTGCAGGACCAGCAGAGGAAACATGGCAATGACCAACTCAGCATACAGCGAGTCAAGGCTGGGAGATTACCCTGAGCTTCCCCATTTAAGATTGGACACGTTGAAACTGTTCCCGGTATCAGTACGTTATTTATTACACTCCTCAGTTATACTCTGAGAGGGGCCTTGGCTCTTGTTCAAGGCTCAGTGACTCAGCTCAGCAACAGGCACCCCAGTGGGATGCTCAGCATCCCCTGCAGGGAGGGCAGAATCAGTCAGTGGAAGATGTTTGGCCATATAAGCCTGTTTTTCCCTTTAGCTTTGAGCCATGCCTGGCTCTGTACATGCTGCCCTGTCTTTGCAATGGATGCTTAATGCAGCTCAGAACAGTGAACCCTTATGGGTGCAGAGCCATGTGGGATTGCAGATATGGTGGGGAGGGCAGGGGAGGGAAATACCTGACACAGGGACTCCTTTTTTCCCCTTCTCAGGTATAACAGAATCTCCAGCCAGGCTAATGACACAGTGGGGTTTGTGCTGCTGAAGCAAAGGACCAGCATGGTGGTAAGGGTGAGGATGAAGCTGAGGGGAGCCTGCAGGACTCTGGGGAGTGGTGCCACTGCTATGCATGCTGTCTCTGCCATGCTCCCCAAAACATGCCCCCTCCCATCTAAGTTTTTTGGGGAAACAGCTATGGCAGCAAGACCCCCTCCCGTCTCTCTCAATAGCCCAGTCAGTCTAGCATACGCTCCCTTCTGGGCAGAGAAAACACAGTTACTAAACAGTAAACCCACATTCCCAATCTGTATGTTAGGGAACTATGTTATCTGAAAGGCACAACACAGAACAAATCTGATGTAAACATTGCACAGGCTAGAAATGCTGCAGTGATTAAAAGACAAACTCCAACACTCATGTTTAAATCCATTACAGAGCTTTACAGGCAGAAAAAGGTTTTCACTCGAGTTACTTAGACATCTGCCCATAGTCAGCCTGCTCTGTAGTACTGCCCCTGTTACATCCCCACCTATTTGCCTTGGCAGCAGGAGAGAACTGTGTTAGTGCTGCCCTTTCCTACAAACTCTCGTACTGGTGCTTTTGCCTGGATGGCAATAGCTGAAGTAATAGCTATTCCTCCTTGTGTCAGCTGCTGCTGGACAACACCCACGCTGCTGCAGATTACATCTTTGAATTTCCTTGCATCTCTTTTTCTTATAATTCTGCAGCCTTGGGGGGGCCGCAAAGAAGAATAGCTTTGTTGATGTTAATGCCGTGGTATAAATCTCTTCTCACTCAGTGAGATCAAAATTAGGCTATTTTGGGGCCAGATTCCTTTACCAGTGGAAACTGGCAGGGCTTCATGGCCTTCTGTAAATGAAGATGGCCATTTATGTTTATAACATCAGATGGGTGGCTCATTGCTTGGCATTCCTTGAAGATATGAACAGATGGCAGCATAACTGATTAACTATTATTATTCATCTCAGATGCTCGCAGGAGAGAAGTAGCAGATTTTCGCATCCACTCTTGTTATGTAATTGAGCAGTACAGATTTCTGGTCCTGAGCTCCTGAGGACAGCTGAGGCGGAGGACAGCTTTCCTGTTAGTGAGGAGAGTGAGATTATTCTGTTGGTAACGTACAGTGTCCAGGCTGGTGGTGCAACATCGCAGTACCCAAAGATACTATCACTTCAAAAAAATCCAGTGTTTGTCTCTGATCTGGTGGTCTCATTTTTGACCACTTCAATTTCCAGACCAAGCTTACTCATGGCCAGCTCATACCACATTTGTTCTTTTCGTAACACTGCTCTTTAGTTCCAATCAACCTGATTCCCTTGTGCTCTTCGCTAGGTGAAGCAAAGTTTAGTCTTTTCCCGTTAAACAAACTCTTCAGTCCCTGACATCTGCATGCCCCACCGAGTCCCTTCTCACTTGGCATCCTCTTTTACATGAATGGAAGTTTCACGAAGGCTTGTGCAATGCCATTAAGCATTCCTTGGCTTTTACAAAGCCCCATCACACTGAGGAGCTGTTCTCAGCTAATCCTCTTGGATCCCACTGCTTCTTATTCCCAATTTACGAGTCTCTAATTTGTAGTAATGCTTTTGCCCACTACCCTGCACATTGCACCTACTGGTGTGCACCCCACTTCTGCGACCACTGTCAGTCTCCCCAGTTGTTACTGCCAGAAACAGCCAGCTTCACAAACTGCGGAGCATCTGTGTGTCCTTCACAAGTGCCACTCCTGCTTCTTGTCCAAAACCACTCAGTAAGAGCATATGCAAGACCAGCTTCTGAATTCCCCTTTGAGTCTTCACACAGCACCTCCCATCCGCCAGTTTGGTCCTGAAGTAGAGATTCTCTTTTGCTTTCCTTTCCTTGCCAAGCAGTCTACCACTGAAATATCAGGCCAGCCCAGCACACCTGCTTTTCACCCTACTTTTTTTTTTTTTATTATTTATTTTATTCCTGTTTACTGTTGAATGTGTTATTTCTTTTAAAATTTGCTCTTTCCCACCTTGAATTAAGACACAAGGGTCTGTGTTTCTCTGGCCAGACTGTGACAATTTGCTTTGAGAGAGGCATCAATACTGAAATTCTGTGCGGCAGTCCTTTCCACATGTGCAGAGTTCCCGGGGTACCAAGCTGTTCCAATTCTGCTTTTGCTCCAGATAGCAACATTTCTGCTTCTATGCAGTGCCTTCCTGCCTGCTTTCCATTTTTGGTGCTCCAGCATTTCATTCCAAGCTTGCAGAAAGCAGTCCTGGGGAGGAATGGTGGAGTACACCAAGTTGTTAACATTCTCACCTGCATCAGGAGATGCTGCAAAATATTTACTAGATAATTTGGTCCCAGCAGTCAGGAGTGGGACTGGTAACCTGAATGTTTCTCCCACTGAAGTAAACTACCATTTCCTTATTACCAGTTTCTGGCAGCATTAACATACTTCACATTTTTTATGTGATTCAGCCAATATCAGAGCCTGCTGGGCAAGGAGTAAGGGCACAGATCATAGAATCATAGAATGGTTTAGGGTGGAAAGGACCTTAAAGATCATCGAGTCCCAACCTCCCTGCCATGGGCAGGGACACCTCCAACTAGACCAGGTTGGCCAATGCCACGTCCAGCCTGGCCTTGAACACCTCCAGGGATGGGGCCTCAACAACCTCTCTGGGCACCCTGTTCCAGGTTGCCTTACGACCCTCAAAGTGAAAAATGTCTTCCTAATGTTTAATCTAAACCTGCCCTCTTCCAGTTTAAAGCCATTCCCCCTCGTCCTGTCACTACATGCCCTAGTAAAAAGTCCTTCCCCAGCTCTCCCATAGGCCCCCTTTAGGTACTGGAAGGCCGCAATAAGATCTCCCCGGAGCCTTCTCTTCTCCAGGCTGAACAGCCCCAGCTCGCTCAGCCTCTCCTCATAGGAGAGGTGCTCTAGCCCTCGGATCATCCTCATGGCTCTCCTCTGGACATGCTCAAGCAGGTCCATGTCTTTGTTATGCTGAGGACTCCAGAGCTGGATGCAGTACTCCAGGTGGGGTCTCATAAGAGTGGAGTAGAGGGGCAGGATCACCTCCCTTGGCCTGCTGGCCACAGTTCTGGATAAAGATGAATAAAGGATACCTGCAAACCTTCCGAATGTCAGGAGCAGAATGCAATCTACTTATAACACTGCTTAGAAACCTGTAACCTAGATCAAGGGGAAGAAAATTACTTAAATTGTTTTTTAAACTCCTGAAAAAAAGCAACTCCAAATTGATGCTTGTAGTTTACTAATTATAAAAGCTTATGAGGTCAGAAAATGCTGGAAAGGAAATAAAATTAAGCTCAATTTGCCAGAGGAATGGAATTATTTTGCCTGACAAATCTGTAATTCTTAATCAGTTTACATCACAGAAGTGACCAATGATTTGCATTGTTATTTACAATATTCTCCTCTACTCTGCCCTGGTGAGGCTGCATCTGGAGTATTTTATCCAGTTCTAGGCTCCCCAGTTCAAGACAGACAGGGAACTGCCGGAAAGGGTCCAGCAAAGGGCTACAAAGATGATTAAGGGATTAGAACATCTCTCTTATGAGGAAAGACTGAGGGACTTGGGTCTCTTTACTCCAGAGAAGACTGAGGGGGGAATCTTATTAATGCTTATAAATACTTAAAGGGAGTGTGCCGGGGGATAGGAAGAGTCTTTTTTCAGTGGTGCCCAGTGACAGAGGACAAGAGGTAACAGGCACGAACTTGAACATAGCAAATTCCATCTTAACATAAAGATGAACTTCTTTACTTTGAGGGTGGCAGAGCACTGGAACAGGCTGTCCAGAGAGGTTGTGGAGTCTCCAACTCTGGAGACATTCAAAACCTGCTTGGACACTGTCCTGTGCAACTTGCTGTAGGTAACCTTGCTCAGGCAGGGGGGTTAGACTAGATGATCTCCAAAGGTCCCTTCCAACCCTGACCATTCTGTGATATTTCTTGCAGTATGCATTGCCAAATGTACATTCCACAGGCACCAATATTTTAGGTAGTTTTCAGGCAAAACTGCCTTTTTTTTTTTATAAAAAAAAAAAAGACCTGGACATTTCTTGCAACTGCTGTTTTTCCTAGACATACTTGCTATTCATGGCATACTGTTTCAAATGTAAAGCTTAAAGCCAGCTCCAACTGTGCCACAGGAAACAACCGCATGTTGTGAAACTCGCCCAACCCAATTCGTTAATGGCCAGCAGAAGCATGCTTGCAGTTTCAGAGCACAGCATGCCCTGGCAGTAGTAAGCAGTGCAGCAGAGGCAGCAATCTCCAGGTTCAGGGGACTGCAAGAAACAATTTGCACCTTGTTTACACACTAAATATCTGTGTCTCTGTATGGGCTTAGCCCACTCTGCATTATTTCTGCTCTTAGCTTTTAAAAATACACACAGATCTGTTCAGAATCCTTGCTAAACCTTTCCTTGAAACATAAATCTCAGTATAAATGTTAATCAGACCTTTCAGTGATGAGCATGGAGAAAAAAAAAATCTCCTCACGCCTAGTACACAATAGAAAGCCACTCCACTATACTCCAGGTTCAAAAAAATCTCAAAGTTGCACTTCATAAAGACACATTTTAATAAATTAGTATTTATTCAAAATATCACATTAGCCTTTATTTTGCTCATTTGCCCCTGTGCAAAATTAAGCTTTAACATGTAAGTTGTAATAACAGAATGGCAAGCAGCTTCACAAAATGAAAGACCAAATACACTTATAATACGATCAGACTCTTTAATCTGGTGGATAAGGAACAGCGGGGTGGAAGGGAATAATCTGGTTTAGGGTCTGATATACAACCTATTTTGTTGTTTTAACACATATATCTGTTATTAAAAGCCACTGTTTAGCAGTATAACATGCATCTAAAAATTGACAATATGGAGCATCATCCATTAAATATACTATTTGTAGACAAGAATCATTAGGGATGGGAAAAGGATTAAAATAAAAGAAAAGCACCAGGCCTCTACAGCCCTCCTAGAAAGATTTTGCAGGGAGAGTGTAATGCCATTTGTCAGCGCTCTACTGCAACATGCCGTAAGGACTAGCATTTGGTCCATTTCCTGCATGTTTGCTGTAGAAATGCACTTCTTTGGAAAAGCAACCGTCAAGGCTTTGCAAATGCAAGGTTACTTCAGACACCCAGCTTATTGGCCTGGGTGAGGACAACTTTCAGAACAGGCATGAAAGCAGAGGTCTCGCTGAAGTTGCTGGTGCTGACTATGTGTGTGTGGATGTTCAGTCCTTCCTGATAGTTGCGCATTTCGATACTCTTCACAATGTTGTGCAAACCGCTAATGATGGTTGGAGAGAGCTGAAAGGAAGCCAAGCAAGGCAGGTCAACAGAAAAAAAACAGCACATACAGTAACACTAGAAAAACATAAATTGTGCACGAGTGTAACATTTGGTCCTCAGAAAGGTGCAGCAATTAGTTCCTTTGTTTAAAGATCGCCACCTTCAGAGCTGCACCATACTAGAAACAGTCACTGGGAAGTCTTAACAGCAGACTTCAACCAGAACATACCTTCTCTGCACTACTGCAAAGCCCTGCAAGGCTTCACTGTGAACCGCTGGATGCAGTTCCTAGAGGTGAGAGACCTGATGTGACAGACTGTGGCACACGAAAAACCTACTGAGCTTTTGTGCTTTTAGGGTTAAGTTAATTGCTCAGCAAAGATGGCCTGACAATGACAGAATTAGACCACTCTAATCCTAAAATACTAAAAAAATGTAAGACCAGTCCTTTATTCTGTCATAGACCTCTTAGAAGGCTTTGGAAAAATTACCAGATCTTCAAAAGTACTTGCACATCTGCCTTCCAGTGAAGTCAGTGAACCTCCAACATCTAAATCTTCTGGGTTTTTTTTCCTGATCCCAGGCTGCGTGTCTCTCACTTCCTGCTGGGAGCAGGGGAACTTGCTGTGTTGGCTCATTTTGTCAGCAGCTGGGGACAGGAACCCTCCTGATGCATTCACCCAGTGCCTACTGCAAGAAGCTCTGCTCTCTGGCTCAGTGCAATCCCTGCACACCACCATAAAACTCATGACATAACCCCAAAACACTGTAAAGTCTGCACAGGCACATGGGGCCAAACACTCTATAGGTAGAGTTTCTGGGAAATGCATACAAACATACAATAAAGGGATTTGAAGCATGCTTTCAAAGCAAGGACAAGCACCTGCTACATACTGCAGAAGGGTCCACACCACCGATGAAGTTCTTGGCCATACCTGCAATATTGGGGGGGGCGGGGCAGGGGAGAAAGAAAAAAAAGTAGAACAGAACTTACTGTCTGTTCCCTAAGTTTGTCATACAGAAACTCCAGGCGTTTATTTGCATCATCTAGTTTCCTCTTGGTTTGCTGCAAGAGAAATAAATACATTAATACACAATGATTTTAAGAATGGCATAGCGATTCGATATCATTGCAAAGAGGTCCACATGGCATATGAAATTCCTTTCTCAACAACATTTTCCTAACACATTGTTTGAATTCTTTGCTCCATACTTTTCTCCCCTGATTTTGCTAGGAACCATCATGTGACATGACTGTAGTCGTCCACATGTAACTGCTCTAGTTAGCTACAGAGAATAGTAAACTGTAGAGTGCATCCCAAAAGCAAAGGTCCTTTGCAAAACCGACCAGTGTAGTTGATATGGAAAGTGACAGAATTTCAAGTTGCAGCCCAAGTTTGTTTTGGGTTTTTTCTTTTCTTTCTTTTTTTTTTTTTTTTTAAATGGTTCAATGGCAAAGCATAGTGATAGCTGGATAAAGCTATTACTGGAATCGAGTATCCAACAACTTTAGTGAGCGCTTAAGGGCACATGCAGTCACTGAAGTCTAAGTATGTACAACTCAATCATCCTAGTTTTGTTTTTCATTATGTGGTTAATAAAACCAGGAGTTTGTTTGTAAGTTTTTACTGTCAACAGAAAGACTAACAGCCTAACCCAAACTGTCCTTACAGGTCCTTTGTGCTTCCATGATTTTATATAGAGTAAACCACCCATTGATGTGTCTGGAATTAATTTGCTACCAAAGGCTCTAAAAATAACCACAGTATACTCCACCTGGAATGCCACAGCAGCTGCTGGAGAAATGCATTTTTATCCACTTTTTTTTTTTTTTTTAAACAAACAGCCACAGAAATTGAAGATTTTAATCCAGAATATTAAACCAGTAATAAAGTATCAAGGTTACAATTACAGAAGCACAAAGAAGGTGGTGGTCAACAGAAATAGCATCAGTGTACAAAAGTAATGGAACCTCCTCCTAAATCATTGCGCACATCAATCCATGTTCACTCAATATAGTGGCATTTCCCCTGGCAACTGGAAAAGTTTCCCTAGATTAAATAATTGCCCAGAGAGAAAATAACAAAGCCTATGGGAATGCTCTAGCTCAGTAAAGGCAGACTGGTGGCTGCCTGCTGTGCTAGAAATTAGGGAAAGCTGTTTGGATGGCAAAGGGCATAAATGAGAACACAGCATGTGGATCTCGGGACATGTTTGGAAAACCCCTCAGCCGTAGTTATGTTGTCAAGGAACTGAGACAAGTAAGGAAAAAGTACCTAGGAGGAACAGGTAAGAAACTGGCTACTTCTTTTGGACTGGCTATCTCCCTCAGATATGTGACTTGAGAATATTTGTTTCAAAACCTGTGAAATCAGCATACATGCTATTTTCATTTTGCAGATAGCCAACTAGGGCAAAGAAGAATAAATTGCATTTAGTAAACAACAGGACATCTCTCCAGACAAAGGAAATTAGGTAGAAGTAGTACAAACTGGTTGTTCTCCTCACTCTTTGCATCCTGTTCCTACTTTCCCTGTTGGAATGTAATAACTGAGTAGTGTCCGCATTTGACAATAACTGATATGCACAGTCAGGGTGGGGTGTCTCAGCACTACATGCTGGAAACACTTACTCTGCCTAAGAAAATCAGACAGACTTAACAAGAAGCAAGCAAAACGTGTTGGCAGAGCAGAAAAGCAATCCCTGGGTGCAGGTGTGAACTGAATGCCTTTTTTGTGTCTGGGAGAGGGAGCACTCAAGAGATAGAAAAGGTCAAAGGGTCTGTGCAGTATATCACTTCTATCCTTGCAGTCTACAGCCTAACCTTTAAAGAGAGGATTTTTAGCAATCAAATTCTACTGAACTGTATGAGGTATGTCCAAAGAAAGGTCTATGGCCTTGAAAAGCTTCTGTAAAGGAGTGCGTGGGTGGGTCCACCCTGAAACTGCTGGGCTGAGACCCACAGGGGAAAGAAGTACATACATGTAAACATCAAGTCTAAACTACAGAATCAGCTGAAATTGTACAGTGGGCATGAGTGACACTAAACACCCAATGTACTCCCATTGCCACAGAGCTCAGCTCCCAGTCACCGTAACAGGAGTGTGAGTCTGTGCTGCTGACCAAGCACATTCAGTGCACAGAGCTCTATGCACACCACCAGCCTGTGTTTCATCATCCCCCTTTCAGCATGCAGCAGGTACGCATCAGTCAGCATCTGGGCTTTGGGGTAGTGTGTTATTTACTGACCACTGGAAATAAATGAGAAGCTTTGAGACAGATGGCTCATTTAAAAAGTACTGACTGCCACAGGAAATGTTTTTCCTATCCAATCCTATTAATCCCCTGCCCATAAACAGCACCATCATGCTCTGCACATGCTGAGGGCTGTAAGGACCACAGTCTGAGTGCTAGGGCAGCTGGGCCGTGCTCTGGCCCCGGATTGCCACATCCTACGTGCATATGGCTTTTCTACACATTGCTTGTGGCTGCTTGAAGCAGCCTCTAGAAGGAAAAAGCTATCTCAGGAGAGGATGTGATGGCTAGCTGTGCTGCATGTACCAGCACATTCACGCAAAGACAGGGGTACTCTGGGAATACCACAGAGACCTACCGGATCAGAGGCAGACAGCAGGCACCTCTGGATAAGAGCTTCAAACGTAGTCTTCAGAATAAGGTGCTCCTCAGGGATGGGCTTCTTGGTAATCTTCTCTGTTGGCAGTGCCTGCACATGCTGAGAAACAGAGAGCAGGTGAAGCTTTTCCAGGTCACTGCGACCACATGTTGTTTTCAATTAAACCAAGTGGCATTATTAGCCAGCTTGGGACAACTCCTATTTCTTCCCTGTGGGTGTGTGGAGGTGACATTGTCAGCATCTACTGTCGCTCCCTCTGGAGAGCTGTGAAGTTGCAGAAGGAAGCTGCTTGTTGGTCCATACTGACTAGAGTATTAACTGCAAAGAGGTAGTGTCTAGGTGGAGATTACAGTAGCAAAATACCAGCACGGTGCAAAGCTAGTCACTAAAAACTCTGCAGTACACTTCAGAGGTACAAGAAATGCCTGGCCAGTAGGATCCCTGCCTGCAAGACTCTGCTGATGTACAAACCAAAACCATGCAATGCTGGGGCTATGTTACCTGGATGGCATTGCCGATTGGGGCCCCAGGGGCTCCCTCCGTGCTGGGTTTGGAAACAGTGGGTGGCACGACGCATGGCCCCAGGGGCTGGGAAGCAGGTGGGTAGCCACTCTGCAGCACTGGCTGTCCTGCAGGGAGGTGCAGAGGCTGGAAGCTGGGTGCACCCAGGGGTGCTGCTGGAGCTGGAGGCTGCTGAATCTGAGACTGTGGATCCGCCAGCGGGTTCATGATGGGGGAGGTGATGGGAACCGGGGGCAGGAAGTTATCAGGGACCTGAGGAAAAAGCAAACAGTGCATTTATGCTGTCGTGGCTGCTGCAGGCAGACCACAACACCCAGCTCTTACAGACTTCCCAACACGCAGCAAAGTGGTCTTGCCAAGCAGAGCGCTGAGCCCTCAGGATATAGAAATAACAGTGGCAGGCAATACAAGGTTTCACTCTGGCTAAACAAACCCATTCCTCTGGCTGCAGCTGCACAGTAAGAAGTGCCCTGGGGCAGTAATAACCTCCAGCGCTTCCAGTCCTGTGCGCTCTGCCTGCCCTCCTGCCCACAAAATGCTGGAGCAGTCTGCCCAGCTTGCCCCTGGCTACAAGAGCTGAGTACAGCCACCTCACATCAGAGCCACTCTCCATCTCCTGAGGGCACAAAACAGCGGTTTGGCAGACCAGCACTAACAGAAGAGTTGCACCAATGAAAACTAACCCACACCTACATCTAGTCTTACTATTGGGTCATTACATTTAGATTTTTGTGTCTCACTTTCAAGGGCGCATTTTTTGTCTGTGCAGTACATAGGTCACAGCTAGCAACATGCATCAATAAAGCTTCTGAAACCCTTTCAAGCTTCTGGCAAACAGGTTTGTGCTAAGACAGATTATGAGCGCATTTCAGATTCATCCCTAAGCATCTGCCAGTCTCTACACAGGGCTATTTCAGAAACATTTGGTAGAGGGAAGAAACAACAAAATGAGCTGCTGGCCTCTGCTATGCATCACACAGGAATCCAAACAAAAGAGCGAGCTCCCATGGGAATATGCACATTTCTTTGAGCACACATGGAAAAAAGGAAAGATTACAGAACCCTGAATGAATGATGCCGGAATTAAGCTAGTGGTTTGGGACAGCAAGAAAAATATTCCAAATCCAGCACTGAAGTCAGTTATAAAAGCAATGAACCACAGCAATAAGCTTTTGAGTGGTGGATAAGTTCTTAATTAGGTAGAAAACAGTTGCAAATTACGCTGCAGCTTGAAATACCAGACAGTTGTTCTATTTTACAATAACCCATGCGTGAGTCATTTTATAATTCCCTAAACCACTGCCTCATGCAGTGGACATAAGGGAAACAAATATAGAAACATTTCTGACAGAGGTTTGTTAAATACTCAACAGGGAATGCGACAAACATGACTCTTCATTTAGAAGGGAGCCAACCCTTGAGCCCTAGCTATGACAGAAATTCTGGCTGTGACACACAGAGCAGTAGCAAAAAACCTCTTTGTAGAATGCTGCTTCTTGAGCTCTCAGGTCCAGCAGTTACTCTCACTGACAACTTTTCCTCCTTCTACTTAAGTGCCTGAAGCTCCAACTGGCAGCATGCCGGCTGCTGTGCAACAAATGTCCCAGCACCGGGGCAGTGAGGAGCACCCAAAGCACCCCCTATCCATCCTCCAAAAGCTTCTCAATCTTGAACTGCAGAGACCAAAACCCAAAGGGTAAGGGAGACTTCTGCCTTCACCTTTACCCAGACCTTATTCTTGCCTGATCCAACTTTTTTTTTTTTTTTTACTCCCCACACTTTACACACTCCAGACTGACTCTTGCTTCCCAAATGCACCAGCCTCAGTAAGCAGCAGATGACACTGACTGCTGTGGAGATATGCAAGACTACAGCAGCACCAGGGGATGAAAAGGCTCATTCTGCTCTGTGCCAAGTGTCCGCAGTTATTCTGTCCTACTGCAATCTAAATCCATTTTACAAAACTACATTGTCTCCATCACAAAAATTGTCTTACTCTCAGCAGATCTCTCAGGGTCAGACCCTTAATCAGGATAAATTGCTTTCAGCTCCAGCAAAGTCAGTAACCTATAACAATTTGCATGGCCTCATAATTTCATGTAAGTATCATCTCCTGCAAAACTCATCTGCTTTACTGAAGATGAAAACAGTCCAAGGTATTTTCTTCCCTCAAACCAGAATCAGTGTTATTAACCATCACAACTTTAGCAAAAAGCCAACATCTCTTTAGAGGCTTAAATATTTTGAGAGAGATAATGCATACTGGAGAGGCATAAAGGCCACTTCTGCTCACGAGCTGCAGCTTTTTGTTTGCTGCTAACCCTTCTTTTTCCTTCTGTCAACAAGTTTCTCAGGAGCAGTTTAAGTTACTGCTTTTCAAGCGGTCAGCACTCAATTGTGTCCAGATAGGACTTCCTAGAGTACCTTCTTCTTGGCAGCTCTGTTAAGGGCAGGAGGGTCATTCCAGCCGTTCTGAGGCCCTGGGACAGAAAGAAAACAGAGACTGTAAGTACCTCAGAGGAGAGCAGTGATGCCTTCTTGAGCTCAGCTGGGCCAGCTCCCTGCCACAGCTCTACTGGCAGGGGCTTGGCAGAGCCTGCCCTCACCTGCCTGCTCCTCTGCCTTTCACTGGGGGCCAGAACAGCTCCTGAATCAGCCAGAGCCTCCCAACACCCCAGCCATCAGACCCTTTCGGCTCTGCACCCACTGCACAGGTTTGGCATCTTGACTTAATTATTTTCAGGTTTGACAGAAGTTGATTAATTTTTTTTATCTTACTTATAATTAACTTTTTCTTCTCTTGCAGGAAAAAAAAATATTTTTGAGCAGATACATCCTTTGAAAAGGCAGGCAGTTGCCTACCATGCCCAAAATTGAGCTCTGCTACACAGACTGCATATGTGAAGACAGCTTCAGTTACCAGTGAAAGTCTATCCCATCTGTACCACATGAGAAGAAATGAGTACCCGTTTTGAATTTTTTTTCCACGATCACCATAACGTTATTATAAACATTAATCAGCAGCAGATATGTCAGAAACTATGGATAAATAAGAACACCATTAAGCTGCATCTATTTCCCAAGAGCTGCTGCGATTGTGTACTGTGATGGATTTATATGTGACAGTTAAGACACATTCCTCAGCAATCCCCAGTGTCACCCTGGAGACACAAGAGAGCCCCAAAACCAGGTTTCCCCTGCCAGCTACAGCATGTTTATGGTGCTTTGTGATCCAAAAAGCTGAGCAGAGCTCCACTTCGTTTAAAACTGGAAGAAAGACAGAGGATGTCTGAGCAGATTCACTCTGAGTCTGGGATGTTGTTCTGTACCAAACCTTCTGCTCTTCCAAGAAAGCACACTCCATGCAGCTGCATGATTTGTACACCAAAGCTCACGTTAGTGCATTAGAAATAGTTCCCCATCTCATCACAGAGCACATGTAATTGGGACCACAGCACTGTAACTCAGCATTACTGTGGCCTCACTGAGTAATCAGGATTTATTGCACAAAGCCACAAAAAGCGAACAAAACCAAATCCCTGCTCAATGGACTTTTTCACCACAGTGTTTTTCACTTAGCAGATGATGAATTCACCTTAGACAGCAGAGCTTAACATCACTGCAGAATTTGCTCAATTTATCTGAAATTTCATTTGCTCCTAAGCTTTTGTTAAACAAGTTCCACATCCAGAGCATATTAAAGGGGTAAGTGGAAAACAATTTAAAACCCCTTTCATGTCTGCTTTCTCTTTAACCAAAGGCAGTGCCATCTTCTGACAGCCATGTGCCCCAGGGGCTCCTCCGTTCCTCCCTATTCATAAAATCCCAGAGTATTTCTGATACATGAAGTCTAACTTCTGCAGTGCTGACAGTGGTAACGTGTTAAGAAAGTCTCCCAGACTGTTACTGCTGTTAATTTCCTTGAGTAATTTGCTTTAAAAAAGGAAAACCAGTATTTGTTTCTGTGGTTAAAAACTCCAGATATGTTGTTATTGGTTTTAATTAAGGAATTAAAAATTGATTTGATTAAAGTCTAATTGGCAAACAGCATCACACTTAATGTTCTCTGAAGAACATATGCATTATTGATGCCTGTTCAATTAATTTCATGTAGTGGCTGTAATTATTTTCAGGTTAGGTAGTACCTAGTTGACCTGCGAAGGGAGAGGCCTGGTCTTGAGTTGGTTGGCTTTCTGCAGATAAAATGCAAAGAGAACTAAAAAAAGACTTTCTTCAAAAGTAATAAAACAGTCTGTAATTTTTGATTAGCAATTTAGTTTCAATAATCACAAGAAGTCAGGTGAAAAAGCAATTAACCTAATTACAATGCCAGTTTAGAGACAAGTCATTTGTCCAAATCACCCTGTGGAATTGCTTTTGTCTGTCTTCCCTGAAAACAGGTCTGTTATTCTTCCCATGCAGTAAATCAGTGTTTCTAGTTGTTTCTAACAAATGTTGCAGAGTCCTGTCCCACTTTATCTCTTCTGGTGTTCTCATTTTCTATTCCTACCAGCCAGCGCAGCTGACAGACCATTACTCTTAGCAACAATCTTCTCACCATCATTTTACATTCCAGAAAGCTTTTCAGGAGATGCTTAAAGCACTTGACTTCAAGGTGGACATCAAGTACTTTCAAATCTTATATCTTTCAAATATTACTTAAATCAAGGTGCGCTCTCAACTGCATCCAGGCCAGGGAAAAAAAAAAAAAAAAAAAAAAAAGGTATGTTCACACAGCAGCTTTACACTCCTGTGAAAAGACATGTTGCCTGCTCAGACTAAGCAACCAATCCAAATGGCAAAACACGTCAATACACCCTTTGCCATTTCAAAGAGAAAAGGAATTTCAGGGTGAGGTAACTCCTGTCCCTGGGGTTGGTCTCATGCACTTATAATTCTGGTGCAAACCCTTCCCTTAGCTCAGAATTGCTCTATCACAATTTCAAACAAGATTCAAGACTCTGAAAATGAAAGCAAATTCAAAGATCTATCACAAAAAGTGAGATAGGTTGAAAATGAAATTAAATGTGGACTTTCCTTGCTTAATGGAGCTCCAAGCACAGCTTAACATACTGATGTTATATACATTTGCAAAAACCAGTAGATATTTATAGAACTGTTTCTTTTTCAACTGCATCTTTAAATCCAAGCCAGTTCAAAGGTCAGTTGCTTTTCAAGACTTCAAATTTGAGATCTCTTTTCCTTCTGTCCTTACCCCCAGCTTTAAATGAATCATATTTGCAAAGTGATACATGGTCTTTCCAGATTAGATCATCACCACACATAAAAGCACATCACTTCAAAGTCAAGATCAGCATCAGTATACACTCTGCACTGGAACATTCACAGCTACAGGCAAGATCTACTTCTGGCTGCACATTTCTGTGGTTCTTTGGGATCTCATGCCAATGTGTACTTCACTAAACAATGCAGCTACTCTAGAAAATGTTGGTGGTTAAGCATATTAAGCATGTACACTGTCATTCCTGCAAGGTTTTTTCCTTCTTGTTTATATGTTTTTTTGAAAGGTGTAATCTAAAAATCAGAAGAGGACCGAGTGCACTCTTCAGATACCTCTTATCTTTTTTTCCCCTAGTTCTCCAGCTGCGGGCACCAGTTGTGTGCCAGCAGCCCCCACCCGAGCCACCTGGTCTCGGCAGCTCACCATGCCCTGAAATCTACCTCTGCATAGGTGACATAGGCAAGATGTGTTAAGACTACTGTCTATGTTGATTACTTAATTTTACAAATTGACTAGTGTTTTCATTAACGTCCCTCATTTCTATTGTACAGAGTACAGAGCTTCACCTGCTCTAAGCACGCCACATGGACTATGTCACCTCACTGTTAAAGCAGGAAACTTAGCAAGTGACAGATCTGAAGTGCCTGCCAGCAATGCAGATAGAGTAGTAAAATGGATAAAAAGGAACGATTTTCTTGTTCCTTGCATTTATGTGCAGATGCAGAAGCTATGTTCTCTGCATTATAAAGTGCTGCTTCACATACCAGGCCTAGAACCTTATCCAACACCTCTTCTTCTGTCCAATTAATAATTCCTCTTTCTTAGAGATACAAGCTTGACATGTCCTGTAACATGGGGTTAGGAGAGGTCACAGTACAGCACCTCTAAGAACAGAGAGGACACAGAATCTGGCTGCAGGATGGAGGGAAAAAGGCCTCTGCTCCCCTTGCAACTCTGGCAGCTGCCCTACACCGGTCCTCTCTATTATTTGACAGAGCAAAAGACCATTTCTCCCCAAAATATGAGTGTGTGTGTGAAGGCAATGCTATGACAGGTGTGGGCTCCTAGCCTCACAGATGCCAGGAGCAATAGGCAATAGGCCAATCTCATAGGCAATATGCCTTTTCTGCACTGCATCACACCTAACTTTTTTAAAAGGAGGGAGTCACAGTGGGGTCCTTAGGGCCTGTCAGCAGAGTCACCATCCCTGGAACATCCCTTCAAATCCTGGCTAATATTCCCTCTGCTCCCTTCTTCCCAGCTCCAGTCCTTGACTCTCCAGCTGGACCACCTGGATGTGAAGTATGTTTATGGCCAGGTTTAGAAAAGGACTGCTCATACTTCCTGTGGTCTGACATATACAAAGCTGTTGTTTCACAGGCTGCTAAGTGAAGAGACAGGTTTGTTATCACAAGCGAGTCACTGTCCCACAGCAAACAGTTACATCCAGGCAGTCACAAGGAGACATTGTGCCCCACCTCAGTGTGTGCTCTCTCACTGTGCATGCTCAAACATGCTCTTATGTGTCAGCCACACACGCATGCTTTTGATTAACATTCAGGAAAGAGACATGTAAAAGCATTTCTAAATCACTTCTGATTATCTTTTAAGGTATTCACAGCTACAGTAAATCTCATCACACTAAGTGGTTTGGAAAAAAATAATGGAAGTGAGCCACAGGAAAAGCTGTTTGAATATGCTGCCAATCCTGGGCTTGAAAAGCTGGTCACAAATCATGGACGCAGAGACAAATTACATTTGCAAAATTTTTCTGTGAGGGGAATTGGGATCATCTCCTCTGCAGTGATCAGGAAAACTTGCTCATTTTTCTCCAGCCACATAGCAGGTTTTGACACCACCCTTACAAGGTTAAAACTGTGCCACCATCCATCCACAGTATACGACAGGCTCATAACAAGACAATGCTGCAGCACCCTGTCTTGGGCAGGACAAAAGCTCTGTGTTTGTAGCAAGGTCTGACTTGCAAAAGACAGGCAACTGCTCACACTGCTCAGCAAGCACTCACTGCAGCAACATAGCTGTATCATTGCCAGATGCACAGGGAAGATGACGTGTTTTAGAAATGCTTTGAATTGATCCCTAAGCACAAGCAAACTTTGTACATTCACAAGGAAAAGGTGCACATTTAACTGAGTAACAAAGCAAACAACCCACCCCACCCCCGCCTGCCCCCTCCATGTCCAAGCGCAGACCTGTTCTCTGGGATGCAGGAAGGCCACTGGTTGCAGGCAGAGTACCTGTTGGTCCAGTAGGTAATGCATAAGCCACGGAAGTTGCTGGAGGTCCTGGCCTGCCATGCTGAAAGGACGTGCCAGAAGGAGGAAGAGGGAAGGAAGAGACGGGATTCAGGCTTGTTGGGGAGGGTTGAGGCTGGCCAGGGTACAGTGGGGAGGGCGTGGAGTGGGCAGGGGCAGAGGGCAGGTAGGTAGGGGTGGTGTTAAGGGCAGGGTTGGGGTAAGAGGCTGAAGCAGGGACAGTGACAGGCTGCTGAGGATGATAGAGAGCTGGTCCCCCTGTTCCACAAGAATACTGCTGTGTGGCCTGATATGCTACAAACAGGGAGAAAAGACATTCAGTCAGTGAGTTCATAACAGAGGAGCAGGTTTCATCTGCCTCTGCTTCCTTCTCTGACTCGCCTCTCTTCCTGCCCCTTCCCCCTCAAACTACTTACCTGCCCAGCCAAATCCTAGCTCCCACAACTCTGCCTGTGCTTGCAGGACTGCTCAAAACCTCAGTCTACCACTGGGAGCAGGGAGCCAGAAAAAAGACTGCCTTGGCTGTAAGGATTCCTATTCTCCCCCAGACTCTCCTGCCCAGAGCCACCAGGTCACCTGGGGTGGGGCTGTGGCACACAGAGGCTGCTCCTGCAGCTGTTTTCTGGACCACTGCCATCTTCATGGTGTCTCTCAGGGAAGGAAAAACCCTGCCCCAGGTTTACACAAAGGGAAAGCCGAGGCCAAGGAAGTGAACAGCAGTCTCTGGAAATGAATGCAAGCTCACAGCCTTTCACTGTGGGCCCTGCAGCTTACCTTTACTGCTTCTTCTCTGCCCATCCATACCCATTTTTTCCTCCCTAGTGCCTGTACTGTCAGTCCCCTGCTTTGAGTGTGTCAGCGCTCTGCCCCCTTCCTCACTCACTGCTACTATTGCCCTTGTCTCCTCATCCCCTTTCTCATCTTCATGGAATCCCAATGAGAACTGGATGGCCCAGGTGCACACAGATGGGTTGGGTCCCTCTTTGCCAGGCCCGTGCTACTTTTTCCAGGACTCACACTGGTGCATTTCTGACCCCAGCACACCCCTGGGAAAGGCCAGCTGGGGAGTGAGTCTAAGACCCATGGGCAGACACTTTCTCAGCAGAGGAGACAGTGCCTGACAGAAGGTGCCTGATGTCTGGACTCCACCAAGAAATGGCAATCCTCAGATGTCATCTCAGGAGCTCCCCCCGCCCCCAAGAAATGTGGGACCGTCTTGGTCTGAACCTTCCCAACCCCAGAGGGGACTGGCTATCCTCAAGTAAAAACGGCCTCATCACTTGGCTGGCCCACCTGGATGGGAGGGAAAGGGTAGCTGCTGCTACTCACTCTGTGGGTACGCTGGCCGGGTCCCTGCTTGTGAGTACATGCTGTAATTGGAAGATGTGGCTTGCTGCGGTGGCATGTTGGAGTTAACAGCACCTGGCATGATAAACCCTGGAGGAGGTGGGTTGTCTCCCTGTAAAAAGATTACAGGAAAAAGGGTAGGGGGAGATAGGATTTAGTTAGCAACAGTAAGGCAGCGCTGAAGCAAAACTGCAACAAAATCATCTGTTCACATTTCAAGGCCTGAAACCACAGTCCCTGAAACAGCCATCAGCAGAGGAGCAAATGCCTCCAACCACGCCAGTGCCCTAGGGTGCCCAGCATAATACTAAAAGCACAGCCTGTACGTGCAGGCACTTCAGCAGCAGCAGCACAGCACATACCTTCCCACACAAGGAAGAGGTCCTTGCCAGTGCTGCCTGTTATTCAGGCAGTCTGAGAGCACCCTGCCATCCACTGCTTTCAAATAAACCATGTAAATTGTTAACTCTGAAGCTTCTAATTTCCATGGGAAAGAGGGAAAGGAAAAATATCACCACACTTCAAATATTCCAGTGTGGGGCAAGGGCTGGGAGGGCTCAGGTTCCCAGGTTCTTGAGCTCCCAATCAAGGCTTTCCAGAGCCACTCATCTGAGCATTGGTGGGGAAAAAAAAAAAAAAGTAACATGAGACAAAGAGGAGCAAAATAAGAGCGCACATGAAAGCTGCTCCTTCCACCTATCTATACCAGACTGTGTCAAATGCACAGACTACACCAGAAGACATACTGGGGTGGAGCAGGGGCTCAGAGAGGAATAATGAAGGTTATACCTGTGTGTCAGAGGGACAGCCTGCAGGAGGATGGCTGGGAAGGGCAGTAGGAGTTTTGTTACTCCAGGTAGTGACAGTAGGGGCAATTCTAACCTGAATTGAACAAAGAAATACCAATCATGGAAAACAAAACAATAAAAAAAGCCTAAAGAGTTTTGCAAAACGAGATGCAAATAAGTGAACACAAAAAGTTTGCATGCTGGCACTTCTAACACAGCCATAAAATCTCAGAGGAAGAAGGAAAAGTGCATTCAAGACAGACAAAAATTACTGTGCACTGAAGCCAAAGTGAATTGCAGAGTGAAGACAAAGCACAGTGGAGACGCAGCTACAACAGGCTGTGGAGCAAGTGCAGTGTTCCATGTGCCAGTGAGCCAGGTCTGCCCCTTTCATCACATTTTCCTATTGCAGAAGCTCCCCGCAGGCTACTGCATGACATTGAGCATCCCTAACCACAGCTGGAAGTCTCAAGCTCCATGTTAAATTCAAACATGCTGCCTCACACAAAAGCAGTCTGTTTAAATTGAGCTTAAGAGGAATTGAAAAAGGTTAAAACCTGATATTCAGCTCTCGCACATGCACAAACATACATCTTAATGCTAATTGCTTCCCAGCCAGTCTCCCACAGTTACTTTCCTTTATCTTCCTTCTTTGCCACTCCAAACCCCTTCAGTTCCATACAACCACTACTACCTTTCTGATGGCACAGAAACCAAGAACCTCTTAGGCCTGTGACACCCCTGAGCAAGGAGAGGGTGTGCCACCCAGCAGTGGGATGCAGAGCCAGGGTCAGGAATCCGACACACCACCTGATTACAGGCAGAGGGAAAGCTGTGGCCCTGAGTCCTGGCTGGCTCAGCTGGCTTCAGTCTATTGGTCTCTAACTCTGCACAGTACTGGGCTAATGGGACAGTCAGCTGTACAACCACCCCTGTTAATGTCTGTATAACTCCTCACTGGAGTGATGTAAAAGACTTCCATCCCCTTTCATACCTCGTTTCTTCAGATGAAAAAGAGGGTTCAAAAGCTTATGCTGAAAGGAAAACAAGTTTTAAGTACATGTTCCTATTTGGGACAGCAATTAAAAAGGCTGCCTCAAGCTTGAACAAGCCCTACTGTCGTGATTTCAGATGGGATAGAGCTGACTTTCTGACTAGCAGCTGGTATAGTGCTGTGTTTCGGATCTGCGATGAGAATAGTATTGATAGCACACTGCTGTTTTTGGTTGTTGCTTAAGCATTCAAGGCATTTTCTGCTCTTCGTACTGCCCCACCAGCAAATAGGCTGGGAGTGCACAAAAAAGCTGGGAGGAGACACAGCCGGCACAACTGACCCCAACTGACCAAAGGGATATTCCATACTATACATCATGCTCAGTATATAAAGCTGGGGGAAGAAGGAAGGGGTAGGACACACTTGGAGTGATGATGTTTTGTCTTCCCAAGTAACTGTGATGCATGATGGAGCCCTGCTTTCCTGGACATGGCTGAACACTTGCCCGCCGATGGAAGTAGTGAATTAATTCCTTCTTTTGCTTTGCTTGTGTGCACAGCTTTTGCTTTACTTTATCTCAACTCACAAGTTTTCTCACTTATATTCCTGTAATTCTCTCCCCCATTCCACCAGGGGGAAATTGCAAGCGAGCAGCTGCGTGGTGCTTAGTTGCCAGCTGGGGTTAAACCACAACACCTATGTACATACTTTCTTAAAAGGAAGTCAAACAAGTATCCTAAGACTCAAATATGTAATTTCTTTCCATTCTGATCCATTGGCATACTGCTGGGCACCTTTCTTACATGGCATCTGCCCCCTTCAAGCCCGTTCTGCTGAGCATGAGCTCCCTGGAAAGCCAAGAACACAGGGGGTAACTCACAGTGTGCTTGTGGGGTTGGTGATACACCCAGCCTTTTATTAATGAGCAGGGCTTGCTTAAATAATAGCTTGAGGGTTTCCTGAAACAGTAGTTTAAAAAGCATTGCTAAGATCATGCCATCTAGAGGACAGCTGCTATTTTCCACAGCCAAACAGGAACAGTCAGCATTGCTTCTCAAGGCAATTCATTGGTTACGAGGAGGAAGGTCAAAGACACAGGAAAGAATTGTAGAGGTAATTATTGACAATGATGCATTTAAAATCACATGCAGTGGCATTAGCAAGGTAATCTTGTATGAACAGGATGAAGGCTTTGTCCCTTCTGAAATCTAACTTGTTAACACCCTGGAAAGAAGGTGAAGGCACACACAATTGTTGACATCAAGAAGTAGAGAACAAAGCCCAACTCCCCTCCCAGTTTTCAGCCTTTCTTCCTTCCTGCCTTCATTTTTCTGGCAGGCAGTGCTTGAAGGGCAGCACTGACAGAGACATGCCTCTGCTTGTGCCGGTCTCCTCTGTGTAAGGAGGACACCTGCAGCACCAATGCAGCTCTACTGTCAGAAAAGCCCAGTCCAGAGCCCCCATGTAAAGCAGGGCCAGATGAGTTCCAGTAGTGCCGTGTGGATTAGGGACTTGGTGATGCTCTTTAAGTACTCACACAGCCAGGGCTGCCCACCGCACCACACTCTGGTGATGGCCAACATGGTCTGATGCAGTGTTGTCCTCAGGCTTGAGATAAAACCAGGGCATCTGCCTCTCCCCCATTTCTCCTCTTCCTCCCTGCACAGCCCCCAGCTCCCTTATTAGTCCCATGCTCACCATGTCTTTCTTCTTGCACAGCTCACTCTCAGCCCAGGCCTGCCTTCCTGCTCCTGTCTCACACCCTGCCTGTGTTGCCTATGCCCCCTTACACCAGGGCTGGGAAGGTGTTTTCATAGTAGGCTGTACCCACAACTGCTGAAACATGCCCTCAGTTTGCTATTGCCACTGCTCAGCAACTTCTGCAGCCACCATCACAGCTAGGGTGGGGGAGGAAAATAATCAGCCCCAGAAGAGGCTGGTGAGCAGCATGAGTAACCCCAAGGTCTGCTGGGATGGGACAACATCATGGACAGCAAGCACAAAAGTCCTGCAGTGCTCTCCCACGCAGTCATTCCTGGCACAGAAGCATATTTTCAAACAAGGGGGAAAACATCAAATCTTCAAAAGCAGGCTACTTGACAAGGTGTTTAACGGATATTTCCAGACAAGGGGTAAAGGAGCTGTCTGTACTGATTGAAAAGCAGCACCAGTAACTTTTACCACAAGGCTCTTGGTAGAGATATGTCATACAGCCCCAGCTCAGTTCAAGAGAAAGGAAAAAAAAAAATCCTCTATCCGCTCTCCAGAACTCAAGCACCACATCCCTCCCTGACTGCCAAAACCATTTACCTGTTGGTAATACTGCTGGGCTGGAGCCTGGGGCCCTTGCATCTGTCCAACCACAGGGCCAGCTTGTCCTTTGGGCATGGGCTGTCTCTCATATGGTGCCTTGAGGGCCTCCTGTCCCACTGGAAGCTCCCCTTGGGCTCTGCAAAGCCTGTCCCGTAACAGTGTGATGTTTGGCTGCAATCAGGAAAGGACAGCGAAGGAAGGTTAGCTGCACTGCTTGTCATCCAGTGCATCACACCAAGAGGCTGATTGGCCACACACTGATAAATGCTCAGAAGCCCGCTCTGCTTTCTTTCACTGGAATAAGTCTTTTCTTCATGAGACATGGGGCGAATGGAACTGCCTTACATGTGTCTGCCACCCATCTTGAGCTGCATCATTCCCAAGCCAGCCTGTCTACAAATAACAGCTAATGGAAGGATGAGAAAGCATAAGAAAACAACCAAGTATCAAGGTACATGTTTCACTGTGTCTGACTGCAGGAGGGACAGCTGCCCCTTTGGCAGCCATTGGCTGCAAGGACAACGATGTGAAACAAAGAGGGAGAAGAACAAGGCCCTGTACTTTTGGCCAGCTCAGCGAGGCCAACACAGGGAGAGGTGCATTTCAAATGACAGTCCTGCTGGCTAACTGCACCATGCAGAGACCTTTGCTTGAAGTACACCTGTTCACACAGAGAGAGGGAGTAAAAAACTTGAAAGCCCCATACCTGGTTGGTGTTCACAGGGAGGAAGGTCAAAGCTGCAGCAATGCTGCCCTGGGCAGCCAGGAGGCTGGCATACTGGCTCATCTTCTCAGCCAAAAGGGCCCCCACAGCATTAGGGTCCACATCCTGGGTGATCTGCACAGCTTTGCGCAGGATTACTACTTTCTCTATTAAATCCTGGAAGATCAGGGAAAAAAAAACCAAACAAACCACAGATGAGAACAACAGGGTGAAGTAGGTCCTGGCTAGTGACTGTTGTGGATGGCTGTTCCTCAGGGCAGTCCTGCAGAACCCCTCTAACCTAACAGGAAGCCCAAGCCAAGTGCAGGTTTCCTGGACAGTTACAGCTGCACCAAAGGCACAACTTTTCTAGCATGGGAGACAACAGAACAGCAACAGACAACTGTGCACCAAGTGGCTTTTAACAGCAAAGCCAGCAGTGCATTGGGTACAGTTCAAAACCAAAAGAACTGCTTTTGTTTAACAAGATTTCAGGGCCCTATCAGCACTGAGCATATCCACTGAAAGAGTATGCTTTCATAAAAATATCTGGTGAGGGCAATGAGAGTGAACGGAAAACATCATGTCCATCACCACTATTAGTGCTGGGGCACCGCACATTTGCTTGCAGCATTTTAGTAAGTCAGTTCTTAACTACCTTAATCAAAAGGATCTAAATTTCCTTGGGAGAGTTGTCCACAGTTATCTGGTTGTTACCGCAAAGACAGTTTTCCTGATATTCACTAGGAATACTCCTTATCTTGCCTTTCTTGCACATCCTCAAAAGCAAGAGCTGGTTTTGGTTGGGTTTCCTCCTAGCATAAGTTACAGGAACATTTTCTTGTCAGTTTTCTCAGGTTTTTCTTACTCTCACTGTATTATATTGGAAGATACTACAAATATTAATTTGCCAATATTAACACACAATCCTCTTTAAAATCGTATAACAGATTTAATGACAGCATATCACACAGGATTTCAAACATACATCACTCAATAGATTCAATAATAGATTATTTTTTTTCCCAATAAATCAGCACTTCAAAGAGGCGATTAAAAAATAAAATCAAGATACCCAACAAGTTTCAGCAATTCCCCATTATAAGCAGACTAATTAGGACTCCAACAATACTTTTCTATTTTAGTCTCCGAGAGAGAAAAGCAATGCAATCAAGACAAATTCAAGCTGAAGGTAAACGTGTAAACAAAGCCCTCACAATCAAGAGACTGGAAAAAAATTTTGATAATTCAAACTTGGAGAGTGTTAATGATGTGAAGCAAAACTCATATATACTCCAGTTCCTTCAATTAACTAAATAGATTTACAGCACTGCCAGGTAACATTCATTTAAACACTTTCTAAAGCTGGTCCTTCAAAGGCCCTGAAGAGATGGAAGAAACAAGATTATAGTATAAAATAAATTATTCCATAATTGCTTCATCTAACTGTCATCAATCCTATTCCCCCAAGATATTTGCTCTATGCCATGTATTTCCCTGCTGGAAACCAAACCCTGTATGTGCAACACCCTAGAGAAAACTCTCATGAGAGCCTTCCTACAGTTTTCTCTCAAAATTTAACTCTAATTTTTTAGATTTCTTCCCCTGAATATCCAAGCCATCCCTTCCGAAAGCAAAAACGTCCAAGTATCCCCCTACTGCAAAAGATGCAAACATTCAAAGCCCCTTCTTTACCAAAACACTCTAATCCCTTCAACTTTTTACAGAAGAAGCATATTAGCACAACTACCCAAAGAACAGAGCAGACGTGAGGGCCATTGTGCTTCACAACACATTTCCCAACATCATATTTGTGTGTTATTTCTACACAAGCCAGCCATTCCAGAAGGAAAAGGCTTGAATCCTGAGATACATGCAGCTATCAGACAGCAAAGCTCTAGACTAGATCATTTGATTTAAGCACTGAATGATTGCAGTGTGTTACTTCCAACATTTTTCTTAACTGAATTACCAACCTGAAGGGACAAGGGGCTGTTTCCATCCTGAGCTTTGGTCCAACAGGCAACGAGTTTTTCCACATTGCCAGCACAAATGTAACAGAGACAAGCCTGCGTCTGCAGAAGGCTGTCCCCCTCGCTCTCCAGCCTGTTACCCAGGCGATCTAGGAAAAATATGAACAAAGATGATACTGGTGAATCACTTCAGTGATCGCTGTATCAGTGCCGAGTCTGGGGAAGCCCGCAACATCTGTTGTGTTTCTGCTCAGCACAGTGAGAAGGGATATTGCCTCTGGTCTCCACTGGTAAGGAAATACTCCAGTGTCCAGCACAGATTCTCTCATGGGAGCCCTGGGCACTTCAGAGGCTGTTAATGTCATGGCAGCAAGGACTTGTCAAATGCCTGCAAACCTGAGACACGTCACAGGGGAAAGTTCATCTGCTGACATGACAAAGGACAAGAGGCCAGGGTTCGATTCTCCCCTCCACTGCCCACTTTTTGCAGTCCCTCATTTCAGGAGTGCGACCCAAGTGTGCAACCAGCCAAGGAACTGTGAGCAAAGTCATGATACTGCTCTGCGCCGACGTGGGCTGAAGTGAGTCATACAGCTCCCTAGACACCGTGGCTGACATCTGAGGGGCACAGGGGTGTCAGACACACAGCTATTGCCAATATAACTTCCCTATGGGTTAAAGCCAGGCAGCTGTCTGCCATGCAGCACAAATGAGGGCACATATGTTCACTGTCTGTGAAAGAGGACTCCTTCCAAGAAGTCAAAATTGCTCTTGGGAAAGAAGAGCAAAGCACTTCCATTTATGTCCCATGCCCAAACACTCCAAGACACTGGTCCCTTGGCCGAGACACCTGTCACATCAACATCACTGTTTGCCATCTGGAAACGGTAGGAGACCAGCAGCTTTGCACTACACAGGTGATGTCAGCATGCTGCTGCTCACAAGGGTGTGGGTTCTGCACCCAGAAAATCAGGGAACATACTGGGAACACAGCACCCCAGAGGTTCCTCTTCTCCTCTGCAACAGGACTGAAGAGCTGTATTATCCAAAGAAGCTAGTGAGGCATTACAATCATTTACTGGAAGGAAAACAACCATGGCAAAATGTAGTTTTGCTGTAAGTAGAATAAATGACATCCAGTCTGCAAAGTGTCCTTACCGCAAAGGGCTGCAAATTCATCTGGCCTGGCATAAGTGAGCACAGCAGCCAAAGCCTCTCTCCAATTTTGCAGATCACAAGACTGCACAATCTCTTTCCAGTTCTTCTTTACCACTGCAGTAATGAGCTAGACCATGAGAGAGACCACAGTTAAGATCTTGGTAGGATTTCCTTTGTTTTTTAGGATACAGTATATTTTGTATCTATTCAAGTGTATTCATCCTCACCGTATCCAGGGTCACAGCAGATACTGCATGGCAATTCGACAGTTGCACAAGAGTACATTTTACTTCAAAAGGAGGTCAGTAAAATCACAAAACAAGCTCAGATAACACAGACAGATCAATTATTCTTGCTACAAAACATGCAAGAAAAGAATGCATATATCTCCACAAGCTGGGGTTGCTGCAGATGGTTTTCAGAACTCTTTTTGCAGACAAAGATAACATACCAAGTATTTAGCTACAAATTTTCTACACAATGCCCAGCAAGGGGTATGAATTTTGTTTGTCAAACTGTTTCATTCGCCTTTAAGCTCTTGGCCTCAGTTGACCAGTGACGGACAGTTGAAAAGACTGCTCGAAGGAACAAGTTGGCAGCCATATGAACCTGAGCTGGCTGCAGTATCTCTACCCTGCACCCATGCACGCAGGCTGCCTGTCCACAACCCTCAGAATGAAATTCCAGTTTCTTCTGTCTCAAACTCTGCCTTCGGTTATTTTGCTTCAGACAAAAGACAGCCTTGGCAGCTGCAATGCTATTTAGTGAACAAAGCCCTTGTAATGTCAAGACTTCAAGCTCAGAAACAGTTGACCAAGCAGTAAGTATGGAGTTTGGGACGAGAAAAGAAAAAAACAAACCACACCTGAACAACAAACGCAAGGTCCTGACTACAAGGTCAACGCTTACTTGTTAGCACAGGTACAGATAACTAGTCAGCTCTCCATAAAAATACCTTTTCCCAAAGGATAAACTACAGTGAAGAAGTTTCCCATGCACTATAAAACTTTCCTTCCTCTGGTTAGGCCAGAGGCAGGAAAGGAGCTGGGGGCGAGGGAAGAAATCCTGCAGAGTTAATAGTTGAGATTTTTCTCTTTTCACCTGTCCTTTACTAGAAATGCAAATTGTTCCCATCTCAAACTGGATCATAGGCAATGACCAGCAAAATCCCACTTACAGACCCTAGCCTGTGGTGCTGCATGCCCTAACCCCCCAAGTGACTGTGCTTTGTGGCCTCCAGCCCTGCTCCAGGAAAGCACTTAAGCACCTACCCATTTCATAGGCTACCTCCTTCTACTGTATAAAACACCCTTTGACAATGGACTGCTAAAAAGTGACCACGAGCAACTTTCTCCCCTCCTCTAAAAGTGGTGATCCTTGCCAAACCAATTGTCTTGTGCTCTTTTAAGGCCACTTCGCCTATTTCATCCTGCTGTTGCTACTTTCTCATGTCAGTAGTAAAGAAGAAAGATTTGAACAAGCAGCATCAGCAATCCCTAGCACTGCAAAAAGCTGAAAAGAATAAAAACCAGCCAGCCATAACACGCTGTCTCCTAGACAAAGGGTGATCGATCTGCCCTAGGCATACTTGGCTCTCTTCTGTGCATGCAGTGAAACAAAGCATTGGCAAAATCTGCTAAGACTGATCACAGGCAGAAATCAACATAACACTGCTGGCATTGAGCATGGGTCATGTATGACGCTTGAAAAATGTGACAAGATAACAGACTGAAATGTGCACTGCTTAAGATATTTATCAGTGAGAATCTACTAGTCTATATGCAACTGAGTCACTGGAGACAAGGTATAGAATACTCTTATGTATTGATATCCAGGTAGTCTCTCCTTTTCAATGCATTAAAAAAAGAACAGAAATCCTTCTGCTCTGAGAACTTGTGCGTGTCTTGAATACTTATTAGCTTCTCACAGAAATAAACCTATGAAATATCAAGAAAACTTTTAAGGTGAAAAAAGGAGTTGCTAAAGGCCTACACAACCATTTCTTAACTGAAAAAACATACCCTGGTAATTTTGCTCTGCATCTTAGCAAAGTACTTTTCCTGTGTCCTAGAAAGCAGCTCTTGTCCGCCTGCGATGGCCAAGATAATGGCGTCAGCCATCCGGTTATCGTGCAAGCAAAGATCTACTGCGCTCTCAAAGTTACCCGTCAGCAAAGCCTGGGTAATCAAACCGTCCACATCTGCAACAAGAGGAGTATATTTTCAAATGATCACACAAAAGTCAATTAAATATGCAACAGCAAGTGATTCTGTCCAACTGTACACCACCACACAAAGTTCTCTGCAAACCAGCCTGCTCCAAGCAGGTACTTACAGGGATGCTCAAGTTCACCTCCAGTCTCAAACACACTATGGTCACAGCCACATCAGGTGGGGGCACTGCCAAGTATCACCTTCCTTGCTGCAGAGCAAGATGCTAGAGGTCCAAATGACCTCTGAAACAACTACTCTGCACACAGTGCCAGAAACAGTCAAACCTAGACATGAGTCAATGGCTTCTGTGTTATTCAAGATCCCCTTGGAGTTTCTGTACAAACAGCAACGTTAGCACTTCATGCCTGATCAGGTGTGTGTTCTTTTATTTCAGAACTCACTCAGAGTAGGTGCATTTCAGTGATGGGGTATATGAGCGCTGTACACTTCCTTTCACAGAATCACAGAATGGTTAGGGTTGGAAGGGACCTCTGGAGATCATCTAGTCCATCCCCCCTGCCAGAGCAGGGTCACCTACAGCACGTTGCACAGGACAGCGTCCAGGCGGGTTTTGAATGACTCCAGAGTGGGAGACTCCTCCACCTCTCTGGTCAGCCTGTTCCAGTGCTCCACCACCCTCAAAGTAAAGAAGTTCCTTCTCATGTTAAGATGGAACTTCCTATGTTCAAGTTTATGCCCATTACCCCTCGTCCTATCACTGGGTGCCACTGAAAAAAGACTGTTCCCATCCCCCTGGCATCCGCCCGTTAAGTATTTGTAAGTATTAATAAGATCCCCCCTCAATCTTCTTTTCTCTAGACTAAAGAGACCCAAGTCCCTAAGCCTTTCTCCATAGGAGAGATGTTCCAATCCCCTAATCATCTTCGTTGCCCTTTGCTGGACCCTCTCCAGCAGTTCCCTGTCCTTCTTGAACTGGGGAGCCCAGAACTGGATGCAGTACTCCAGATGCGGTCTCACCAGGGCAGAGTAGAGGGGGAGGATGACCTCCCTCAACCTGCTGGCCACACTCTTCTTGATGCACCCCAGGATGCCATTCGCCTTCTTGGCCGCCAGGGCACATTGCTGGCTCATGGTCATCCTGTTGGCCACCAGGACTCCCAGGTCCCTCTCCACAGAGCTGCTCTCCAGGAGGTCAGCCCCCAACCTGTACTGGTGCATGGGGTTATTCCTCCCCAGGTGCAGTACCCTACACTTACCCTTGTTGAACTTCATAAGGTTTCTTTCTGCCCAACTGTCCAGCCTGGCGAGGTCACGCTGTAAGGCAGCACAGCCTTCTGGCGTGTCAGCCACTCTTCCCAGTTTGGTGTCATCAGCAAACTTGCTGATGGTACACTCTATCCCTTCATCCAGATCATCAATGAATATGTTGAACAAGACTGGGCCCAGTACTGACCCCTGAGGGACACCACTTGTTACTAACCTCCAACTAGACTCTGCACCACTAACCACAACCCTCTGAGCTCTATCTGTAAGCCAGTTCTCAATCCACCTCACTGTCCATTCATCTAAGCCACACTTCCTAAGTTTTCCTGTGAGGATGATGTGGGAGACAGTGTCGAAAGCCTTGCCAAAGTCAAGGTAGACAACATTCACTGCCCTCCCCTCATCCACCCATCTAGTTACTTCGTCATAGAAGGCTAACAGATTAGTCAGACATGACTTCCCCTTGGTGAATCCATGTTGACTACTTCTGATAATCTTCTTTTCATCCAGGTGCTTTGAGATGACACCCAGAACAAGCTGCTCCATCATCTTTCCAGGGATGGAGGTGAGGCTGACCGGCCTGTAGTTTCCCAGGTCATCCTTCCTGCCCTTTTTGAAGACTGGAGTGACATTGGCTATCCTCCAGTCCTCAGGCACCTCACCTGTCCTCCAGGACCTTTTCCTTCCCTAAAGAAGCTGTATTTTCAAGTGCCTCGAGACTGTTGTGAAATGAATGGAGTTAAGAGGCAAGTCACGATAATCCTTCAGAATCTGTGCAGAAATTGCCTTCTCACTGGAACAGCAGTATCAACATCAGTATTTATAAATATCAGCACATACAATGAAATCAATATCAAGGGGTTTTTTTACCTCCACTAACAGAGATGTTGAATGTCTTCTTTGCAGATCCCAAATCTTCAGTTTCTTGTGTATGGTCCTTCACTCTCTAAGAGAAAAGAAAAGCATAATTTTTGCATTATGTAAACACTTGGAATATATACACACATTTAAAAAAAAATACAGCTCTTGCATTAGAAGACAGACCTTCAGACTACCAGTCACCCAAGAGATCATTGGGTTAGAAGGGAAAAGTATCCCTGTCATCTGTTAGAACACTGTTTCAGCACAGGATAATCAACTTCCCCTGGTGCATGCACAAAGTCACCTCCTAAGTAAACTGAGAAAGGCCTGGGCTTATCAAAGGACCTGCAGTCCATATAAACACACCATTATAAAACTGTTGCTTTGAGGGATCAGAGTAGATAATTTTTTCAAATGGATGCCCAGGGGAAAAAGCACTGGAAGCCCCAGGTTTCTAACCACCAGGGAAGGCTTATGCAAGCACAAGTGTGCATACCTAAAGATCACAAATACCAGCAACCACACAGCTGGATCCTGGGTACTGACTTGCATATGCACATCCATGCCCATATACACACAACCCCCTCAAAGCAAAACAATAGCCACAACCACAAAATCAGAAACCCTCTCCCTTCCCTCCTCTTTCAACTTCAATCCCTACCAACAACAGTCTACTGTAATGCCACCTAGGTTTCACTTTGCTCCGCTTAGACTTTATGATCATCCTTTGAAACACTCTTCACTAGGCATACACCCTAGTTTGATTAAGTAAAACACATGAACACATGCTTAATTTTCAACACAGAAGTCCAGTGTTGTCCACACAGACTTAAGTGCTTTGCACTCAGTACAGGAGTGCTGAACAGACAGAAGCTGCTTTTTCATAAAACTTCCCCAGGAATTAAGATAGAGAGTATTTCCTGCAAGATTTTGGGATTTCAAACAAAACCTTTCAATAATAATAAAAAAATAATACCAAGAGGGAAGACACTGTCCACCATCAATTTTCACAGCACAGCTTAAGAAAAGTGCAGAAATTATCCCATGAAGTGCCTCCTGTCATAAGGCAGCATGCTAGTACATGTAGAGGGAGTTCAAGAGTCTGCTGAGAGCACTGTGCTTATATGTTGATCAGTGAAATTGTACTTCAGAGAATGTAGTACACAGTCGACCAAGAACATGCATTTAGGATGGGGAGGTAAGTCTGAAACAAACTTTAGGTTTGGCTCATGAAAGGAGGCAGTGTCTGGAAAATTATTTTGCTGTCAGATAACGTGTGATGTGTGTCTGGTATCAGTTGAGAACATGTTGTAACTCACAGGAATAATGTGCCCATTCAGTCACTTTATGTGACAGCACTCCCTAGTGCATCATCAGGCCAAACTCACAAATATTTACCACCCATGCTGGTAAGCTAAGGTTATATTTGTCTGTGAATTCTCTCCTAGAAGAGACATTTATTCTAAGAGATCTAATATCTTCATGACTGCATACAGCAAAATCTTTACACAGTCAGATACACAGTGTCTAATGAATTAACAACCAATCAAGCACCTAATGTAAGGACAGTACTCTGTTTTGGTGTCCTTAACAGGCTGTTAGATGGAGTCAACAAGTGCACCACTCCAGCATGCATGAGCCATAAACCACCATCCCATCCTCACAGACAACTGCAGACATGCACCAAGCACAGGTCTGAGCACAGGGAGCATAGGTAGTTTTGGGCTAACAGCTCAAATTCTAACCCAAAATGGAGACTGAGGGAATGAGGGAGAATCAAGGTGGCCTGTTCACACAGTGATACTAGTATTTTCAGTGCTACTAACCTCACATGGTAGATGCTGGGTCCTTAGTTCTAATTATAGATCCGTCCCTATATTTAAAACACAGGGCTGAAAACAATGCTGCTCAAAAGGACAAAAATGAACAAAAGCTGTGGGATCCCAAAGGCAGACATGGTGGAGCACAAACCTGCAATGAACCTGGCTGAACCCTTCCAACAGACGTTCATAAGCAGCTAGCTACCAAAGCCCTGATACTTGCTGTTCAGGTGCAAAGGGGATGGATGGCACGGTAATGTCGGTGGGAGCAATGCAGAGAATGAATATTGCCCCTCTCATCCAGTACCACAGCTGCATCTCTGCAAAGGGTTATACCTAGAAACAGGGCAGTGACAAGCTGACAGCTTGGCAATAATCAACCAGAGGGAGGGAAGAAAGGAATTAGGAAAGGGGGCATGGACAAAGGAATGCATTAGAGTTGTGGCAGCAGATCACTTAGTATGTGTTAGGGAAATATCAGAGTGAAAATTATGGCAGAATAAAGTCCTTGAGTCCAGTGCCAGCTGGACTGTTACAAAACAAGCTCATTCTTCATTGCCACCAAAATCTATTCATATGATGTCTGAGGCTGATGAGAAAAATCTCAAGCAACTTAGTAAGAGCCCACATTTTACTCATTCTAAATAACTTCTTGTATTTTCATGTGTCCTCAGCACTGGGAAAAGCCAACAACATAAAATGCTCTAAACAGTAACAAAGTAAATATACAGGAATTGATCAGGGTTAGTCTAGAGGGCAACAGATACCTCTCCCAAGCACCGCTCCTCTGCAGCCTTGCCTTCATCCCCCTCGTTTGGTACAGATTCATCAGATTCTGCAGGAGCCTTCAGCAGAGAGAAGATGCCATAAAAAAAAAAAAGAGCCAGAAAAAGATGAAGAAATACTTTGCACTGCAGCCACCTTCCCACGAACCACCACCGCTAAAACTAGACTGCAAATCACAGGAACACACTAGCAATATATGCTTGAGTACGACGGACATGGTAGAGGCCCTCCATTTCCTTGCTTTTTTTCATTACACAGTACCTTGCTGCTGTTCTCAGCTGCCTGAAAACATGCAGCAACACTTTTCTTCCCCATATTGCAAGTACAGATGACATCTGAAATGTCTACAGCACAAAAGCAATGCAATCACCCCCTTGTAGACTCAGGCCATTGCAATTACAACAGGCAATGTCTGAACTGTATTTATTACAGGGGGAAATGTTATGGACTACACTCTCAGTCATGCTTTTTTTAATGCCTGGGGAAGGTGCTGCTCTTGAAACCATCTGCCAGTCAGCAAGGCTCTGCCCTACCTCACAGGCAGCACAAAGTGTCACACTGCACAAGACACAGGCAGCAAAAAGGAAAGGTGGACAGACATCACTGAGACTCTGAACTAAAACCTGTGACTGAGCGCCCTTTGTTGGGAAAGGAGGGGACATTTGAGGGGAAAAAAGTGCATTTTTTTAAAAACATAAGTACCTTCATCCTATTAAATGTAGAAACTTGTCATATGCTAGGTTATTTGTGACTTACTTTGGGACAGCTACCAAGTGCAAAGAAAAATTATTCTTACTTTGCACATTACCATGGCATTACGAAACTAAATAGAGTTGTACACATGTGTTTACTTACCTCTCCCAAATCACCATCTGCAAAGCCCTCTTTATTCAGAGCAGATGCAATCTAGAAAACAACCAAGAATTAAGTAAGTGCCCTTTTATTTTAGAGAGGCAGACAGCTCACTGATCTCTCAGACTGCAAAACTGGCCCACATAGCTAATGTGTTGCTTGCAGAAGAGTTAACATGAAACTAAAGCCATTTCCTTTCCCAGCTTGGCAACGGATCTACTGCTAAGCCTCCTGACACTCAAAGCTCTGATGGAAACAAGAGCTGTTCTATGCCTTTAAACCTTCAATTGTTAACTCAAGGGCCTCAAACCTCGCTAGAACTGCTGGAAACCACAGTAATAAAAATAGTATATGACAGTTTCAAGCACAGCAGGCATATGGCTGTGGGCTAGGACATTCCAAGAGTTAAAATGCCCAGCTTTTACTGCTTTGCAAAGCAAATCATGACTCCAGATTCAATTAGTGCTCTCAAAAATGCCAATTTAATGTATAGAATTTACAATACATGCATAAAATACTTTAGATTGGCATCTGGGAGCCTAGGTTTCCCAATGTTGCTAGTGTTATCTACTGCTTTTAGTATTGCAAGCTATATTTTACCCTTGTAGGCTGGTTTTCACAAAAAGGTGAGCTCAAATTGCTGGAGACAGTTTTCTTTCTTTTTTAATCATTAGTTTACAACAGAAAGGAGAAGTCCAGGACTTGACTTGCACGCAAGAAACACAGGTTTTAAGAAAATAAAACCAAAACATCATGTTCTTAACAGCTTATTCAAAGAAGCTGAAATCTGTGACCCTTTTTTACTTTCCTTACCCTACGAGTAACATGAAAAACAGGTTGCGGTTTAGTAAGTTTATCTTCTACGTATCACAAATTTTCAGACAAGCTGTCCTGTATTGTTTCTGACACTAAAAAACATGGATTCAACTTTAACATAGAATGCTTTGTTGAGAAACAGCTACATGAAAACATGGCCTTGCAACTCCCCTCATCTGTTCTTCAAATACTGAAATAATGGGGTAGGCCCGTCATTTCAGGTCACTCAAGTCAACTACACCCATTTTCCCAGCTTCTCTCCACACACAGGGCATATCAAACCCAGAGCAACAGTGGCAGTGGGCTACAGGCCACATGAGGCTGCTCCACAGGACCTCTACTAAATTTCAACTGGATTTTCTAACTGAAATGTGCTTTTCAAAATCAGGATTTCCCTTGCTGTGCTTACCCTTGACTCACGCAACAAAAATTTAGAAGCTGAGAACAGATTGTTTGGAAAAACATGGTATTTTTCTGTAATCATAAGTTTGCCCTGGAGGCCATTTAATTCATAACCATAATAACATTTTTATGGACCCACTATTTGAAAATAAAACATTAGTTTGATATAATGAAAATAAGTCAAACATTCAAATCCACTGAATATTCTCTGAAGAAATACTAGACAGTTCCTGGGTACAGCACTGAATGCAACAAAGAGCCAAAATGCACAGCAGGTATCCCCCTATAACACTAAGATAAGAATCTTCTTCCAGCTTGGAAGAAAACTCTATACTTAAGATGTGCAAGTTGCTTCCTGGTAATCAAAATTTTGCCTTTCCAAATTAACCACGTATGATCTTTGTTTTCTTTTTTTTTTGAAAAAAAAATGGTGTCCCACACCAAAAAAAAGGACTATTCTAGGTTTTCCAACATAGTTAACAAAACCCTGAAGACTGCTTACATGTTCTTCAACCAGAAAGCCTAAAACCAGATCAGATTCCATGATGTTAAAGTAGAAGCATGTCACATAATAACTAAGTTATATGAATAGCTTGAACCAACTGATATCAAAGCTTTTTGATGGGTGAGTATTTTAGATCAACATTGGACAGTCAAATGCCGCTGAAGTCTGTTGCCTGCTTTGAAATTTTCATTGAACATCCATATTGCAGGAAGATGACATAGCTAATAAAAAACCCAAACACAGCAAACCGCTTGCTGTACGAATTCTGAAGTTACTCATGAGTTGTTTAACCATATAAAATTTAAAGAGCAGATGGAAAAAAGGAATTCCTTAAATAACACAACTATTCAAGTCAGCCATATTTAAACAGAGGCTTCAGCACCATGGGTAACAGCTGTATTATGGCTATTAGGAGAGCTACAGCACTGACAAATACTATCTTATGGGAAACACACTGAAAATAACATTGTATTAAAATGTTTATTGTATTGAATAGCCTGTGGGTACTGGTAATAACTTCCAGTCACACAGGTAAATGAGTACTTCAACCACACATGGCACTGTCAACATTTCAGGCTGTACTCTGCGGATACATCCATCAGAAAAGCATTTAACACAAGCACAGCTTCCAAGCATATCACATTTACCTTCTTCCTCAGATCATCTTTCCTGTATCCCAAGAGATCAAGGTATTTAACACGTGAATCTTCTTCAAAATGCACCTTTAAAAAACAAAAGTTAAACAACACATTGCAATTCATAATTTTTCTATTTTCTCCCTCACTGGCTTTTTATTTGACTGGCACAAATTACCCAGTGAGCACTGTGGAGACTGAGTAGTACAGACAATTGGAAAGGTCTTTAGTGACTTGGGCACCCGAGTAGGTAGGCGAAGCTTCAATCTGGTTATTGTAGGTGAACAATCCACTTATCTGCTTCACTTGGAAACCTCTAAATATTCATACTGAGCAGTAAAAAAGTACATCTAAAGCTGTCCCAAAGCTTCATCCCTTCTCACCAGCTCCCTGTGCAAAGATGTACTGATGCGGGATGTCAAAAACCACAGGATACTTTTCCCCGAGCCCTGGCTTCTGCCATGATTTCTCACAAACCCCACAAACACCCCTGGCCTTGAGGACCCTTTGTCTTCTGGTAGGCCACCTGCAATGGCAGGGCTTATGGGCGCTATTCCCACAGCCTACACTTTTGGTTCCCAACATCTCTTCTCCTCAACCACCACAATGCGCAGAAGGAACCATTTCTGCACTGGCTTTCCGAGTCAGTGGGGAACTCCTGAACTACTGTTATCCTCTTACCTTTAAGAAGGCCCACACGTTTTTTTCAAAGTCAGCCGGGGCCATGTCAATTTTCTTCTGGCAGTAGCTGACAAAGCCTTCAGACTGCACAGCCTCCTGCAGCTGGTTTGAGCGGGCCAGGAACTCCTCCTCTGTAACAACCTGGCTTAGGTAGACATGGTGACGCTGCTGCTGCTGCTCGATGCCTGGCTGCTGCTGAGACTTGGAATTCTCAAATGTAACCAGCTTACCTCCAAACTGGAATTGAGGCACACATGCAGTATGTAAATACATAAATATACACTGGAGTGTCTTATGAAAAAGGATGCATATACACATATGTACGCACATGATTTTATACAGTGTATATACGCCTATTGTCCAATGGACAAACATTCCTGACAATCAATTCATGGATATTTATTTTTTTCCCCCACCACCCCATTTTTCTATGCAATTAAGGAGCTTGCTAGATAAGTTGGTGCACATTTAGTAAGATTTATGAGCACAGCTAGTCCTGTGCCCGTTTTTTTCTCAGGCAAAAGACTAACTAGAAACTGAACACTGGAGCTGTGGGTATGTACAGTGCCCAGCATAAATGAAGTATCTTAAAATATTGCAATATAATTACCAAAGAAACCTATGCATCGTTAAATAAATGCTAACGCATGATGTCCACCCTGCTCTTGGCAGGCTGTTTACCAGTTAAAAACCTACTGAGAGATGGGCAGTAAGTTGTGTCATCATTTGGAGAGAAGCAAAATCAAAAGAAAAAACTTAGAAGGGGCTTATTTCATTCTATAGCTCAGAATTAATTTACACAGGCCAGTCCAATAAATGACAAAGTCAGCATTACAAAAAGCAAAAACTGTAACCAAGAAAAAGACTGACAGCTGGCTCCTGGAAAACCAGGACGAATAAAGGAGTAAACACCATTATAAAATGACACATCAGTCACTGGCTAGGCAAAATCACTTCTCTGTGATGGGAGAAAACTGCATTTAATTTGTGCACCAGATTGTGAGTAAGCAGACATATGATGCTGAAAACTGAGCAGTATTTTGGCAAAGAAATCCATTTCAAGTGGACAGGCTTCAGGAGATCCCAAAGAAATGACCTGTGGGTCTATGAAATAAGCCAAAGGTGGAGCCAATGAGCAGATGAGTTGACTCTCACAAAAAGCAGGGCCTTGCCACCCTCTCACCTGGCTCTGCAATTCAACCAGCCATGAAGGAGCCTAGCCATGTGCTGCTACAGCAACTCCTGCTACCTTGATCAGAGCTAACCTGAGTCTTCTCCACCAGACTCACAGAATAGCTTCAAACTGCACTCAAGTCCCAGATACTTTCCCGGTTTGGTCCTGTTTCCCTCTCCCAATGTATACTTGTTTACTGCAAAACAAGCACTGCACGTAAATAAAGCAAAGCACCAATCCCAAAACAGAAAGAAATAATTGCCTGATTCTCCTTTTTTCTTTTTCCCAAGCATTTTTGTCTCTCTTTTGCTGGCTTGCTGTCCCAAGCACCCAGTCTAGAAGCTGCTGATAACACCTCCTGCCATGATGACAAACAGGGGAAGTTCTCCCACGGTGGAGCATAACGCTGGACTCCCCTCTTCCTAAAGTGTTTTGCAGGTGTCACCACTATCTCCCTCCCTGCCTCACCAACCATGCCCATGCTTACTGAGAACGATGCTCCCACGGGTCGCCGGATCCATTTGGGTGGTTTCTTTAGGGGCAAAATGATACACTGCGGGCCAGTCTGCTGGGGAAGCTGCAGGGGCGGGAGCGGCTGCCCCATACCAAATGGATCAAGGTTCCCAAAAGATGATGAAAGCTTCAAGAACAAAAGGGGGGAAAAAACAAAGTGACATATTTCCAATAAACTAAACATAAGCATTTATTTGCACTGGATTGGTACTCCTGCAAGCAGGGCTGCAGACAGCTACCGAAGCCTTCCCATGAGCCTATGTCATCCCCCCAACCCGCCCCCCTTTCTGTCCATATTCTTAGTTGAACATTTCTCAATACCTGGTCAACTTGCTTCTGCCTCAAGCCGTCTGTGCTGCCTCCCATGATGGAGTAAACACTGATCCGCCCATCAAAAGACGCTGCAGACAAGACAGCAGGGTTCCTGGGACACCACTGGATATCAAAGCACCACTGTGTGTTCGTGGGCAACTCATACAGCACCTGAGCAGCAAAAACAAATCCAACAAATCAGGGCTTTTATGAAGCACCAGGTCCAACAGCAAACAATTCTCCTGCCTGCCCTGAGACAGGTCTGCTTTTCTTGCTCCCCAGCAGCCTCCACGTCACCATACACACTAATAGTTGGCAAACTCTGATAATTGCCAAACAGGAGATTATTACACACCACTGCTTAATTTCCTTCTCCTGCCATTAAATCTTCTGTTTAATCCATACAGGACAACCTATGCAGGCAGGGTATATCTGTGCTGTCCCACTGCAAGCTGTGAGCTGCTGTTGATATTTATGCTAGTTCATTCAGAGCTAATCTGGGTATCTCTACACACTACATAGAGATATGTTCAGGCTCCAAAATAAGTCTGTTTTAGCAGGAAAATTGGAGAAGTTAAACCTGAGCTCTGGGTAGACACTCTCTCCTGCCCTGAAACAGACAAGCACACTACTGCAGCAGACATTTAACCATAAACTAGGAGAAACTCAAAAAGCAAAATGCTAACTGTCTCTCTGTCTTCCAGGAAACAATTTTTTATTTTTAATAAAAATGTATAGTATGATTCAGCCACGTGTAAAGCCTTCCTAACAGCACAAGATCTAGCTCAGGTAATTCATTTACCACCCTACAGCTTTTGCACTTTTGGTCCAATGTCTGAGTTTTAGAAAGACTTCTCACTCAGTTCTCCAGGATTATTGCCCAGTGCAGGCAAGGAGTCCTCCAGCATGCCCTTCTCGTGGCCTAGGGGCAAACACTCAAGTCCTCTGAAAAAAGAATTGCATCCCCTTAGAAAGGTAACCCCAGGCCCAAAAGGGCAGGGTGGGAACACATTCCAGTGGCTCTCACTGATCTGCCACTATTGTAGTAACTTACAAAATCCCTCTGATCTGGATAAAAGTTCTTACACTTACAGAATGAAAAAGGCCATTACAACAGTAATCCAGCCACATAGGGCCCAAACCAAAAGAGTAGGAAGCAAATACTTAGTTTAAGTGAGGCCATTTCTATCCCTTATTATGAGCAGAGACCTTACTACTGAGCAGGAAAGAAGCAGTAAGGACAAACATGTTATATCAGCAATACTAGGAAGGAACCCTGCACCACCAGAACAAGCTCAGAAGGCACATATACCAAACACAAGTACACAGGACAGGGAGAAGCATCATTCCTACAAATGCAAGCACATCAACACCTGTTTTGCATATGCCACTGTGCCACCTCTGATCAGAGATTATTTTTTTTTTTTAAGTGATGTGCATACAATACCTCGCCTGTGTTAGGGTTAGAACAGAGAATTTTAGCATCCTTCCCACAGCTAAGTAGCAGCTCTGAATCCACCATACTCCAAGCGATGGCCAATATACCCCTGCATGAAAAGTCAAAATCAAAAAAAGTAATGTAAATGCAAAATTGTGATAAATAAAGCCTATCTATAAGTGAGTTTCCACATTAGCTGAGCATTCCACCTAAAAATGTCCTCCCCACTCCTTTCTCTTACAAAAGGAGAAATTTTTCAATGTTATCAACACTTTATTTATTGAAATAGATGCTTTCTATTTTCTGCATGAAGAGGTATAAAGGTGCAGCCATTGTATCTGAAAATTAAATGCACACAGTCATGCAGGAGAACCTGGACACCAGTATAACAAAATGGTTTGTTTGCCTGTACTATCATTAACACACAGTGTGCAAACCTATAGGTAAGGTCAGTGACTATGAAGTTTGTCAGCTTCTTTTTATTAGCAAGAGATTCAAGTCAGCAGAACCAGTGGAATCACTAGCAACAGTTTTGGTAGACTCTGCAACACAGACTTAATGCTGTTCCCTTTCCTTAAATCAAGCGCTGGTTTTGGACAATAAGAAAGTTTCACTAACCATTGAGGAGGAACGAAAATTCAACAAAATCTTTCCTTGTACTCAAATGTAAGGCATTTAGGGGATTAAGGGACAGAGAGACTGTGCTTGTCCACACGTGAGGATGTGCCTTGGGGCACCTTCAGTCCATTACTCAGGCAAAATCAACTACTGTCAACTCTTTGCATCTCAGATTCCTCTTCTCAAAAAGCACAGAAACAAACTACCAACTTCAGTGTTTCAGCATGACGGTGAGGTGTTTTTTTTTTTTTATTTCTTTTTTATTTTGGGGCCTGTTCCCTTCAAACCAACAGGCCGCAAAAAGGCAAGCCTTTCAGAACACAGGATTTGCTAGTCAGCAAGCCAGCACATAACACTGCCTGCTGCTGGAATCACCGCCTCCAACTAAGTGAGCCTTCACAGGGAACTGGGCAAGAAGTGAGATGTACAAACTGGTAAGCAGTCACCAACAGTGCAAATACCACAGAGCAGCAGGCTACATAAGACTCATACCTTGTATGGCTTTCTAGAACACGAAGTGGCGAGGAGGCAAATCTTAGGTCCCACATCTGAATCACAGGCAACCTGTCATCCTCCGAGGCCAAAACCATTTGGGTAGCAACATCAGGGTGCCATGCCAGGCCTGAGCAGTGCATCTGAGGGACAACATTGCACCACAGCATAAAGTAACTAAGCAGCACTACAGGATAAAAGACAACTAGCCTAAATATGTCTACATGCATGATAAAAAACACTGTTGCAAGGGAATTTGCAGCTGTATTTCTGGGTATTATTTCTCACTGCATTCAGACTGCAATATACTCTCTTAATTTCTCTGAGTGGAGACTTGCAGTTAGCTTCCCAAGATCCTCTTAAAGAGATGGCTTTGTGCTGTCTTGTTCACAGTCTTATGTTTTGATATAAGAAAACTGTAAAGCCCTCTTTTACAAACCTTTTTCTCTAATATTTTTATTAGTATTTTACTACAAGCCATTGTAAAGCAGAGATTATTGTCATGTGAACACTGTATCACCAGACTACAACCACATGATGAAGACAGACTACTGTGTTGCTGTTATTTTAGGCAACAAATACATAGAACCTTGAGAGTTACACAGTTTATCAGAGTAAGAGTTCCATGACCAAGCAGCTGCTTCAGGAGCACCCATTTGTAAATTTCATTTTGAACTCTTGCTACATCTTCAAAGTTTTTTATAGCAATATTCCATTTAAAATACACAGAATTATACTAATATGTCACTCTCCACAAGTTCAACAGGCTCTTTTTCACATTTACACTGCCTGAGGAGCAGGCTTGGTAGTTGTAACTATATGAGGCAGTGTCCCCTGTAACCTGTTCAATGTCAACACTCCTCTGTAGCACCCTGCTCCATAGAACCTGCCCTTCCCAAACTCAGCTGCAGCCCATTCCCATTTCCCCATCCAGACCAGCATAAGCATGGGCCCAGGTCCCTCAGTCAATGTCCTGCTAGGGCTCAGCCCTTGTGCTCATCCCACCTGTGATGCCAAGCAGAAAGCCCTCTCTGCCTGAGCACTAAGTCATGACATCACCTGCTCTGTGAAACTCAATGTGCTCATCCAGAGAACATCAGCTGCAACTTCATCTCTCCAGCACACAAAACATATTACTTCCAATTAGCTGAATAAAAGTCTTCCTGTGGCAGCCCCAAACAGATCGGTAACAGCTCTCTCCAAACTTATCACTCCAATAGGAAATTTGAGTGCCTTGCTTGCTTCAATCTGCACCTGTCTATTTTTCATTAAAATGCTGACAATCCCTCTGCATATACACAGTCTTTTAAGAGAAAGCATTAGATATTTTAGCATGTCACATAAAACTACGACAGGCACCAGTATCCTTATGCCATGTAAGAAGGGGTGCTAAGACCTGTTCCTGCATGCCAAGATGCCCCCCACACCTCTCCGCAAGGACCTATGCAGCTGTGCAAGAGCTAACTCACCCGGTTATTGTGGTCACTGACTTTGATGATGGGCTCGTTCTTCCTGAGATCCCACACAGTAGCTCGGCCGCTAGGGCTGGCGGACGCCAGGATATGCTGGACTTGCCTGTTCCATGCGATGCAGCTGATGTCCTCAAGAGGCTGTCACACACAGAGAACAGGCTGTCACAACCTTTCAAATTGAAGACTCAAAACCTGTTATTTTCAGAACTTGCTAAATGACAAATGTGCAAGGAGACTTATCCCAGGTACCAACTGTACTGTAAGCACAACTGTCTTCAAGAACAGAAAGTTACTCCATGAAATTAAATCTGGGTATATGAAGTGCACTTTTGCTTTGGATTATTAGGTTTTGACTTATAAAAAAAAAAAATATGTTTGCTTGGAGGTATTCTGTGCTTTTTTTTTTTTTAACTCCCCTGCAAGCGCTTCTTTTTAGTCCAAGAATTACAAGCAATGTTAACCCAGTCCTTGATGCATTATTATTTCCAGGTGTCATTAAGCATATGGACTAAAAAGAGATTTCTGAGCCTAAAAAAAAAAATCACTATTAGACATAAAAAATCCTATAAGGGATCTTTAAGGTGAGCATCATCCAAAATGCCCACATGATAATAATAAATGACTCAGTCTAAACAAAGCACCCAGACCCACAGAATTTCAACTAAAAGTCTTTAAACTGAAGATTACTTCTCATCCCACTTCTCCCTTTGTTGAAACCAAATCATCATGCAGTAATAAACCCATTTTCCAGTAACCGCACACTACTTGTGCAATTTTGTAACAGCTACAGAAATGTACATGCATTGAAACAACTTCCTCCCATTCTTCTATCTCCTTCACAAGGCACAAAGTACAAAAGGCTATTGTTCCACTGGCCCTTAGGTATAGCAATTAAGCATTCCCTGAAACCCAAAGGTAACTGCCAAACCTACTGCCTCATCTTCTGACTTCTCAGTAGTTGCTTTTTATCTTCCTCCGACTTTCCTCAATCTGTACCTTCACGATTTTCAGATTCATGCATGCAGTGAAACATGCAGAGCAAGACCAGAAGATGTATAATGGTTATGAATATTTAAGAAGTAGTGCATGGACCTGGTCAAAAAATCATGGCTAGACACAAAGTGTGGCAAAACAGTGCTGTCACGACTGACTTCCTTCAAAAGTGTTCACTGAAAGCTACCTATGCTGCTATACTCAGTGAATACTGTCCTGAAGGATGTGGGCTCCTGCTGTATGCTTGGAGTCACACATGTCACAAGGAGAAAAATATCTCAAATCCCAGTCTAATAAACACATTACAAAAATTAAGTACCAATAGAAGGCCTATTTTTGTTGGTGTTCGGTGAAACCACTGTGGAACAACATGCAGGAACATATTTTTCTTTATTTTGATATGGAAAGATCTGTTATACTACCCCTTAAGAGGCACGTAACATTGCCAGAAATGTATCTCATAGCTAACTACAACTAACTGCTACTCAAGCTAGATTTCAAAAGGCTTCCCACAGAATCACAGAATGGCAGGAGTTGGAAGGGACCTCATCTAGGATCATCTAGTCCAACCTCCCTGCTAATGCAGGTTCACCTAAAGCAGGTTGCACAGGATGGTGTCCAGGCAGGTTCTGAATATCTCCAGAGGAGGAAACTCCACAACCTCTCTGGGCAGCCCATTCCAGTGTTTCCTCACCCTCAAAGTAAAGAAGTTTTTCCTCATGTTGAGATGGAACATCCTGTGTTCCAGTTTGTGCCCGTTGCCCCTTGTCCTGTCGCCAAGCACCACTGAAGAGAGTCTGGCCCCACCCTCTTGACACCCACCTTTTACATATTTATAATCACTGATGAGATCCCCTCTCAGTCTTCTCTTCTCCAGGCTAAACAGACCCAGGCCTCTCAGCCTTTCCTTTTAAGAGAGGTGCTCCAGTCCCCTGATCGTCTTTGTGGCCCTCTGCTGGACTCTCTCCAGTAGTTCCTTTTCTCTCTTGAACTGGGGAGGCTGGAGCTGGACAACACCCCAGATATGGCCTCACCAGGGCAGAGTAGAGGGGGAGGTTATCGTCCTCCCTCAACCTGCTGGCCACACTCTTTTTAATGCACCCCAGGATACCATTGGCCTTCTGGGCCACAAAGGTACATTGCTGGCTCATGATCAACTTTTGTCCACCAGGACTCCCAGGTCCTTCTCCACAGAGCTGCCTTCCAGCAGGTCAACCCTTCCCCTGTACTGGTGCATGGGGTTATTCCTCCCTAGATGCCGGAGCCTACACTTGGCCTTTGTTGAACTTCATTAGGTTCCTCTCTGCCCAGCTCTCTAGCCTGTCCGGGCCTCTGTATGGCAGCACAGCCTTCTGGTGTGTCAGCCACTCCTCCTAGTTTTGTGTCATCAGCAAACTTGCTGAGGGTACACTCTATCCCCTCATCCAGGTCACCAATTAATACGTTGAACAAGATTGGACCCAGTACAAGATTGGACCCTGGGAAACACCACTAGTTACAGGCCTCCAACTAGACTCCGCACCACAACCCTCTGAGCTCTGCCATTCAGCCAGCTCAGTCTACCTTGCTGTCCACTCATCTAATCCACACTTCCTGAGCTTACCTATGAGCACATTATGGTAGACTGTGTCAACCCCATCCCACTTGAAACAGCTTTAAAACTGTAGGTTTCAATGAGGTCTCAACTTACGGGACATGCATATTTTTCATTAGTCTGCTCAGCAGTATTTAACAAATACAAATCTGGTACCTGTGTCTTCACTCCTGGTGTCATTGGCGTGGCAAAATTGTTCAAGTCCCAGATATAGATTTCAGACTCATTAGCACCAGAGGCCACCAGATTAGTCTGTAAGACACATTAACTAGATGTTAAAAGCATTTTCAGCATCAGCTTTCACAGTCTTAACTACTGGGAGGCTTAAGACCTACAGGACTGTGTCAATTTCTCCTGTCAGCTCAGGATATAGCCTTTGGCTCACATAGAGCAGCTTAGGGAAAAAAGCAAGTTTCTTTGAGATTGCAGTTAAGACAGTTAGTTAAAAAAAAAAATAAATCCATACACTACATTAGACTGGCATACCAAGACCAAAATTCCCATTTTGTGGAGTGCTCCTCCACTGCATGACAAACACCCATGAGGAGCATGAGGCGCAGGCGTGCAGCCACAGACAGGCACATGGAAAGCAGTGACACTTTTGGGAGGGGGCAGACGAGGAAGCGGTGCTGCTGCTGTCGCTGCCAGAGCTTTGTTCCAGGCAGACCATGATGTGAGGGGCTGGCTGGAAGGAGTGTGGCATTTTTGCCTCCAGCAGCAGACAGCACCCCACCCACAGTGAGTGCAATCATCCAGAGCAATCCTGCACCTGGAATGCAAAAGTCCAGGCAGCACAACACAAGCCTAGGGCACTGAATGCCCTTTGATCACATCCCACAGGTGGTGACAAGCAAGTCCCAACTTTGTAACAGGCAGAAAGGGAAAGGAAGCGGTTCAAGTTCAGAGAGGACACAATGAACACAGGGCAGCCTTGCCAAAAGCAAGTATGCAGGGACAGAAGTGCTATTTAGGAAACAAATTCAACTGAATTCTCGCACAGCTGGTGGGAACAAGGAAAAAACAACCCACTGTATCTAGAAGGAAGTAAATGCTTGTTAGTGATGGAGCAAAGATTGTTGGGTTTGAGAGCTCTTCTGCTAAAGAGGCTACATTGCCATGTTTCCTGTTCTGTCTCCTCTTTCCGAGTAACAATACTTAGAGTTCTTGAAGACAGATCCTACCTAACACCCAAAGGAGATACCTAAAATCTGATGTCACCAGAAACATGAGTGAGAGCGTGAAAATACTCCCCATGTGATGAAAACAATATTGGCACAGTATGTGGGTGTTAAAAAAGGAGACTGGCTAAAAACACCACAGAAGACCACCTCTACTTTACACGTACGGTGAGCTAAAAAGACCCCCTAATTGACAACTAATGAAGGGAAGGAATGAACCAGACACATTAAACTCTTTCATTCCCCATCCTGAAACACCAGTAACAGGGCAGGTTTTTCCTACTAAATACAGACACTCAAACACTAAATTTAGTTCAAATTTAATTAGGGGAGGGGAAAGGGACCAAAACATTTACAGTTACAAGTTAAGACAGGCTACTCATCTGTGACGGTATGTGGTGAAGAACAGCAGAAAACCAACCTGGAACATGTTGACATCAAGCGCTCTTACTGGTCCCGTGTGCTTGTCTTTCTGGGCAATTATTACTTCAGTGTCTCCAGTTATGATTTTGGCTGGATCGTACAGAATGACATTTCCGTTTTCACCCCCGGCAATCAGGACTCCAGAAACTGTCTCACCTGAGGTCATGCTGTGTGGCCCCCAGATCAGCTTGTGGTACCTGTAAGACACAAATATCATCACAGCCTACAACCATCCACCACCAGCTCCACATACACTGATGCACCCCACTTTGCTCACCCCAGCTTCCAGACTGCTGCTAACAGACAGAGCAGACATGTCCCAATTCTGCTCGTTATCAAGATGCAGGGTCACAACATGGACAACCAATAACCTGGTAATCGATAACATCTCTCATCGTCTGGCTGCAAAATCAGATTAAGTGCTCCCAACTGCATGTGATTTTGAGCTCACCCTTGCAAAACAACAGGAGTAATCAGAGTAAGGACCGTAAACCCATCCAACCACAGGCTGGAGGTAGATTTCTGCTAGTTGTGAACAACTCCTCATATCAGAGAAGAAAAAGGTGGAACTACAAAAATTGAAAATCCTTTTCCATATCTGTGCTTCTGGATGTGCAAGTGTTTCATCTGCTGTCCTAGGGGCTCAGCAAGTAGTTTATTCACATCACAGACAAGGTGGCTCTTGGACCACAATCTATTTTCCAGGCTAAACCAAGAGGAATTAAACCCACTTCCAGAAATGAAGTATTTTCACACCACTGTGTCCATCTGCAAATATGCAAATTTCCTTCAACTCAATGACTTGCTGCATAAGCAAAACATCATTCCTGTGTATCCACCCATGCAAAGAATGAATTTCTTCTACATAAAATGACACACCATCAAATATCAGGTCTTATGCAAGCAGAAAGCAAAACCACATCGACTGGAACATGGCAAGGAGCTACTTCAGCATTCACGGTGTTATTAATCTCTTTGTTATCTCTGGACAGCCTTCAAGTAATTTCGTTAAACCACAGACACTCCAGCATGATACTGCAGAAAGCTAGACAAAGAGCATATGTTGGGTGAGAAATACTGTAACAGCCAAGCGCTCAGTCTACTAGTGCAGTGTTCTGATTATAGTGGGGGTTCAAAGAATGATGCTACAAAGGGAAATTGGTTTGTGATATCAGACAGACCCTTTCCCTGGGTACAATTTTTATACTTCTGTACCTAACTATGCAAGGTTACAAGAAAAGGAGTGACCAACAGGGTGGTTCAGGCACTAGTATTGCACCACCAGCAACATTCAACAGGACTTACTATAATTAAAAATGAAGGCAGAAAACAGTGAGGAACAAAAAACAGAGTTAACAGTGCAATTACTTTTCTCTTGCCCTTTGCTCTTTCCAAGATAAGGTATGCTCTATAAAAGCAGCGCAAAACTTTCCTTGGAGGACAATTAACAAAGTGTGTTTCAGAATTTATCTTTTGTGGGTTTAATCACCTGGATATTTTCATTTGCTGCAAAACAAAATAAAGCCTGACACATACATTACTAGCTGGGGCATGTCTTGTTATCTTTAATAGAAAAAAAAAAGAAAAATAATCAACCTCCCTTGTAACACATTTTCTGGGGCAAAGTCAAATTCTTGTGTTGCTCACCAAGGGAAGTACTTTCAAAGGAGCAATGCATCCTGGCTATAAGGAGTGTTTTTTGAAATTCAGTAAGCAAATATCACTTGGCAAGTCTTGAAAAATCTCAGTCATAGTTAAAAGAAGGTAGAAAAAGGAAATTTTAAAACATCAAACACCTCACCCTGCTCTCAGCGGGTCAGAACATGTTAACATCAGCTTTGCCCACAGCGCAGGGCATTAAACAGAGACTGTGGTTGTTTCTCACAAGCCCCACATACTAAGATGCAGTCAACTGCAGGGCACAGACTGTGAGCTGCCTGCCAGCACAACTGCTCTGCCAGTCCCATGAATCATTACAACAAAACTGACATGGCACAAAGCCAGCAGCCTAACACCTTGTGCTTCCACCTGAGAAAACTACCACAACTGTTATTCACCCAAATCAGAAGAGCATCCCTAAGCAGGGTGACAATCTGACTGTGTGGAAATGCACACAATTTCAACCCCTTTCAAGTTGTTTATAGGCAACACTTAACCTCTAGGAATCCAGCAAATTGCATTTCATCAAGAACTTTAGGAAACGGTTGTAGGTCCCTATGTCTTGAAGTTAAAGCTTTAGAACAGATAATGAAGACTCAAGTCCAATTGATTTCTACTCATATCAGAGGTTGGGGAGATGTCAATTGCTTCTCTAGGAGTGTCAAATTATTACTTGACCACACTGGCAAAATGCTGCAATTGCCTGCACCTCCAGCCATGTCCTTTTGGGTCACTGGAGGAAGGAGTGCTTATACTGACACTGTAGCTGGTATGAAAAAGTCATGGATCCAATCCAATGGCAATGAAAATTTTCATCTCCTCTGCCCACAGAAACATCCTGCACTTCAATCTGTGTTGTTTCAGCTCACCCATGAGTGGCAGCCACTGGACTAGCCACCAGAGAGCCACTACAAGTGCTGCCAAGATGGAAATTGGATGCTCTGATGCTAACAATATTTCTTTGGACAAGCACAAGGAACTAAGATCTAAGTGGAGTTGTACACTCAGGTATTTGGCTTCCCAGCTGCGGGCTGAGGTATGATACTACACACACAACATGATCCAGTTTAGTTATGTTACAGGAGTCTCCCCAAAACACCTAAATGCAAACAGGATGGGGCAATGTGAAAAGTTGTGACTCTATTTTCATAATTTCACACTTTCTTCTGTTCTCTGGAGAATCTCAGAGGCTCCCCAAGATAAATGGTCTACATACATATTCAAACCCAGCAGCCAATGTCAGATTTTTTAGGTTTAGGTCAGAGCATAAGCTGCTTGCAAGTCCCCCGAGTCCAAGCTCATTGCCTTCACAATGACACCTTCACAACTGCCTTCACAATGGCACTCACATGCCTTCATCCTTCAGCACTGAACTTCTGCTCCTCTCCTTAACTGCACATAAACCTCATGAAGTGGCTTTCCATGCACAACAAGTATAACAGTTCCACACCCATTACGTTTCCCGTAGAACCCCACTGCTTACCTGCAAGAGGAGGAAAAGGTGGCACATGACTTCATATCCAGTGAAGGGTCTGATAAGTCCAACTCAAATATTTCTAGAGAAGCACTTGTACTGAAGGTTGCATCCAGCTGCTGAGCTGATGTACCTGCAAAGAAGTGTGCTTGGCAGCAAGAAAGCCACGACAAACAAAAGAGCAACTGCAAAAGCAGCACGAGGAAGGACATAAAACATTATCCTTGCAAAAAGGACCCTGAGATGGGGTCACATTTCTGTTTCTGTTATTTAGGCATAGTTCTACATAACTGTTCTCCCTTTGGGAGTTTCTTAACCACTATGAATAAGAGAAGTTTTGGGCAAGTGCCTCTCTCTCCCTGACGACGCACAGAAAATGAAAAAAATCAGAAATAAGCAGCAAGGGACACTGAATTAGGATTGCTGTCACCTAACCCTGGCAGAAAGAAGAGGATGCTTGCTGTCACTTGCAGAACAGAAAGTATGTTTTCATGTACGGCACAACTGGTGAACTCCACTAAAGCCACTGCACCATATACCCCGCTCCAGCCTTCAGGACACTAAATAAAACTTTCAATTATGACCATGGCCGACCACTTCGTGGCAGCCACGACATGTAGCCCAAGGTCTGCTAGCACACGCTTCCCAGAAACTCACCTGTGGCCAGGTAAATGGGGTGCTGCTGGGCAGGGCTCCATGCCTGCATGGCAGTACGATCAATTTCCTTCAGCTTCATTTCACTAAAAAATAAAACCAAGAAAGGTAATGCTTAAATGAAGCATAGGGAGACTGCACTGCCACGGATTCAGCAGCTCCGTTAGGAGTTGGCAGAAGCAGCCAGGGTGATAATTTTCCTAAAGATATCCCACAGACAGTGAAAACACCTAAGCCACCCTCTCCACAGCATGACTAGAGGGAAGGAGAGGAATAATACTCCGTTGGCAGAATAACATTGACACGTAGAGAAAACTGATGGTTACTGAACAAACTGTAACACACGAAAACGCGGGCAAAGCTTCAACTGCTCTGAAAAACCCTCTTCTGGCAGCATCAAGGCACACATCGGGCACCTTACAGCAGCTTAACGCACGAAACAAGCCCACCCTCGAGAAAACCCACACTAGACGCTCCCCACCAAACACCCTCAGCGGCCAGCCGGATCAGACGTCGCAAAACGGTTTAAAAGCCTCCAGTGTCTAGTTTTAGGGTCTTATTTCAAGACCCTGGGGCTCCCCCAGCAACGCGGTCCGTTGGGAACAGTTGGTCGCGCGCTCGCTGGCTGCCTCGTCGACCAGCGCCGAAGCTCCGTTTCCGACAAGAACCGAAGGAGAGGCGGGGGGGG
>NW_009648959.1:276686-277033 GCF_000708025.1 Charadrius vociferus
CTTTCTTCGGGGTCTCCTCCGGGTTTCTCGGGGCAGGAGCAGCGATGGGCTCTGTGGATGAGGGAGACAGGCGTTAGGGGCGGTCGCCCCCCTGGGGTTTGGAGGAAGTGGGGGAAAGCGCCCTGCAACACGGGAACTCTAGCGCCGCCTGTCCTCCTCAGCTCAACAGTAGTAATCACAGCGTTGTCATGATGTGAACAGCAGTGAGACTCATCATCGGACAGGGCCCAGCCGCGTGAGCTAGGGGCTTCCTCCACCTTTCGGGGCAGGGGGGAATAGTACCAGCACACGTGACTTAGTAACTCAGCCACCGCAGCCGACGACCCGCCGGCCTTCACAGACCGAGG
>NW_009648959.1:278295-311891 GCF_000708025.1 Charadrius vociferus
CGCCGGAGACCCCGCAGCAGCAGCTCCCTGTGGCCGGGAGATGCACCCCGCCGCACCGGCGCAGAACGGTGGCGAACATCCTTCGGGAGCTGGTGGAGAAGCAGCAGCTTTCTGAGGAAACCCTGAGTTTGCTGCAGGCCCAGTTTTCAGGTACTGCTGGGGGCGTTTGCTAAGGCAGAGTGCTTCAGGGTCTGTACTCCCTTCCCAGTTTTATGTATGTGTTTGACTTTATGGTATCAGTAATCCCCGATCGTTGGACTCCTACGTCCAATGCTATAGCACAAAGGCTTTGCAATTTGTAGGTCTGGAATGCAACAAGCAATCCTGCAAAGAATTAAAATCTCCCGGAAAAAAAATTCAATTATTCAAGGTTGGCTACAGTGCTCAGGTCAGGCCTGTAACCAAGGCTGTAAAATCAAATCATGCCACTATTTAGCTGACAGATGGCTCAAGAACAGAGTGTATTTAACTATGAAAATGTTGTCTTTTGTGCTGTCCAGAAGTGAGCTCTGTTAACAGTTATAATATAACTGAAGAAGCGATTTCAAATTGCAGTGAACCATAAATTAATGACTTATCTCCCATTATGTCAATTTTTTAGCAGCACCCACATGTAAAACAGTCTTTACTCAAAACTGTGGAATGACATTAGATAGGAAAAATGAGGAAAGACGTGTTAGGGACTTGGCCTCAGACAGTGTGGTAGGGCATGCACTCCCTGGCCACTGCCTGTCCCTAGGAAGAGGTGATGCACAGTGATAGTATTGCTGAACTGTACACACCAGACTTCAGGACTGAGTGGTTCCAGAGGATGCCCTGTTGCCCTGTATTCTGCAATGTGTTTGTATTATGCATCCCTCTGTGAAGTTATCAGCTATTTATTTGCTTCACTAAAGCTGACCTCTTGGTTTTTTTAAGCAGATTTGCCTTGTGAGTTGCACAGCTGGAGGCAGATGGCAGAATACTCTCCAGAAATGAGGCAGTTTGCTTGTATCCTCCACCTCTACCATACTAAAGCCTATGATTATCTACGGAAGATTTTTCCTCTCCCTCATCCTTACAGCCTGACAAAGCAAGTTTTCTTTCATTCATTCATTCATTCATTCATAATGTATTTCCAGGTACTCATGTAGAAATAGATGTAACAGATCTGTCCTGAAAACATTTAGTGGTAGTAGTTTTTCCCTGCTTTGTTGTAGTAACAGAAGCAGAGTGGGAAACAAGTGCCAAGAAATATTGATATCCCTCATCGCAGAGAGCTGGTGTGTGTTCATGTATGTGGGTCACAGCACGAGAATAACACATTCCTCACATTAGCAATTTTAGAGTAAGTATGGAGTTTGCTAAGTATTCCCAGACAAGTAGCAGTGTGAAAAAAAGCTACATTTCAGGGCCTCAGCTGCTATAGGGTTTATGTGTTTTACTGTTCACTGGGGAGGAAGGATGAATACAAAAAAGCAAAGATGCTTTACCACATTGGCACATGCTTTTGTCCTGTGATGTGCAGTGTAGACTTGTGAGAGGGGAGGGATGAGCCAAATAGTGGAAGGAAGGGCAAATATGAGTAATGTCATCTAAAAAGAAGCAGTAGGAGACAGTGTTAAGGCAGCACCTGCAGTGCTCCACCAACAGCCAAAACTGAGTGAGAAGAGATGGGCAGGAAAAAGTGGCAGTAGAGTAAAACAAAACCGATAGGACTATATATGGAAAACTTTGGGACTGTTTCCTGGAAAAGGGAGAAGTCGAGAAGGGACCATGAGAAAGTGAAGGATTGCATACAGCAGTTAGACTAGAGCTTTGGTTTTTCTCACCTTGCCCCACAAGGACTGGGAAGTTAGTTAATATTGACAACTGTCTGTTTCAAAGTTATAGAAGGGCGATATTTCTGTATCACATAACTCAGTTGTGTAACCTGTTGCAAGTGGTTATGCAGGCTCAGAATTTACTACCTGGGGTGCTATCAGACCCATTAACAAGGAGTGAAGTTGTAACACCACACAAAACAAAAGCTGAAGAAACTCTCCCCCTACAGTGTTTTCAGTCTCAAACTCCTGTAGTGCAGTTGGAGGATGCCCAACAGGTACACGCATCGTCCATGCCAACCTTGAGGGGGTTTCACAGCTTCCTCCAAAGAATCTGCTCGAAGGGGCACCAGGAGGTAGTGGATGGAAAGTGCAGAGAGGAGAGTAGCATTCCACATGCGTTGCCTAGGCTTTCACATCTTTCAGACTGGATTAAGATGTACAGTGTGGAGAAAGCCAGTTTGGAAGGAGAGCGGTCTGGTGTTGATGTCCCTTTGCATAGCCTGATTTGCAGTTCTGTGTTTGGTTTAATGTTTTTCTTTTGTGTTCTCCTGATCTATACATTGGACAGGCAGGAACATGCTTTGTTACTTCCCTTCATGGTCAGTACTTTTGCTTGGCTTCCCATCACTAGGGTGTGAGAAAAGAAACTCAGAATACGCATTAAGAAAGGTAGGGCTGCTTGCTTTATACTCTGTGTCTTAGCCTGCTCTATAGCTCCATCATGTCCTAAGTGGCAAAAGGTTCTGATTGGTGCTTCAGTTTTCTCAGAATCACATCTCTTAATCACATCCTTCCTTTTTTTCCAGTTGGCTGTCTAATAATGAAGCTGCTGCAGGCTTCAGCAGCAACATTTTTCTCCGCCTTCAGGAAAAGGTGGAGAGAGGGGAACAGGCCTACCTCTACTGTGCTCTGATGGTACAGGACATGTCCCTGCAGAAGCAGCAGGAGTGGGACCCAGAGACCCAGCGCCTGACAGGCTTTGTTGACTTGGGAGCAGGAGTCCTTGACGCTGATGAAGCTCCGCTGGCCTCAGAAGTGATAATCCTCATGGCAGTCGGCATCTCAAGTCCCTGGACAGCTCCACTTGGCTACTTCTTTGTGAACAGCACAACTGGCCACTTACTTGCTCAGCTGCTTCGTCAGACCATTAATAAGCTGAACAATATTGGCATCACAGTGCTGGCTGTGACATCAGGTGCCACTGCTCGCAGTGCTGAGACCGCCAGAGCTCTGGGGATCAGGATAGATCCTGAAAGGATTCAGTGCACTTTCCAGCATCCACCTGGCTCTGCTCACAGCATCGTGTACTTCTTTGACATTTGCCATGCACTCCAACTGATAAGGAATGCTCTGCAGTGCTTCCAGAAGATAGAGTGGCTCAGTGACACCATGCAGTGGCAGCATGTGGTGGAGCTGGCAGCTTTGCAGGAGCAGAGGGTATTAGAGCCATGCAGTCCCAAGTCAGGTAGATCTGGGAGTGAGGAGAATTACTACCTGAAGGTCAACCTTGCTACCCTGTTGTTCAGCGAGGCTGTTGCTGATGCGCTCGAACACCTCCAGAAGCTGGGCCTGGTCTCATTCCAGAACTGCAGTTGTACTGTCAAGTTTGTGCGTTTGATGAGCCGTCTGTGTGATGTATTTCATGGCAGAGCTCCCTATAGAAGGAAATTGCTAGCTGGAAATTACACCAAAATAAGCCACGTCTTTAATGAGGCCAAGAGCTGCTTTGTCACCTTAACGGACTCCATGGGGAGACACATTATTAAGAGTAAACGCAAACTAGGATTTATGAGTTTCTTGGTCAATGCAGAAAGCCTCAAGTGGCTTTACACCAACTATGTGTGTCCAGAAGGCAGTCCTTCTCACCTCCTGACCTACGCCTTCAGCCTCGACCCACTGGAGATGTTTCTTAGGGCTCTCCAGCAAGCCTGTGGCAGCAGCGGGAGCCCCACCTGCACTGTGTTTCAGGCTGCTTATCACAAACTGCTGGCCAGCTGCAGCCTGGCACCAGGCTCACCACACAGTGGTGGCTCAGACAATACAAGCTCTTTGGACATATCCCTGTCTGGTAGGAGGGATCTAACCCTTGGCAGTGTTCGTGCTCAGTATAACCCAGCTCATCAGAGGACATTGGCAACAAAGCACCCCTGTTGTGCAGGCCTTCTTTTGCATGGCTCTGCACTGAGTAACGCGCTGACAGACCTATCACTGCATGCACGGAGTGTCACCTGCACTGCAGGCTTCGTTGCTGAGCAATTAGCATCCACCTTGCAATGTGAGGCTTGTCTTGCTTCTCTCTTTGAGTCAGATGAGAGCAGGCTAAGATGTGGGTCGGTGCTCTACATAAAAAAGTTAGGTGGAGTGAGTCTGCCCTCGGCAAGTGTGTATCACATAACAAACATTTCTGAACAAGTTCTAAACCGGTATGGCAAAGTAGGAGATGGCAACAAAAACACCAAGGTATGGCATTTGTCTCTAGAACAGAAAGTGTTCCAGGAGCTTCTGGGAGAAAGTCCCCTTTTCCCCACCCTCACAAACCATTTATTTGATGGGGAGTTGTGTGTCAACAATCACTACACAATCTTAGTAAAGCAAATAACACGAAATTACTTAAACATCAGAACTAACCATGCCAAACACCTGAACTTGAAATACCATTGTGGAAGGCACAGATTGAAGAAACTAAAGGGAAAACATTTGTTTCCATCACCGCTGGGTAGCTGTCAGTCAAGCCAAAGCCACATGGGGTCATGAGTACTCATTGCTGTTCCAAGGATGGCTGTCCCCTATAGAGGCTCAGTGATGGCCCAATCTAGGCAACACATGTGAGGAAGTGATGTAGTGTCTTCCCATGATTTTGCCAGCAAAACTGGTGTTGATAAGCAGTGATGTGTTGGGCCACTGCAAACCATCTGATCAGAATTTGGCTGACCAAAGCAAGGAAGTTTATCTGATCCTGTGTTTCATCTAGCGATCCTGTGTTTCATCTAGCAATCCTGCAAAGAAGCCACATATTTCATTACATTAGTGTGGCAGGTCAGAATGAGCAATGGTTGTTCAAGATGCCTGGGAAAATGGTAGGCGATACTGCAGAGTGTCCCCTGGAGGCGCTGGGTGGCTTAGTGCTGCGAGTGCTCTTGCTAGGAGAAAACTGATGCATCTTCCATGCGGGTGGGGGAGGTTACGTGTGCTGGCAATTTGATTTCACCAAAGCAGATCTGCTTTAAAAAAGCTGGAGGCAAGAAAGCTTGCCAAGCTTTTACTTAAAAAGGAAAATAAAGACATGAAAAGAAAATGGCACTCAAGTTGCACACAAGCTCTAATCTCCACTCCTACCTGTCTCATCAAATGGCTAAACAAGGTTTTTAAGTCTAGATCCCCTGGAGGGGGAACTACAATATCAAACTGCACCCCTAAAGCCCCATGTTTTACAAGTGAATCATAGAATGGTTTGGGTTGGAAGGGACCTTTAAAAGTCATCTAGTCCAGCTTCCACTGTAATGAGTAGGAACATCTTCAACAAGATCAGGTTGCTCAGAGCCCCATCCAACCTGACCTTGAATGTTTCCAGGGATGAGGCATCTACCACCTCTGTGGGCAACCTCTTCCAGTGTTTCACCACCCTCATTGTAAAAAACGTCTTCCTTATATCTAGTCAAAATCTTCCCTCTTTTGGCTTAAAGCCATTATCCCTTGTCCTATCACAACAGGCCCCGCTAAAAAGTTAGTCCCCATCTTTTCTGTAGGCCCCTTTAAGTACTGAAAGGCTGTAATATGGTCTCCCTGGAGCCTTCTCTTCCCCAGGCTGAACAAACCCAACTCTCTCAGCCTGTCCTTATAGGAGAGGTGCTCCAGCCCTCTGATCATTTTTGTGGCACTCCTCTGGACCTGCTGCAATAGGTCCATGTCTTCCTATGCTGAAGGGTCCAGAGCTGGATGCAGTACTCCAGGTGGGGTCTCACCAGAGCCGAGTAGAGGGGCAGAATCACCTCCCTTGACCTGCTGGCCATGCTTCTTTTGATGCGGCGCAGGATGTGGTTCACCTTCTGGGCTGTGAGTGCACGTTGTTGGTCACGTACAGCTTTTCATCCACCAGTACCCCCAAGCCCTCCTCGGCAGGGCTAATCTCAATCCCTTCATCCCCCAGCCAGAACCCTGCAACTTGGCCTTGTTGAACCTCATGAGGTTCACACAAGCCCACTTCTCGAGATTGTCCAGGTCCCTCTGGATGGCATCCTGTCCCTCAGGCATGTCAACTGCATCACTCAGCTTGGTGTCATCTGCAAATTTGCTAAGGGTGCACTCAATCCCACTGTCTATGTCATGGATGAAGATATTAAACAGTACCTCAGTACGGACTCCTGATGGACACCACTTGTCACTGATCTCCATCTGGACACTGGAGCCGTTGACTACTACCCTCTGGATGCAACCATCCAACCAATTGCAACAACCAATTCCTCTTCCACAAAATAGTCCACCCATCAAATCCATACCTCTCCAATTTAGAGAGAAGGATGTTGTGGGGGACTGTGTCAAAGGCCAGAGGTCCAGACAGATGACGTCCACTGTTGTAGGTCACTGCATCACAGAATGCCACTAGGTTGGTCAGACAGGACTTGGTGAAGCCATGCTGGCTGTCTCAAATCACCTCCTAATTTTCCATGTGCCTTAGCATAGCTTCTAGGAAGATCTGTTCCATCATCTTCCCTGGCACAGGGGTGAGGCTGACAGGTCAGTAGTTCCCACGATCCTCCTGTCTACCATTTTTAAAAATGGGTGCAAACATTTCCCTTTTTCTTGTCCCCGGGGTCTTCACCTGACTGCCATGACTTTGCAATTATCATGGAGAGTGGCTTGGCAACTACATCAGCTCAGTTACTTTTGAGTTGCATGTTGGAGATGGGATGAAAAATAGTGTCCCAAGGCAATATTCAAGGTGCCATTCTGCTTACCAGTGACTTAACAAAACTGTCCCTGGTCAGTTTGGGTTCTTCCTCCTCCTCTTAGTCCTACTCATGGCAGGAGCAGAGCTGCTGCACTCAATTCCTGAAGCTCTGCTTTGAAAGCAGCTGCACCACAGAACTTTGTGTGTTCTCTGCTGGGAGTAGCAAACCAAAACCTCTGTAGACTTTCTTCCCCGTCCAGTTACCTATGCAAAAAGCCATGTTGAAGCCATAACTGCCATAGAGCCATTCCAGCTACAAGAGATTCCGCAGGAAACAATTTCCCTCCCATATATAGGTGATTTTTGGGACAACTGGCAAAATGCTGCTGAAGTCCCAGTGGTAGATTGGTTGCACTCACATAATGTTGTAACATTTTCATTGCCTAAACCTCCAGCCCCAACATGAGCCGAGCTGCAGGAAACAGGCACTTCCTCACTGTGCATTTTTTTCAGCTAGACATAAGCTTGCTGCCACTTCCTGTTTACATCTGAGCGAGCTTGTCTTGCTCGATTCATACTGAGCCTCCTCCTGAACAAGAAGCTCTTGCATGAAGATGCACATGACCTCCTGACAGCTGGTGTGAAATTGTGAACATGGCAGGCGTGCTGCACCCAGGGGTCCCCCATCTCTGAATTTCTCATGTGTTTTGTGCAGTCGCTGCCGATTGGTGAACTGAGTCAGTGACTGCTGCACAGATTGGCTGATGTTGGGCTCTGTGCATTCCTATCGCTGACCTGCCTGTCCCCGTGACCACCACAGTTCACACATCCTTTTGTAATTCACTGAAATATTGATGACAGAGGTTTCCAAGAGATTAAGGAAGTTTTACAGGGCTTGGTAGGGTGACATTTGAGTAAAAGCACATTATTAGAAAAACCTGCAGCAGTTATCTAATAAACAAAGCTATCCAATATGACAAGAAAGCTTGACAGTTGTTATAGGAACCCCATAACAATGGCCATTATTTTCCAGAAATACAGACCTGCTGTTGCCCACAACAGATACTGCTGGCTATAGTCACACCGCAGCAACTGTCAGGTTTCAGTGAAATTTTTCAGCATTCGTAACTCTACAATTGTGACCAAGTGATTTTCTGCACCACTTGTTTTCCCACAGTGTCTTTTGGACACTGCTTTCTCTTCCCAGCAACTACTTGCTCAGATGTTCACCATCTCTCTCTGAAACACCCTCACTCTTGCTAGCACAATGCCCTCCATGAGGTCCAAACACACCCCTAAGTCACTTTAAGCACCTCTTTCCTTCTCTACGGTCCTCTACTGCAGCCTAAGTTAAGTGAGCCTTCTCTCACAGCAGCTGGTGTGCTCGGGGGGAAAAGCTCAGTCCAGTAATGTTTCATTCATTCAGCATCCTAACAACACTCCTAAGACTCCCTGAGCATTGATTGTATACTACCTTTACCAAACTGCTAAAAAAAGCTGAACCTAGATATTGGATGCACAACAATAAAACCAGGTTTTACTTGGTTTCTTTGCAGAAACAAACAGCTCTCTTAACGGACTTGTATTCCTTAATGCAACTGAGTAATATAGCTTTGCAAGAGGTACTCACAAACCTCCTCCTTAAGAGAGACATTAAAAGACACAAATGCTGCAAGAAAGCAGTGCATTGTGTCCTGCTAACAGGCAGTCTAAGGCTCTCGATAGGCTTTGGCTCAATGTTTTGCCTGGGATCCTCTATGAGCTCTATGTAGCACCCTGCTGTCTTCAGGGGTGCTGCAGAATGGCCTTGCACGTCTTTCTGCTCAGTCCGAGTCTGACTGTTGTCCATCCAGGGCACATGAAAAAACTATGCTTTCTCATTAAAGAGTTTAAAAGAAATTATCACATGGGCTCAACTATCTGGTGCTGGCTTGGCTGACACATTTTGGCCTTTCATGAACTGTGCCACAATGTGCCATGAATTACTAGGCTATGCCAGTAATCAAGGTTCATCTCTGGTAGGATTCAATCTCATACTGAAAATCCTAGCCAGTACTTGCATCAGGAGCGGGTCTAGTGTTCACAGATTTATTTTGATATTTCAGTGAAAATCTTCTGTACATATTTGCCAGTGCTGAAGGAAAGGAGTGCAAAAAAAAATCGTATTTACAGAATAGTATAAATGTTTATTTTTCTTTGTGATTTATCTGACTGTTTTATTTGTACAATATAGAAAAGTGTATTCTTTGAATAGGTCTAGTAAATATAAATTTAATTTTTCTACTTTTGGATGTAAACAGAACTAGAAAATGAACCCTTGCCCCATTCCCAATTATTTTTGGGTAACTGGATGAACTTGACTGTAAATCTTGTCTAGCAGTTTGATGCAAATGGCTAAGGAAGTACAAAAACCAATTCACAGATTCTACACCAGGGAGAGGGGAGATAGGAATCCAAGCTTAATATTTGAGAAAGCTTGTTCAAAACAAAATAGCAGAACTAAGAGCATTTGATTGCAGCTTCAAAGTCTTTACAAGCAAAATATTCTCAAGCAATGCCATCATACATAATTACAACTGTAATCTAAATTTCACAAGTGTTTTTGCACACTGTATATAAATACACATCACAAAGGTGCAATTTAGAGTAAGACACGGAATATATACAAAATTAACATGGATTGAAGTCTAAACAAAAGAAGACATATTGCAATCTGTTTGAAAAATAACGTAACTAGGTATTACTTTATTCACTTACACTAATTTACATTTATACAAATCTTACTGGACATATTATATTAGGTCACTAGAAGTAAACTTAATATCCGCACTATCTACATGTAAAGGTACTGCACTGATTTTTTAGTAAATCCAAGTCCTAATTATGAAAAAAATAGTATTTACTTACATGAGAGGTGGATTCCCTTTTCAGAGATTTGCACAAATATAATTGCTATTTTTGCTCAGGGAGATGTTAATGGCAAACAGGGCTCTTCAGACAGCCTCTGGCAGATAAAACCTTGTCTGCACCGGCCACTCAACGGGCTGGCCACTGCTGCTGGTTGCCTCCTAGGCCCTTCGTGTCCCCGAGGCATTTGGAGGAGGCATCAGAGAAAGGTCAAGGAGAAAGGGCCTTCTGCTCAGTGCACAGGACTGTGGGGTGAAGACAGGAGTGGAGGCATCCTCCCATCCTATTGCCATCACGCATGTAGGCACTTAGCTCTGCTGCTGGTTTGCCTAGCCCCTACCTTTCCCCAGCCTGGCCCTGCTAGAAAACCTGGAAGAAGAGCTCTGCTGCATTTCTCTGTATTTCCAGTTTTACACAAGGAATACAAAATCCTTTTTGGAAAAACCTAGCTAGTTCAGGCTGCAGTGAGACAGGTAATAAAAAAGCCTGTGATTAAACATGGTTATTGATGTTCATGGTGGATAAGTATCCTACCAGGTTAATTTTGAAAATGTGTTCTGCTATCAAGAATGTGATCTGAGATTGCCCATAACAAATACTGAAAAAATCCCCTTTCCTAGTCTGTACGCAGCTATAGTTGATTCCCCCTGCCTCCCCGCTTTGTGTAAAAGGATCTGTGCATGTTTTGGTAGCAATCCTGATTCTGTGCTAGCATCCTCTCTGATCACCGTTCTCACAGTCATTCTAAACAACACTAAAAAAACCACAACTTACACCAAATAAATTGTCAGCATACAGGGAAGCAACATCCTGAAGACCCACAACCAGGCTGAACATGATCCCTACCTGCGTTTGCAAGTCGATTCGGATGCAGATTGTCTCGAGTCCTCATTAAGACCACTGCGGTTCCACCATCTCGCACGACCTCAGCTTCTCAGACTTAAACACCTCTCCAGGGTTACACCTCGATTCTAGAAAACCCAACGGACTGCACAGCCCTACCTCCAGTGAGGGATTTAGGCTACTGCAGACCTCTGAAAAAACAAGCTTCTCCTAAGCAACAGCATCCATCTACTGCACACTTAGGTAACACTGTACACTTAGGTAATGCTGTACACTGGGCAGCAGACAGTCCAGCATTGTGGCACAGCTGCTGTTCCTCACTTCTGAGAACAGGCCACTGTCTTAGCCTTCAAGTTCCAGCTTAAGAAACATCTGAGCGCTCAGCCACATTCCTATCAAAAAAATTCCCCATAAATTCTGTTCACTTCTAAACTTCTTGGGCCCTGCTCCAGTGAGATTCTCTACCACTTGTCCAACGCTAAATCTGTAAGCAACACCTCTGTATTATTGCCTGTGTGTTTCACAGTGCTCCTTGCACTAAAGGAACATGCTGTGTCAGGTCCTAAGTACTACCTTCCGTTTAGATGCTCATTTTTACACACTTCTTTTCAGAACTATTTTGCATTGCTGATACCTCCTTATTATGGGCCTGTCCCCAAAAGCATCACTTAGCTGTTGACATCACCTGTGTTTTCCTGTATGCACAAAGTGATGCAACTCCATACACTGTAAATAATATATATTATAATAATTTATATATGCCCTTCAGGCAATTATTCTGGGGGAAAAGGGAGAATACATCTAATTTTTAAGAAAACCAAGGTAAAAGCTGTACATCAGGAAGAAGAATTGACCTTTAGGCATTGTCTTAAGTAAAAGAGGATTTAGCTAAGATTTAAAAGGCTCTACATTTTGTTATAAAAGATTTTCTTGTTTCAATCTTACGCAGGTCAATTTACAAGCACCAAATTAACAAATATTAAATCCTCTATGCCAAACCAAAGTGTCCCTGTGCCTTAAGTGTTCTGTTCAGTCCACTTCATTGTGGCTCATGTGCATGAGTCAGCAGTTCATGGCACAAGGGTCACTTTTGGACTTCCCCGCAGAGTTAATAACTCTCATCAAGCAGCGTCCAAACTCCTCCAGGATCATGCGCTCTGCAGCAGCTTTTGACTTGCCCGTCTTCTCTGCTTGCTCTGCCTGTGCGAGAAGGCATTCGCAGGTTGCATCAGCTACCTCCTTGGTTACAAATGTAAAGGGCAGCCTGAAACAAGGAAAGATCCAGTCACTCTCAGCAAAAACACACAATGCACCTAACTCCAGAGTTGGGCAACTTTTTAGTACAAGAACTGATGAGATTACATCTGTCCCATTGCTTCCAAGAGCCTTTACACAACCAACAGGGAGTGAATAAGCCAAATGGTGGACTGGTGGACCATTGTGCTTTGGTGCCTGCCTCCACTGATATACATTTTGAAATAGACTTTGAAATGCCCAGGTACATAGAACAACTCTCCAGCTTTTACTATAAGGGCAGCTCAAGGATTACATCCTCTCAGTAAATGGGGCACTTCATGCTTTCTGTGAGCACGTGGGCAACCATGAGGAAACAACACTTAGTTACGTGCTTGAACACAGCTAAGCTTGGCATACCTTAGGTTTCACAGAAAGCATGGTGGAGTGAACAAAAAGCTCCAGTCATCTGAGTGCGCCTGCTTCTACAGCTTACACAGATAACATTCAAAGATGACAGGGACATACCTGTCACACACATCAGAAAAAACATGTTAGAAGCAACTGAAACAGGGTGCTGCATTAACTTACTTCCCACCACCACTGCTGAGTGCTGGTGTTGGCCTTGTCAGCAGATCTGAGATCTGGGAGGATAACTTGGTCTTTGCAGCGGTCTGCTGCTGGACCCTAACTTCTGCAGCATCTGCCAAATGCATCAATGTCTTTCGCTCCGGGCTTTCTTCAAAATTTTTACAGCCAATGCATTTGCATATGGAAGAACACATAATTTTTGCCTGAAAGAAACAAAGAGAAATGAGAAACCTGTTGCAAGCTTGACTCCCTTTATGTCAAGCCACAACAAAAAGATCTTGTTTTAATTTCTTATCAATTAGCCACTAGAAGAAACCCCCCCAAGTAGTCTTCTCTCTAAATTCGCACCTCAAAGTGAGATGCCTTCCCAGAATGTATACTTCAATTACATGCAAATTGATGGTTTCTTCACCATCCCTTTCTTCACCAGTGGAATTTAGGTGGTTGAGCTATGAGAGAGGTCAGTCTGGCACTGTCTCTACATCCACAGACTGATCAGAAAAAACAACTTTTGCTTTTATCTTCCACAGATACATGCTATCCCAGATCATCTGTGGGATGCTGCTTCAACTCCTCTTAGGGTCTCAGTGCAGTAGATTTCTTTAGGAAATACTGCTTTTCAGTAAAGGACAGATCCAAGCCTGAATTCAAATTTGCTACATGATTTAAAATTAAACTTATACAACAGAAGTGATCAATTTTGCCACACTGCTTTCCACGTGCAAACTGCTGGAAGAAGAGATAACGTTATAGCAATAGAAAAGAACAGAAGAGAAAACATTCTAGCAATACAAAGAAGAGACAAAGCAAAACAAAGAAGTTGCAGCACTAAAGAAAAAAGCCAGTATCTTTAAGATGAGATAATGCTTCATACCTCATAACATTCACAGTAGTTTTTGAGACATCCCGAGCGTTTACAGTTACAACCTTTGCTGTGTCTCCGATCCGATTCTCCTTCCTTTCCTTTCCCTATTTTGGGCTTGAAGGCTTCAGGGTTTCTGTCAAGGCAGGCCTGTCAATGCAGACCCAAAGTGTCAGTCACTACATGCACGGAGCAGAATTTAGAGGTGCGATATAAGAACTTAAGCCTTGCACACTTGGGAGGAGATCAGGGCATTATACACCCACTCTGCCCCATGCCATAGCTTCAGAAGACACAAGCTAACCGGCTTTTATCCTGGGGGAAGGGGAAGAGACCTCTCACCTTTATTGCTTTTTGCCTATCATTTTCATGATCGAGGTTGTTATAGCAATTTGTACAGTTGCAGTTATTGCAGAATTCACCGTTTGCAAAACAATCACAATACCTGAAACAAAAGATGCAGAAGGCATTTGTAAACATGACCATTACATTGGTGTTAGTACTGATGATGGTAGCAGAAGTTCCTAGTCTGGTGATATGCACATGCACCAATAAGGGTAAGGGTCACCCTGTGCTCAACTCCATGTGTACAAATGGTATCAGCCTTGTTGCAAGGCCTAAATCCTCTAATGCAGGTCTAGCTGCTGTCTAAAGACATAGGTATAGCTCAAGGGCGACCATCTGAGGTGATGTTCACATAGCACAGGTCCCCACAGCTGCAAGACAAGCTAATGAGACTTTTTTCCTAGGGTGACTCCTGGATGATGGAGCCACATACTGAGGGCCATCCTGCTGCAGCCACCTCATAGCCAGTTTCTGAACCAGTCAGTTCAAGTCAGCCCTCAGGAGCTCTCATACAGCCAAAACAAAAGGCAAGCAATTGGAGTGCCAATCAAAAGGCAAACTGACTAATACAGCAATGAGCCTTTTTTTGTTAGTTTTTGCCCATAAGGTGTTTGCAGCTGTGAACTGAGGCAGAGTTCACCAAAGCAGGGATAGAAGAATAGAAAAAGAATAACAAGTGGTACACCTCATAGGCTTTGGAGCACTGGTAACTAGGAGAAGGATCTGAATGAGGATGAAGCTGTAGTTATCAGAGACTCTTTAAAGGGACAAGTATATGAATAAAAAGCAGCAAACCATTGACAGAAAGAGCCAATCACATTGCCATGCCTCTTAGGTACCTCTGCTACCTCCCACCAAAAACAAGATCTCACCATCCCACAGATCTGATACACAGAAGCACCACATTTATCCTCAGCTGAAACACAGCTTTGGGCCACAACAAACTATGGCATGTATCAATGCTTCCAGTACCACCTCCAGCTATAGCTGATGGAAACTGCTGATCCTCTTCTGGTGCTTTTGAAATCCTGCTGGAAGTGTATGTTCATTTTTAAGAGCCTAAACCCCTTGCAGAACTGGCTTCCTGTGGCTTGCCTGGGGTAACACTACAATAACTAGATTATTGTTGCCCCGGAGTCCACAACAATCCTTTATCTGGTTGAATTGCATTTTGGTGATTTTTAGCATCCTTAATGGTCCCAGGGTCAAGCTACATCAAAAGCTTTTACAAGCTGCAATAGCACTCCTTTCTGTCCTGTTCAGAATTCAGTAGTGGAACAGTGCTGGTTTCTAAAACAAACAGCGCCAGCATCAACCCAGAGCATCAGTGAGCAAATAACTTCTCCAAGTTCTCTTCTTTGTGTAATAGGCTATGGTCCTACCTCCAACATTCTTTTGGAAAAAAGCAACTTCCCTTCCAGATGGGAAAGTTTTACTAGTGAGAAAGCACCTTTGCCAGAGTCAGTCAGCCATTTGCTCTGCACCAATGCCTAGCCACTTAAAGTTATAATTACAGTAATTTACAAGACAAGTTTGTTTCCAAACAGCATTCCAAAGGTGCAAAGCATCACCACTGATGCCATTTCCAGAGCGTTCAGGCACCAAAGACTAAAGTACCTGGAAAACACTAGGTATCTAACAAGTCAAGTATGTTGTAAAATATCTGAATAAACAGCTACACATCTTCCTATTTATCACATCTTCTGTGCAACAGACAATTTTGAGGCAGGAAGCACAGGGCACACCTCCCCACATAGAGGTGGGATGCATTCCATGAAAAGAAACCCAAGCTGAAAAATTTCAACACACTTCTTAACTTGGGTTCAGATACTGTTGCAACACTTTCCCTCTGAGTAGCAAACCATCAATCTCCTCTTCATTCCCTAGGGTTCAGGGAACCACAGATTAATTTCAGTATCTCCTCCTGTTATTGTTCCAAAAATCTGTAAACTGATTGTATCTGAAGTTAAAGAAACTTAGCATCTCCTCAGCTTAAAATGCTTTTATGTCAAACACTTACTAAGACACTGAATGAATAGCAAAATGTCTCATGAGGATGAGCAACACTCACACCTATCAGTGAAGAATCACTTGTCCATTCAGTCATTTAAGAAAAGGTACACAGCCCAATTTTTCTAAAGTACTCAATACAGCATGGTATTACTGATGCATTTCACTAAAGTACAGCAGATGCGCACTGAGGATACCATGGCATGTCATTTCACTCATAGCAACAACACAACTAGAGCTGTTGAGTAGAATTGCCTCCACCACACGACAAGGCTGCAAAGTTAGAAATGTATAAAATGTTAGGGTCCATATAGCTCATAGGAGTTGCAAAATTACACAGGCACGACAACACCTCCACCACTGTCAAAAGCAACCGTAAATTAGCATCTAAACATAACATTTCTGACATACTTAAAAACATTATATTCTGATACTTGGCATAAATTTGTGATGTCAAAAATATGGCTTAAAAAAAAATCCACCAAAAAACCAAAACCAAGCTGTACTTACAATTTCAAACATAGAGATTTAGTACAATTGCAAGGCTTCCTGGGGCGGTTTGCAGATTCAGAAGGAATTATTCTGTGGGGGGGGGAAAAACGCATTTATATATACACACACTGTTTTATCAGTTCCTTCCTGTATTAAATTCAAGTAAATAGCTCATAATAAAAACTGAAAAAATCTTTACATTCCCATTGCATTAGGTTTTTGGCTGACTGCATTTAAGTAACTATTATATATACAGTGCCATTACAACCCAGAAAGAGCTGGTTTATTTGCTGCAAATCTGGCTGCATGCCTAAAGCAGAAGTGAGGCTTAAAGCTAAAGGAAGCATCATAACTGAAAACTGGAATCAGGGAAAACTTCCCCAGAACCTCTCTACATCCAGGGGGACTAGATCCAACCAAAGTTCACACAACACGATTATGCCTTTCCTTTTGTTCTAGTTGGAATTTAAAAAAAAGAACCAAAACCCAAAAAGCTCTGGAATAATGGGAAAGCAACCCAAAACATGGTATTCAGTTTATCTATAAATGCTCTTAAAACTTTGATTTTGTGTCACTAATCACTTTTGATGAGATTCATTCCATCCCTGTCTAGCAATTTCTGCACGTAATGGTAGGGAGATTAAATCAAACCCATTTGTTTGAATAGCTGCACCCGGATTTGGGATTAGTGTGTATCAGTTGAAGTTGGAGCAAGAAAAAGCATCTTGGCATTTACAATTTCCAGCAAACAATAACACAAAAGGACTGTGCAGAACAGCTAAGCCTGCTGTATTGGCAAAGAGAAAAATAATATCTTAACAGTTACTTTCATCCTCAAAGGAAAAATACAAGACTGAAAAAAACAAAGCCTCCTATCAGGATCCATTTTGGGCTTTAGTTCCATTTTGCTCTTCAGCTGGATTTCTGCATGTGCTAAGCATCTAGCTCTTATATCTTGCTGCATTTATCTTGCTCTCCAGCATCTCTTTCCAGCAATGTTGAGAAACAGTTGAAGTCTGCAGCTCCCAGGTGCTGGTGCAAAATGAAGAATGAACAACAGGGAGCTTTCAGGTCAACTTGCTACATGAGTTCAAAAAACAAAGTAAACCACACCTTTGACCAAGAGACTGGCTCAATCATCAGTCAGAGCCATGTCCTTTGTCAGAGGTAATAACCAGACCAGAGTATACCTGATTTTCTTGGAAAAATCCCTCAAACCAAACTCCAACACCTCAGCTCCCACATTCAGCAGCCTATACTGCAGTGGCTTTTGTTGTTTACTTGTTTGTTGTTTTTTCTCTAAAACACTCACCCATTGAATGGTAGCCGTGCTTGGGACTGGATACTAGATGTCCCTGTAAAGCCAGTGTTGCTTGCTATAGATACATACGATGATTGTTGTAGCTAACAAAACAAAAAAGTTAATGTGTAACATCAAAGAAACTAAGATACGCACAAGACGGTGTGTAGCTAATCTTTTAATTAGCTTTCCAGATATTATTATAAAAATAATATGCTTGTAAGCATGGTTTTAGACATATGTAGAACTTGGACCAGACAGCAACCTCCTGCCTCCATACTCAGAATAAAAACATTTTAGATGGTATTTTTGTTCTCTGTCGCAGTGTTTACAGCCATACAGATAACACAGAGACTATACACAGAAACGTTCAGACCACAAACAGTTCCAGCTCCTAAAATCATGCTCATTTTCCCTTTTTTCCCCCTAAGCAACCCTGCCCCAATAGAACAGGGTTGCTTCCCGCACAAATTATTTTAGTAGCTTCCTTAATAGACAAGCCACTTATTACGGAATCAAATAAAAGCAAGTAAAATGATTTACATTCCAATTTCCTTGCATTCCTGGACCCACAGTGTGTTTTTCACATTAAAAAACCAAAACCTTGTTAAGAACCTGACAAATGACACTGTTTTGGGCTACCTTCTTTTGTATTACCTACGCACAGCAATTTTCTCCTGCTGGGACAGGTTCCGAAGACAGATTGGCACATAACAAGATAGGGACCTACTGGGGCCAGATTGTTTCTAGACCAAAACCTCTGACGAGAGGTCTAACAAATGGTATTATTTAGTTTAGGGTGATTTGTGTATGTGGACTGGAAGGACATAGTAATAGTTTTCAGAGTCAAACTGCAGCTGTGACAAACCAGAAGGGAAGCAGAAATGAAGCTGGTACCAGTAATGCCATAAGCTGACAGAGTCCTTGTTTGTACAGACTGGATGGTCAGCCTTCAGCACAACGTTTCATTTATTCCCCTTTTCATTCTGAACATTGGTCAGATCTTGACAGAGAGCAAAAAACTAATCCCTCGAGCTGGGTTGGTATAAGTGGTACCCCTTGCTCCTGACCCCTGGTAATGTGGTTAACGTAACTAACACCACTTTATAATGTAAGCAGCCAGTAGTAACTGAGAGGGTCACATATTCATTCCCTTTCCCCTCATTATCAGGTCCTGAAGGTCCTGTGAAGGAAGGAGACAAACCAAACATATTTCTTCTTCCCCTAACTACTAGCCTCAAGATTCCTGGGCACCAGGCTGATTACTCCTTTCCTTACTGGCTGTGAAGGTCTCCCCGGCACCTGGACAACCAGCTGGTGGTGATGACTGTCATAGAACAAAGGAAGCGTAACAGCACACAGAGCACTGTCTATGAAATCAAGCAGTTACAAGTCTTAAGTGAGGAACTTGGACCAGAACCGCTGCTGGACAGTGAGACCTGTGACACTCCGGTAGCCAGACAAACCTCCACTGACATCTGCTTCCTCCAAGGATTAAGTGACTGACTCATACTCCTTTTTATGATTTTAGAGTCTAGATTATGATTGTTACATTGATAAAGGAAACGATGTATTAAAGATTTGACCCGATCTGCAGATGGTCTTGGTAATTAGAAATTGTACATTAAGATCTAGGTGATTTGAAATTGTAAGTTAAGTTGTATTACAAATTCTGTACTACACTACTTTAAAACTGTAGTCTGATTATACTTATAGAAATCCTGTGCTATTTTGATTATAAATTCTATGCTAATGAAAAAATCCTGCTAAGAAAATAAAGCTTTAATTGTAATTATGACTTAGTGCCGTCATCATTCTGCCAACGTTCCCTAAAAGAAACTGTCTGTCCCCTTAGTGTCAGGTGACAGTTGAGGATCAAGAAACTTTAAGAGGAAGGCAGTATGTTCCACAACAGCACTATTTCTTTATTTATCTCTGGTTTAATACCATACCTGTGTGACATACTGAGCTGGAAGGACTGCATACCCGACATTTCCTGTGCCAGGTGCTGGTGCCAGTACAGTGCCTGGTGGGAGGTTGGTGAGGTTGGGCTGTATCTGTGGCAGTGGAGTGGCTGGCATAATAAGTCTTTGTTGGGGCTGACTAGTAGTAACTATCTGGGAGGTTGGGTTGATCGGTTTGGGCACTACCTGGAGAGAAAAGACATCTTTATGAAATCATTGTTTTGTTGATTCAAAATGCACTTTTATTAACAGAGCATTTCATTACAGTGCTGAAACTGGACCTTTTTTTCTGTCCAGCCAAAATAAGTCAGGAATATGACTTTTACATTTATCTCACCTGTTTCACAGTCTGTGCTGGCACTATAGGAACAGACATCCGCACTGGAGTTGCGTTCACCACCACTGGCTTAGCTAGTATCAAGAAACAACATCACATTAACACACATTATTCACTCAAATTCCATAGTTCAGTCCTCCAAACTTTCACATGTACATAATGCAAAGGTACTTAATACTGTAACTATGCACTGAGATTAAGTGACCAAACTAATGGCACGTAACACTTATTTCTAAAGAACACCTTTGTAAACAGGTATTTGGCACAAGAGTCAGTGCACATGTTTCACAGCAATGTCTTAAAAACCAGCTTGGGTGCAGAGCTCCTCTGGACACTGTATTTCCATTGGCAAGAGAATACAAAACCAACAGCTTAGTTTGAAAATCTTTTATTCCATTGCAGCTCCAGAAAACATGGACAGAAATCAGCAGAAACAACTGGTGCTTCTAAAGCATTTTACATGGAAGGATCTTCATGTTGCAGGAGTTCTGGCAATATGTTTGTGGGCTGTCCTGGCTTCACACTCTTCATACAGAGGATTTAGGACTTGCCATGTGTCACCCACAAAGCTGGTAAACTAGGGAAAAGCAACCCGAAATGCTCCAAGGATTCAGGCCCAACTACAGAGGAATTTGACATAAAGGAGCATTTCCACACACAAACCACAGGTAACAACAGAATATGAAATTTATAGGAGTCTACCACAAACCCAAGTACATCTGGCAGTCTTGATAGATCTCTATTATGTTCTCATTTTAATCCTTACAAAGCAAACAAGAAAAAAAAACCCAAGAAAAACTTACTTCAAACAACACATTAGTAAAAGCACTTACCCTGTTGAAGAGGTTGTGTATTTGTACTAGGATGACTGGCTGACTGGGTTGAACTACTGGCTGTTGTGGCAGTAACGAGTCTGACATAATGGAACTTGCTTCCAGGTACCTGAATCTGCTGAACATTAGGTGCAGTTGCCAAGGGAATAATTGTCTTGAATTGAGATGTACCCACTCCTCCTACAGTAATGGTCTGCACTGCTGATTTCACAGCCTGTTAAGCCAACACAAACAGCAAAGTTACTTGTACAAAGACAGAAAGAACATCAGCGTGTTTATTCCTCAACTTGTTAGCAAGCAACTCCTCAATCCATTCATATCTTTGAGAAGCAAGTCAGTTATCCTGTTTGGTTTCTTTTTTCAAAGTAAAACAGATGTGAAGAGATTAAATGCCTCTCAACAGCTCAGAGCCAGTTCCATTTTCAGTGCTATACACCAAACACCAGAGAAAACTAATATTTACATGAGTAGGGTGACTTAGTCCACCCCAGATACAATGTTTGCCAAAAACACTTCAGGTGACTACAAAGAACATTGCTCAGTTTGTATTCAACATCAAGAGATGAACAAACCTAGAAATATTCCTACTAATAAAAACACACGGTAAGAACTTGCAGACCTGTTTGTGCTGGACTGTGGCATGATTTATCTGTGTGTACAGATACATCCTGTAAGACAGTTTGTGATTAATACACAGAAATCCCCGTGCAGCCCTTGAGAAGGAAATGGAACAGAGTCCATAAACTGATAGCTGAAGACATGAGAAAGAGGGCACAAGCTGAGAAATGAAAGAAGCAAGAACAATGAAAAGTAGCAAACCAAATTTATTAAGGAAAAAAAAAGCAAAAGGGGGAAGGAAAGGGAGTTCAGCAGACCTGTGCTACCTCACAGCTGGAATAACAGTACATCCTGAATTTGCAAGACCTCATCTTTCCAATTTCTTTCAAAATACAAACTGATAACAAAAAAGTATTTATTTTATTTATACACATTCATAAGTCTACCAGTTTGATAACAGCCTCTTTTTCCAGCCTTGCTGACAACCTCAAACCTTAGTTTATTCCTCCTTTTTCTCCTTCCATCTATCTTCTTTTGGAGCTCACCTTTTATTCTCAGTATCTTTCAATATCGATACTAAACATATCATTGTCCTTGGCATTAAGTTTTAATATTAAATTTGGTTGATAGCGCGATGTGACTTCTTATTAGAACATTTTCCCAGCTCCCTGGTTTTCAGCAACTACATGAATGAAATGTCAATTTGCACATATTTCACTGGAAATATAAGCCCAGTCTTTTAAAAGAAGGTGTTTTCTTGGGATTTTTTTTTAAATATACTGAGACCTCAGCAACCCAGAGCAATTAAAAATAAGCTCTATCTGCAAGCACAGTCACAGCCTAAGTGTTATCACGGGGAGACCAACATGAGCAAAGTTCCCTCTAGCACACAAATTAGTGGCTGCCATCCAGGGACAACTGGGAAAATTGTAAAATTCAAGTGACGGTTCTTCTAATAGCAGGTTCTTGAGCCCAGTGAAGACAGGTGAAACCCTTGCATTGTCTAAGATAGCTTTGGATCAGAACTCAGTATGTATACCACATAAGACATCTCCACTTTGTCACTAGGGTGCTTGCATTACAGTGACTTAACCTTTTAATAACCGTTTCAAAAAGACAGTTTTGCCAGTTTTACTCTGGTGTGGAAAAAAAAAAAAGAAAATCAAATCATGCTGGTGTCTACATCTCCATATCAGCATTACAGTTATTACCTGTATTGGTAAGACAAGACTGGCAATATATGTCTAAATCTCTGTTCTCATGCTGTACATGCAACCGTGTCCCTGTTACAAGCACTCTAGTCATTTACACTCACACACATCCCTTCATGTTTACCAAAACAGAACACAGACATTAAGATAGGAAAAGATTCACTTAAGATTACAAAAGAGAAAAAAAGTAAGAACGGTACTTTGTAAGAAAGATCAGTTTTGTCTCATCACTCACTCAAAACAATTTATCAAAGGTATTATGGAAAACCCTGATATTTTTCTAGAAATGAGACACAGGAAACTAACAGTTTCTAATTCTATATGTCCCTGACCACAGTGTCTTACTTATGCAGACCTCTATCACAAGAATACAAATTCCATTGTTGCAAACCTCAGAAACACCTGGAGCCCTAGTCAGTGGCCTAGAAACACTGGTACAAGAGAGAACTACCCAAAGAACTCTTCCTTGTGTCATAAGGAGCCTTTCACATGACTTGGGAGATTCAGTATACAGAGACAAGAACTTGCACCCACTGGGGCTTTCCAGGTTGGAAAGCTGCTTTCTAACACCATGCCCTTGTACAGGCTTGCAATGGTTTGCACCCCTTGATTGAAGAATTGCATGCTCCTCAGGACAATGCTTTGGCCAATTCTTAAGCAAACACTATTACCAGAACACCTTGGGACCGACCACTGCCAATTTGCCATTCAACACTCCAGTTTCCCACAAACGATGAGACAGAGACATGCGAGAAGACAAAGGAAAGTCAGTCTGTACCTGGGCAGTTGTGTGGTTGACTATAGCCTTCCCAGGGGAGGAGGGTGCTGGCTGCTGCACTGTGAGGATCTGCTGTCCTAACGCTACATTCAGTGGGACGCCCACCGTCTTCTGGGGGGAGCTGGGAGGCTGGGAGGCCACTGACACCACTGTTAGCTGCTTGGCAAAACAAAGAAGCAGTTTAAACCTCTGCGCAGGATACAAGACCCTGTACATACACATTTCTCCTCTCATGAAAATAATGTTCTCCACCAGTACAAAGACTTCCTCCTGTGAACAAGGGTGCTGTATTTAATCACAAATCACATGGGTCCAACCATGCAACAACAGCACATCGACATGTTAGAAACCTCAAGGCATTATTGGTTTCCAGCACCAAAAGGCCCCTGCAAAAAGCTATCACTGCTTCTGGTTTCACGTTTGTTTGTTGCTTTTTTTTTTTAAAGGAAACTAGCCCACTGAAGCTATTGTCCATTGTCAGGACAGATTTTCTGAATAACAGCTTTATAATCAGTACCATCACTATTTAATCCTAAATGGAAATTTTAAAGGAGAGCTGGGGGCAGGGGGAGTCTCACCTTACAGTACTGATTCAACCAAAGTATAAGAATGTCGGTGTTTTCAAATCTAGTTTCTAGATTCATGTAGAGATCCAGGCTTCTCACCACATTTCTGCAGTGTTAGAATGCTCTTATTCTATACAGCCACACCTCCTCCAAGGCTGGTTTTCTACTTTTTGTTCTAAACTCCCTTCTTTATGTTTTAAGAAAACTCCCAATTTTTTAAAACATTTGCTTTAAAAAGATACTTAGAATTACTTATCTACAGTAAATTCAACAAGTAACCCCCACTCATTGTTAATTTTGATTCTCAATTTATATATTTTTTTTTTTTTTTTACTTCTTCCTCATGTTGCTTCTCTCACTAATAATTCTCAAACACAAGTCCTTCACTCCATTTGTATAATGTTACATATCTAAAGCATGGCCAAACTAAGAGAATTCTCTACTCTTAGACTCGTTTTTATATGTGATACTTAGTTTGCATGCATTATGCATCTTGTTCCCTCCAACTCTTCCTTTCTCCAGCAATGTTCCTCTTCTCAAGACAATATTATCAAGTCTAAAATACAAGTGTCACCATGACACTCATCTATAACGCAGTTTACAATGTATTAGTTACCTTTTCTATGTATCGCCCACCTGTGCCAATCTCCAGCTCTGTATTTGTCAAGGACCACTGCAAACCTTGTTTACTTCAGATGTGATTAGGGAAGACTAAATTACCTATGCAGCAGCAGGCAACGGTTAATAAGTGCTGACCTATTAGCATTGAGGTCTCCTCTTAAACAGCCTATTAATATTTTATGAAGGCATTAAAAAATACTGTTTGAGCACTTGGCTAAGAGAGAACAGCTGCTCTTGGAATCGATGTTTAGGGAATGGCAAGAAATGGCAGGAATAAGATTAATGCAGTAATGCATATTTACTTAAAACCACAGCAAGGTAGCCAATTGCAAAAGATCTAGCTTAGGCCATTACCACAGAGCATCATGATGTGCAATGGAGACTCTGGAGCAGATTGTAGTAAAGACAGAGTGAGCTCCATTCAGATCACTGTGCAGGAGGGATATAAGGCTGCAGCCAGAATCAGGTCCTTACCTTATTAGGAGATTTGAGTGGTGAGATAGCTATTTTATTCGGTGTCTGTTGTGTTGTACTCAAAGATGATCCAATGACTCCACTGTCAGAGATCGTTATTGTCTTTGGTGGTGTTCCTGGAGCAGACTGTGAAAGAACCCTACCTATAAACAATGAAGATACCATCAGCTCAAGTTATGTCTGTTTACTTTAACTTTGCTTTAAGCAAAGTTTTCTCTGAGAGTTAGATTTAGCAACAAAGAAGAAAATAATTTGGCATTATTGCAAATAAAACCACAGTTCACTTGGGCTTAAAAAAGCCAAAATGTACATTGAGCTTTCTGTGACATTCAGCTGAAAATTCTTTAAGCCAGGACAGCATCCTGAGGTGCGCAGCTCTCCAATACACCTGCGCTGTGCACAAACACCCAGCCAGCTGGCAGTTTCCTAGAACTCCCCGGGCTGCAGCCAATGTACAGAGAAACTAAGCACCTGTGGGGGGCTACCTCCTTTTAAAACCACAGACATCAGAAACTAGCTGTGTTACAGAGACCAAGAAAAAGGTGTTTGGTCTGTCTACACTCAACTCTTAAGCATTTTTTCTTTTCTTTTCTGTGTTGGCATGTTTGCGTTTTTTTTTTCCCACTGCCTAACAGAGTATATGACACTCCTGTGAAAATATGGGTGGCGGTGTAACTCCACAAACGGCAAAAAAGGTTAAACATTAAAACCAGCAGCTCCAAATAATGAAATCAGTCTTAGGAATATTGCGGAACTCCCAGAGTGGAAAACAGATACTAATTTTTTTTCTTTTTTTGATACTTCTAAGATTCTTTCCAAAGAGTGCTTGACCACTGAGCTTTCCTCTGCTGCACTTTGGCTCAGATTCATTTCTGCCATAGCTTCTGACACCATTCTCTTGTACTACATTTATAAAAATAAGAAACAAACACCAGCATAACTTTTCCATCCAGAACTAACAAGAAGCATCATCATTCTTGTGGAAAGCTGCCTTCCTCTGAGGTCCACAAGCTCTAAAATAACCTTCACTTCTGTGCAGCCTAAGTAACAGTGCATATAGTTGCCAATGCCACATGCAACCTGAAAAATGTCAGTCTGTGGGAATTTTACAGTATTCAATGCTCTGAGTTTGTTTTTTCCTGGTCACAGCTTTCCCTTTCTCACTACAACCCCTCTGCACCCCTTAGCATCAGCTTCCTAAACAGAATCTGACTGCTTATATTGACAAGTCCTTCAAATTTGCATCTTCCACCTCAGTTTGCAGAAATTCCCAGGCAATTAAAAATATTTATCAGTTTCATAAAAATACACACACAAAAAAATCAAAACACAACACATAATGTTACACCTTCCCCCAAATGATGCCAGCCTCTCAAAGCTGACAAGCTGTGCTGGCTGTTTGGGATGGTGAGCAGAAAGGCAGATGTTTAAAAAGATTTTCCTCTCAATTACAGAACCATCTTCACCTCCCAGTAATAATTCTCTCACAGGCTCAGGGACAAGCACTCTTGATTTTCCAACATATTGATTTAAAAGCTGGAAGTTTCTTTTATAACATATCTGCTTGTCAATATTATGCAGATATGCTTTGACTTGGACATTTCCCTTCATTTTGGAGGCAGCAAATGTAAAAACATGCTCTTGTTAGTATTATGGCTGATTTCAGGTTCTTTAATGGTTTTGAGTTGGGGTTTTTTGTTTGGTTGGTTTTGTGGGTTTTTGTTGTTGTTGTTTTTAACACATAAACAACTTAATTAAAATATTTATAAACATAGTGAAGCAATCTTCTTATTCACAGGTCTGTACATTTGGTACAGAATTGTTTGAGAAAAGGGAAAAACTGGGGAGTGGGATGGGGAATCCCTCTTTCACCCGAAACACGAGTCAGGCTTCAGGGTGCAGGCAGCCTGACGAGGAAAAGATTATGTTTCAGTTATGTGCCATTCAGCTGCATCTATCAAAGTTTTGAATACAGGAGACAGTTGCATTCTTTTTAAAACCAGCTCAAGTCCTAGTTCTGTAAAGGCTTAACAAATTACTTTAAATATGTGGAAAAGATTTTAGGCCTACTTGGGTTGGTCAATATGGAAGCAGTTGAAGACATCCTTCAAAGCTCTGAAGACGACTCTGGCTTCTTACATTTGTCCTTTTGAGATAATTTACATGTCTCAGATGTTACTTGCATATATGCAGTAATGAATGTAGCAAGGGACACGTCAGTCCCACTGCCCTAATAAACAAATGATTACACTGTGGGTTTTTATTTTTTTTTAAAAGGACACAAATATAGATTTGTTTTCCAAAGAGACAATTTCTTATTTGCCTTGATTACTTTCTTAGGCTCTTCTGTGATGTTTATTTTTGAAGTAGGTAAGCAACTTAACAGAAAAAACACAGCTTTATTCACTTTTTTTTTTCCACTCAAATGTTGGTGGTTTTTTTTTTCCTGTTATTTGGATGTATTACCTTTAAGTCCAACTATAAGCAGATTAAAGTAATACAAGAGCATGTGTCTCCTTTTTCCCCTGTGTATTTATATAATATATGTACAAATACTTTCTGTTTATCAAGTAGCCTTTTCTCTGGCTGGGAGGTATTTTTTCTCCTCCCCAAAATGCAGAAAAGGAAAAGCATCTTACAGTAAAAGCAAAATGATCAAACTCTACAGTCATAAAGGTAATTCTAAATGACCAAAGTGTTAAGGTACCAACAACTGCATTTATCTGCTTCTACCCACAACACTCTGCTGTTTTCTTTTTTCCAATTACTTTAGGTACTTCAACAGAAACTACAGTAAAATCATCGAGACAGAAAAATTTCTAAATCACCATGTCTTTGAACAGCCTTTAAAAAACAGTAAAGCAAAACAAGTCAAAGTAGTACAACCTGCAATGACTGGTGACACTTGAGTGGTCTGCCCTGTAACAGCTTTGCTATTGATTGGTTTTGCAAAGATCAGCTTGGTGATCACTGGGCCAGAAGTTGGGGTTCGGGTCTTCTTCGCAATCTGAAAGTTGGAGGAAAAAAGATCTAAAGTAATCTAAGCATTTTGGATCTAAATTATTGTATTGTTAAGTACATTAGAAAATAAAAAGGCCAATATTTGCACACATAATTAGAAGAATTGCTTATCTTGAGTTTCAGCTCCATTTCTCACTCAGGAGAGAACTAGGATATCATCCATGCCACTTTAGAAAACCAGCCACCAAAGCAGGATAGCCAAATCCCTTATAGCTTTTTTCTAAGTTCTCTATGTAAACATACCTCATCTTCAAGATGCTAAAATTATTTCTTATATACTGTTGATCTATGTAAAAATGTTAAAATTAAATGCACAACTCTCAATATTTGAAGCTTTGAAAAAAGTTACTTCTTTTTCAGACAATCAGGACAAAACTTGTTGCTCAAGTGATTTAAATGACAACTACTGTTCTGAAACATCTCTTGACCTATTCTGACATTGCAGCACCTTTTTACCCTGCAAATGGGGATTCAGCCTCCTGCAACAATTCTCAGAAAGGACAGGGACCATCAGTCCTCCTTGAAAGTTTTGCGTACTCACTAGCCAAGAACAAATCAGTACAAGGGAGTGTTTTTTTCCTGTGATCCAGTCTCCTGAAACACAGCTGAACCAAGAACACATACATGCAATTCAAAGAGACAGAGCACTTCAACTTGGATTTTTTTATAAGCAGGGTTTTAGAGTCTTAGAAGTGTTAAACAATACTTTTTCCCCTTTTCAATACTGGCAGAACTACCAGATGCATTTATCCTAATAGTTTCTATACACTGGAATCCAGCTGGTGAACAATTCAATTAAGAGGCTTACTTCTTTCAAAGACTATTTTAACCTGTCGACTGCAGAGGCTGCCGGCAGATGTGGACAATGACTAGGATCTTCCCTGAGTCCAAGTGAGCACACTGGAAGGCATTACTGAAGCCCTTACACTTACCCACCCCACAGGTCAGTCCCGTACTGCCTCTCCTCCACCACACATGCCCAGCCACATCCCATGGGCACCAGCCACCAATTCCAGCAATATCCAGGCACGACATTGGCATCCACGTGGGGAGCCACCTCTCAAAGGCGTAGAACCACCTTTGTTACTCAAGTGGCCAACTGGAGAAATCTCACTGATGTAAAAAGATAGAGATGACAGCTACTTTTAACAGCTTGAGAACTTTGTGAGTGCTTAAATGAAGCAATTGAGTAGGCAGGATGTTATGGTTTCCTACACAAAACCCTATTTATATAATTTGCTGACTGAAAACACTTCCTTTAAAGCAGAGTAATGCCAAAACATTCAAAGTATTCAGTAGCATATAACGAATTCCCCAGCTGCCCTGCAGAGGGCATGTGTGAGGCTGTTTCAGCTCCCAGCAGCACACTCACAGCACTGCTGGGAAAGCTGGAGCTCACCCCCGCTATGGCACTAGAGCTCTCCAGCCTCCCATGGAAAGCAAATGCTGCCTCTGCATGCCTAAGCTGTGCCCAACCAAGGGAAGCCAGCAATAAGAAGCTCTAACACCAAGCAGTGCCAGAAAACAGACCTCATTTAAGGTCCTCATTAAGGTCATGTGTTGCTCCACACTTACAGTACAAGTGTTCCTCAGAGGAAAACTCTACCTCAGACCATTGGCAGGTGAAGGTCATGTGCCCAAATATGCTACACCCAGGCCTCATTAGCTGCCTTATAGGTGGCATACAATAGTCAAGGCTCACAATAAAACTGAGAAGAAAATACCCCCACTCTTTTTGAAGACATATTACTTAAAACCTCAAAACATAAGTTGTTTAAAGAAGTAAACTTCATTCACAGACCAGTACAAATTTAAATAAAAGCCATTTTAACATTTCAGTTCTCTTAGCACATATATAGCTGATAGATGAGCAGGCGTCTTATCAGTAAATTCTTTTGTAAATTTGCACACGTTTTAATTTCTGATAAATACCCCACATTTTATCTGCTTGATTTGAGATTTCCATTCTGCTGAAATTAATCTTACCCTGCCATAAGGTATTATCATAACTCAACTGCTATTGCTTTCAAGCTCTGAAGTGAGGACAAAGTCTGACTTAGGATGTGATCAACAGCCAGCTCTGGACAACAGCAGTTGTTTCCCAGTAACAGTCAACAAATGTGCTTAGATGACTTACATGAATGTATGTGAAATACTAGCTACTTGTTAACATGAACTATATCAGAAAAAAAACGTAAAAATCCCAAACTGATAGCTGGTCAACATAAGTAGCCCTGTTTCCTTCAGACTCAACTTGCAATATCCTCCTCAGATAAATTCCCCCCTGCTTTTTGGGCGAGCTGTTTGTCTATGAAGAAGGAGGTCTAACAAATAGGCAAATCCCTTGAGGGCTTAGGAAACATAGCAAAACTCAAATGTGGTTGGTTATAGGTGAGGAACAGCCCTTGGCCCCCAAGGGGAGGCAGCGCACTCCCACCCTTACTTCCTGCCAAGAGAGCCTTTCTGAGGTTTTTGCCACTAGAGCTGATAACCCCAGCTACCTGTGATGGTCTTCTAGGCATCAGTGGGAAACTCGCTAGCCATTTCAGTAGAGCTGGAGAAGCCAGAGGAAATAATCAAGATGACAGACTGCCCCTTTGATGCTTCAGAAAGAGCAAGTTCTCTGGAGCCCTCTGCCATTGCCTGTACCAATCACCAGAAGCTTAACATTATTCCTCTGCCTGTGCAAGCTAAATATGCTCTCTGCAAATTACTTTGAATTAGACTGCAAAAATATTTCCTGGGGCAACAAGCTCTTCCGTAAGAAAATTATTATATTTAGAAGCACACACCAACCTTCTTTCCCTTACAGAAGTAGAGAGATTTATCTGGAAGCAATTTTCTTTAAAGGGTCAATTTGTGTCTTCCTAAGCACTCTCCACTAAACAAGATGAACAAGCAAGTTTTGGACTTTGTTTTTAGCTGTCCAACCATGTTCTATTCATACAGAAAAAGGCACATACATACCTCACATTTATTGCTGCATTGAATACCCATATGGTCAACTACCATGAAGGAGCTAACATACTACAAAGCCACTCCCTAGATGAGCTCATGGGCGCTTGTCCATGCAGCCACACCCTGTGCAATTTATATTTGGCATAATATGAAAAATCAGGCACTCTAGAAATAGGAGAGAACAGTGTACTTCAGAGAAGATGAAGAAACTGAGTTAGGAATGGGAGTTTGCTCTGAAGTTAGGGAGTACACACGGTCACTCTTCCATGATGAGATGAAGCCACAATGATGGCTTAGCAGTTGCCTTGCTATGGTAGCAACAATGCTACAGACACATAGATTTAACCGCTGAAACACAGACCAGTTACCACATCATGACAAGCTCAAGTTAGACTAGCTTCATAACAGCAGTCACGATGAGAGTCATCTGCAAGGCCAAACTCCTGCTTAATGCACTTGGACTAAAGTAGTGCACCAGCAGGCACATTACTGTTTTTAAGCCTGTAGGCAGGCAGGAGCCACAGGCTGAAAGATGCACTTGCCCAGTAGTTTTGTCCATTCATCCAAGGGCAGTGGCTTCAACTAAATCAGGACAAGCTGCCAAGGGACAAGAACAAACCTCTGGATATAGAGGAAGCGCAAAGTCCTGCCACATTTTACACCTCACAGCCTGATACCTCAAAGCGTAATCAGAGATGGAGCCAGATTCCAAGGAACATTTTGCTCAACTCTATCAATTATGCTTTTTCTGAGGTGCTACGATGTCAAATGTCACAATTAGATTACAGCAAGGCTAATTGAGTTTCTCTAACAACCTGCAAAGCCCCTACAACAGTGAGGATGTAAGGAGAACTGAAGAGAGCTCTTTGTCATCTAATCTTTTACCAATTCACTTTTCAGCACCAAGTTGAACTGCTGTGCTGCCTTGCATCCAAAATGCCTGATTCACAGTTATACAAGACCTTTGGGAGGCAAGGAGGCATTCACAGTTTCCTTTTCCACTCAATGAAAGTTTAAGAGGCTTGTTCAAGACAATGGTGTATTTGCATGACTTCATTTTCTAAGCCAGGGACTCAATGCATGTGTTACCTCTCCTGTCATTCATGATAGGGCAGCCCGAGAATCTCTCACCTAGCCTCATATATCCCTCTGATACTTTAGTAATTTCGTACAAGGAAAAGCACTGTCTGCGAAGTGCTAATGTAATCATCTTCCCTGCAGTATTGGGTACATATAACCAACTGAACACTGCCTTCTTGCTTTTCATTTCTACTTCCTCCTCTCCTTATAGGAAAAAAAAGAATGCCAGGTGTTAACGATTCAATCTGTTTTGCAAACAGAAGCAAAGATTTAAAAAAGAGACCACAACAAAACAAATTTACTCAAACTGCAATTAACTAGATTTACAAATGAATAAAAGTCCATTTGCAAGAGCCTGTATTAAGGAACCTGTAGAATTCCTAACAACAAACAGTAGAGGTCACTTGCCAAGTTGCCAGATTTCAGTCACTGATGGCACAGGTCATCTCATGCAAGCAAAAGCACATCACAGCTAAGTCATTCTCCTCAGTTTCCTGCATCTGTCACTTGGCAGTGAGTAACTGAAGCCAAGTAACAGGAACTGATCCACTCTTAAATGTTCCTAATTCAGTCAAGAGCAGAGGCTTTTTTAAAAAGCTACAATGACGACCATATCATTAATAATCAAGGTACAAAAAAAAAGTCACTTAAGAAAATGGATATGTTTCAAACAGCCATTACTAAACATGTTTCACAGGTATGATGTAGCAACAAAAAAGGAGAAAGCAAAAATTAGTACAGGGATCATCTGCAGCTTAAAAACAAATCATCTTGAAAGTTACTCCCATTTGCTTGCCTTGAAATTCTAGTTGGGGAACTAAGCATTCAGCTAATAACATGCTTAAAAGTTTGTAATTTTTCATGTGCAGCAAATTAGGTTTATCAGCATACTTAGTTTAATTTTTCATTTTATTTAGACTGTAAAATAAATATTTTTCCATCATACCCTGCACTGAGTTGTACTTTTCCTTCGCTTTCATGAAGTCTTATTTCTGCCTCACTGCCAACTAGAACAAAGTCACTCACATTTAGTTGTGCCATACACCAGATGAAAATCAGACCCTTTGGGTCATAACCCAAGCCTCTTCAACCTATTTTCAGATGCCAGCAGATTCGCTGTGGTTTCAAATATCTCAAGATCCTAGAGATTTGGAACAAGATCTTGAAGCATCCAGCTTATGATAGCATCTAGTCAATCAGTGTCTATTACAGAATCGTCAGGTCAGAGGAGACCTCTGGAGATCATCTAGCCCAACCCCCCCGCCAGAGCAGGGTCACCTACAACAGGTTGCACAGGATGGCATCCAGGCGGGTTTTGAATGTCTCCACAGCAGGAGACTCCACAACCTCTCTGGGCAGCCTGTGCCACTGCTCCACTACCCTCAAAGTAAAGAAGTTTCTCCTCATGTTAAGATGGAACTTCCTATATTCAAGTTTGTGCCCGTTACCTCTTGTCCTGTCACTGAGCACCACTGAAAAAAAGACTGTTCCCATCCAGACTGGCACCCTCCCTTTAAGTATTTGTAAGCATTACTAAGATCCCCCCTCAGTCTTCTTTTCTCTACACTAAAGAGACCCAAGTCCCTCAGCCTTTCCTCATATGAGAGATGTTGTAATCCCCTCATCATCTTTGTAGCCCTTTGCTGGACCCTCTCCAGCAGATCCCTGTCCTTCTTGAACTGGGGAGCCCAGAACTGGACACAGTACTCCAGATGCAACCTCACCAGGGCAGAGTAGAGGGGGTGGATGACTTCCCTCAACCTGCTGGCCACATTCTTCCTGATGCACCCCAGGATGCCACTGGCCTTCTTGGCCACCAGGGCACATTGCTGGCTCATGGTCATCCTGTTGTCCACCAGGACTCCCAGGTCCCTTTCCACAGAGCTGCTCTCCAGGAGGTCAGCCCCCAACCTGTACTG
>NW_009648959.1:312034-329910 GCF_000708025.1 Charadrius vociferus
CCTCTCTCTCTGAAGAGGGGTAGAGGAGAGCATCTGTCGGTCCCATCTGGGGTCCTTCAGGTCCCCAGTAGCCGATTTGGCCTAAACCACGACACTGACCTCCAACTAGACTCTGCATCACTAACCACAACCCTCTGAGCTCTATCTGTAAGCCAGTTCTCAGTCCACCCCACTGTCCATTCATCTAACCCACACTTCCTAAGCTTGCCTGCAAGGGTGATGTGGGAGACAGTGTCAAAAGCCTTGCCGAAGTCAAGGTAGACAACATCTACTGCCCTCCCCTCATCCACCACTCCAGTCACTTCATCATAGAAGGCTATCAGGTTAGTCAGACATGACTTCCCCTTGGTAAATCTGTGTTCACTACTTCCGATAACCTTCTTTTCCTCCAGGTGCTTTGAGATGACACCCAGAACAAGCTGTTCCATCATCTTTCCAGGGATGGAGGTGAGGCTGACCGGCCTGTAGTTTCCCGGGTCATCCTTCCTGCCCTTTTTGAAGACTGGAGTGACATTGGCTATCCTCTAGTCCTTAGGCACCTCACCTGTTCCCCAGGACCTTTCAAAGATGATGGAGAGCGGCCCAGCAATGACTTCCCCCAGCTCCCTTGGCACTCACAGGTTCATCCCATCAGGACCCATGGATCTGTGGATATCCAGTTTATCTAACTGATATCTGACTTGCTCTTCATCAACCAAGGGAAAGTCTTGCTTCCTCCAGACTTTCTAAGAAGTTTAACTAGATTTGAGGCAGACAAGATATACCTTTCTGTTCTTTTTCAAGTGTTGGAACTTTTTTTTCAGAGAGTATATTTAAAAAAACTAAACGTAATAGGCAGAAGCTACTCCTTCATAAGTGAGTAAAGCAGCGTACACTTTGAATAAAGAACAAGAGGCATACAGAGTTCAATTCAGTGTTCCTGAAAGCACGTAGAATTTATTTTTATAGAAGGAAAGTAAAGGGAAAATTCTCTTCAATTTACTGAATTTTACTAGCTGTTTCTCTGAGGTAAATCTTAATTTTCTAGACAGTAGCTTAGGTAAAGGGCCTAAAACGATAAATGCATCCAGAGATGAAAGCATGGGCTAAGAGCAGCATTGTATTTTTAATACAAGGAATAAATGCAAAGGCTGAAAGTAACCATGTGTCAATGAGTGAAGGAAATAGACAACAGTTGCAACCAAATTGTCTTTAAGAAGTTTCATCAGCATAATTCACTTTACCTGTACTGTTTTTAATTGCTGGGTCTGCAAAACAGAAGGCTGGGCTGCAGTGTTTATCAGCTGACTTCCTTGCGTCAAAGCTGAGACACCAACAACAGGTTTCACTTCTGACCGACCTCCAATAACAACTTTGATCTGCTGGCCTTGTACCTTGGAGTCTCCACCTTGGGCTTGGGATGTGGCCTTCTGAGCCTGCGGGAGTTGGCTGTGGGGTAATGCTAAAACAATAGGCTGGCCAGACTTGCCCAAAGTTGTTACAATTAACTTTTGCCCATCCGGTTTAATACTCTGATTCCCTATTTTAATATCAGCAGTCTTGTTCAGAATAATTTGATTGGCTGATATAGTGACAGGGGTCTGAGCACCAAGTTTATGGAGGCCACTTGGAAAGGTAGGCTTTACTACTGCATTCACATCAGTTTTTGGGGTTGTGGTGTTCACTGTAACGTCACCCGAGTGATTGCTGGGTGCAGTAACTGATTCTGTGGTGACTGCGCCCGTAGTCGTAGCTAAGGAGTCACTGGTGGAGCTTATGTTCACTATTTCTTCCAGTTCAGTTTCCATGGGAATAGAATCTCCCATTGGGGATGACACAATAACTGCCTCGATGCTGTCGTCTTCCACCAGAGTCATACCAGTGTCCATTATTTCCTCAGGGAGCAAGCTGTTGACTTCTGCTGAAACCACCTCCATTTTAGCAGTTGTGGCAGTGATGACCAGAGCAGGTACTGCAATAATATTTTAAAAAGTTATTGACTTCCAGAAAACATAAATTGTCAAAGCTTTATGAATAATATTACCAAAGAAGAAAATATAGTTGCAGAAGTTTTTTCATACTGAAGGTATTGTGCATGCACAGGAGGGACACAGGAAAAAAATTATTATCAAAACATAACATATTTAAGCTGAATTTACTCTCAGTAAGAATTTATATCAAACCTCTTGAGCATCATCCATTGAAGCCAAATCAAGGAACTGACTTACTATGGATTACCAGTCTACTCTTGACAACACAGTACACAAAGTAGTAGTGTTTCCCCCTAAGAGATGAACACCGTGTTCACAGACATTTAAGCTCACTGAAATATAAAGCAGGAGTTAAACAGCTTTAAAAATCCAACCGACGATAATGGCTTTTCTCATATACATCAACATTGATTAGCAGGCTATCTTGCCTCAAGAGGCTTGTTATCCATACCAGATATAACAGGTTCATTTTTGCCATATTCTCATTTTGGAAATCTCAGAAAAACAAACAGTGATGGGCTTTTACAAACCCACAAGCTCAATCAACAGCCTGCCTACCCCAGGACCAAGCCAAAGCCCTGCCCTTCCAAGATGAACACGTAATTCCTCTATGCTGGCGAGAAGAGCAGCTCAGTATTTTTTTTTCCTCAATACTCACAAGAAAATATAATTTCTAAATTCACGATTAATTTGAACCCTGTTCTAAACCCAAACCAAAGAACACCCCATTTGAAAGAAAACAGATTTTTTTTAAGCTGACTAGTACAAGCAACCAATTTATAATAAAAAAAAAATAAATAAAAAAAGCAACAGTGAGATTCACAAAGCCAGAGTCACTTACCACTTGAGAAATCTTAAAGACATTGCTGGAAATGGTCACAATTACCATTCCCACTTAAAACTGTATCACTGTCAGAGGCTGAAAACAGATCAGTTTAATAAGGCATTTTCCCCACTTCCTGACCCCATCAGCATGCTTGGGCACTGGATGGGCGACCACACTGCATTGGTATGTGTACACACTCTTGAGTACTTATTATAAGGTCAGGATGACAGGATCCTTGCAAATTCAGTTTCCTACTTGCTAGCTGGATTATTCATACTAAGAGACATTCATAATTAAGGAACTGTGCCACTAAAAACACCGACCAAATGCTGCGGTGACACTGATTCCTCTGGAGTCATTGTGGTTCCATTTTGCACAGGAGCTAACTACACAACAGCTGCATTTTGCTCACGAAGTAGAAGGAGGGGGGACAAAACCCTACTATAATCTACCTAGTTTCCATGCCAAGCTCAGTAGCCTGAGCTGGAACCGTCCATGGCCTTCCTGATCGTGAAGGGCGACATCCTGATTCCCCTCATCTCCAGAGTACAAGCCATCTAAAACTGCCATGATGCTTAAGAAGCGTGAGCTGTGAAAGGATTCATCCAGATGACTGACAGTCAAACTCACACACAGCTCACTTATTGGCAGGCATTTAAAGATACAAAGTTATCTGATATCACTGCCAGAAATACCTCCTTTGGAAAGCATTTCTCCCAAAGTAATGTCAGTACAGCTTGCAATGATGCCAGCACCAGTAACTAGCACTAGACAAAACAACTTACTCCTAAGGACATATTAGTAACAACAGTATTGCATTGCTGTCTTAAAGTCAAATTAGTTAACTGCATACAAGATTACACAAAAATAGGAATAGTAAAAGCAGACTGTTTCAGCAAATATTAGGGCCACTAGCTCTCCTCCTGAGCTGTGTTGCTTTATTGCCTCCTCATCAACCTGCATGGGCTTGTGTCTTAGATCTAACAACTTGGAACTATTTTGGGAAACCCTCCTCCCCATCATCCTGTTCTATACTGACAAGCACAAGGGGCTTGGATCCAGAAGTTCAACTCCTAGGGTAAAGCACAATCTAAATAATGATTGCTTCCATGTTTGAAAAGGAGGGAACAATCTAAATCAGACAATTGAAAAATCATCAGGTTCAGTAATGACAAATAATTGTAAATTACTTGCTTTTTGTTTTGCATTTGTACATGTTATTCCCTAAAACAAAGGTCATTCTTAGTATCTTTTAACAGTATGACCATAAAGTATTTATACATATTTAAGTATTTATACAGTTCAACAGTTATTTATATTCTTCATTCTTATCATTTGGTTATGTTACAAAGCAGTAAATGGTTATTAAATAAATACCTATACCTAATTGAAAGGATATTTATATTTAAATGCATGGAGTCAGGGTTTTAAATAGCATTCTCACTTCAAACAAACCACTTGCAAGTCAGAATGCAGAAGGAAAAGAAATACATTACATCAAGTCTGGAATCAGAAACTGACTAGTTAAAAGAAAAGAAACATTACACATGGTCACTGGATTAACAGTTTATGGCCATCATATTGGAAGATTTCAGTTATTAGGTCTCATCATTTTACAGTTGGCTTCCATTAACGTATTCAGGCTACTGTCATCAAAAACAGCAAGTAAAGAACACCACCACAACCCATTTGTTCTATTTCTTGATTGCTTATTGGATATGATGGAAATAGATACATGAAATGCAATAATGAAAATATCCTAGCTATATGAGAGGCTACTGTCGTCAAAGGCAGCTTCAACATCCCAGCAGATTTTACTTCTAGGCATTTAACCAGGATTTCTTAACAGTACAGCTGTTTATTTTTTTCTAATGCTTTTACACCAAACAGATACTGGTTCCATTCTTCCAGCTCCTCTACTAAAGTAATTTCCAACAGTAAAAGCATTCCAACCTCTTAAGATTCTAACAGGTTTGAGATCTTCAAGACAGGGTAGAGAATTATTTTAACTATTTAAAAAGACTTGAAAATTCCCTTCATATCAGCAATTATGCTTTGAGTCACTTGATAATGTAAAAGCTGTACCTACAACGCCCCAAAATGATGTATCAGTAAGTGTTTATGCTTATTTAGCTCAAAACCTGAAGAAAAAACAATCTAAACCAAGGAAGTGGATAAGCATGCTATAAGACGTGGGAACTCCACAAAACTTCTAGGATCAAATTACTAAATAGGTAACTTTAGCTGACCAAAATAATGGCCATACAACTAAATTAAAAGCTCAAGAAGAAATTCATGTAATGAAGATTTGTTTGGAAAAAGACTGTCCCAGCATAGCTCAGGACACCCAACCAGCCAAACACATAAAAAAATAGGGGACTAAAGCATATCATCAGTCTTGGAGCAACAACTTTGAAAAATGTTGAGTACTGTTAGGAGGACAGGGACAAAAGCTTAGCTTGAGTGAACCACCTCTGATCATCTTACCCATAGCACAGATCTCTACACTTGATATTCACAAAGAATACAGATATAATGTCATAAATGGTACAGGGGAGTTATAAGGAAGAGGATAAAGAATGCGATGATTGTTGTCAAAAATACAGAATGGTGCCTGACAAGTACCTGTGAACTTTCATCTATTTTAACTTTTCTGTCACTAGTATGTCAGTGCAGAATCTTTAAGAAACTAACACTGTTAAAGTGTTGAGATTGATAAAATCAACACCTTTGTTCACAAAACATGCAAGACAGTCACACTAAATGGGAAAAAAATCAAAAGAATCACTAGAATAAAGCACATTGATATACAAACAAGTAACCAAAATGCAAGATATAACAATGCCTGTATTTTACATTAACTAACTGCATCCTATTATTTCTCCAGAAACGCCCCCATTTCACTAAAATAACCTTCCAGTCTGCAACCATGAGCAGTTCGAGTGTAGCACTTACATGAGCATATGTATACAAAACCATCAGTGAGGCTATGTACTGCAAGGAAACTGTTCAGAAGTTCAGATAACTCGGAAATAAGGTTGCTGAGACCAGCTTTACAGGATGTCTTGGAATCACGCTGCATTTTAGCAAGGTCATCACAACGAAGCAGTGAACTAAGGGAGTTGTAACCATTTGTGGCCCCATTAGCGGTCCCCTTCCCATTCTCTTCTCATTACACAGCACAGAACTGGTGGCATTCAGCCATGGGAAGACTCTGATATAACTTGACAGGTTTAAGAACATTGGCCAGACCTGCCTTAAGTCATTGGTAATGTTCATTTTAAACTAAATTCTGAAGTGTCACTTTCACCAGAATATAGGCAAATCAAATCTGTAACAGCTTTTGTATGAGCACCTACCTCAAAGTGCAAAAAATCCCACCCCAAAATCAAAAGCTTCATAAATGCATTAAGTCCAACAGAGCCCCCAAAATAGCAGGGATTCTCTTGGGATCAGTAAAACTGTTGCTGCATGCTAAGCAAATGCTAGCTGAAACCAAGTATCTTTGCCAGATACAGCTGCTGGTAGTTCTTTAAAGCTGGGGTAAGATGCACACACTTAAGCGTAACATTATTAAGAGCCAGCAAGGGAAATACTTTCAACTTTCTGAGCTAGGAACTGCAAAAACCCTTAAGAAGATGTATGAAGAGGAACAATGAAACACCACAAAAAAATCCCTACCCTCAAGGAGACAAATCACATGGACATGTCTAACATATGTAAAAATAAAAATTTGCATAAAAATGCATCACTAACCACAAGAAGATGGATATATAACCATATATTCATTATTACAATTTTCTTCCTGAGGAATGTAACATAGGATACAGTTTTGCAGGTCCTGAAAACCAGAAAATCAGAATCCTTACATTAAGGGACTTATGAGCATCTCCACAAACCCTTGGTGGCACAAAAGGCCAAGTCTTTTCCAAAGATCAATAAAGGTAAGATGACATAGTTAGCTTTTAAGAGAATTAAGGTGTATGCCTAATAATTTGCAAAGCAGAAGGGAGAACACCAGTAGTTGCAGTCTCTCTCAAATGATTTACTAAGCTGTGCAGGTTGGAATGAGGCTGGAAAGTAGGGTCAGATGAACGGCAGAAAAGTAATAGTGGACAACCTAACAAGTACATTGCAAGTACAATGGATTTTAAACACAAATGTGGGGGGAAAAAATGAAGTACTACAGTATCACCCATTAGCCAATATAAAAGGGGTAACATTTGGCATTCCCTTTGCCAAGACTGATGTGACAAGACTGTGCCAAGATGCGACAACACCATCACTTTTCTTTCAAATAAAAGTGGAACAGGGTACTGTTGGCAGGCTACTGCTCAGAATTGAGGATTTTAAAACTCAAAAATCCCACAATATTCATATTAAGTTGTATTCATAACGTCAGCACATCTCTCAACTAGTAAGGTTTAAAAACATGATTTATTTCATTCCTTAATCCATTCATTAGAACAAAAGCAAGTGCAGGAGGAAGTAGGGGAAATACAGAATAGATCCATGATGATTTATCTTAGAAGCATGAAATGTTGTCAGCCACATGCAATCAAAGTTTAGGTACTTGAATGCTTTTCAAATTTCGCAGCTTCTGCTTATCTGCCCTCTCCAATAGCAGCCTTCTGGAGTTTACATATCACCACGAAGGTGAAAAAAATCCATGTTTTTTGGTCTTAATACTTCAAGATTAAGCAGTTTAAAATTATCAGGCTTTGAGTAGTTGGAAGCTGCCACAAAAGAGAGATCCGAGTACAATCCAGTGGGAACACTGGAGCCGCAATTCATACCCCTGCTTCCATTTCCCTTCCTAATCTGCCAGCTCTTGGTATGGAGGGGGAAAAAAAATATCTTGCACTTATTCAACCATGAAACAGTTACTAAGCTCTCCATGCTGCTATCATTGACAGATAACACTACAAAATATTGACAAGGCCAGTTTAAAACACAATGAGCCAAAAAAACCCACAGAGGAACACACAGATGACGTTCTTTGTAGGCATGCTGTAAAAAAAAAAAAAAAAATCTTTCACTTAAGTTTTCAAAAATTTCTGCCCTATTATCTTCAAAACAGAAATGTTTTACCAACATATTGATATGAAATACACTGCCTTCACGACAAAAATCTTTAGTTGATCACACCCAAAGCTTTAGAAGCATCTTCTTCCTTCACCACAACTGCTGTTACAAATATACTTCAAGACTCAGCTATCCTGTGACCTGTAGGTGTTTTCTTCACATCAAAATTAATTCTTACATACAAGTAATCACAGCATGCTACCACAGGCATTAGATTACACACACCAAGTACTAAAAGCGATTTTTACTAACAAAGACCTTAGATATAGTACATAACCAAAAATCCCCATGAGTCACAGAGAACCTTTCAGGCAAAACGGAAGTTAAAGAAGAAAAAAGCCACAACTAAGTTTTTGATGAAAGCAGCGTGTCATACAAAGTGTAAATGTCTGAATTACATTACACATACATGTAAGTACATTGCTTGGTAGAAAACTAGCATTTTAAAACATACAGATATCTAACTCTGGATTGGACAACCCTCTTTATACCACAAGAAGAAAATACTACATCGCCAAATGTAACATCAATTACAAAACAAGATTAGTAAGGAAGAACATTCTAGCCATTGTGAGGTATGAAGTAGTATTACTGAAAAAAAAACCCAACAAAATGCCAAGCAGTCGCCCAGTATTATTAGTATGTAGAAAAGTAAACACCTAAAGGTCAAATTACTTTCCGGTGCATGGCTCAGAGCTGTTACCTAGCTCTCACGTGCAAGTCAAATGCCCACTAAGAGGGGGCAAAACCATACCATTTTACTAATATTAGTCTGCATTTGAAGCCATGTCTACATTTCAAATTTGTATAGATATCTATCTCAATCATCAGTCGACACTTTCAGCATTTGTTATTTGTGGCTCACAGCAAGCTGAAAACTTAGACTTCCATGTCGTTCTGAGGATGGACAAGGATCAGCAAGCTGATGATAAATCTGTTTCTCGAGAACTACTCAGTGCCCTGAAAGAGTCTAATCGTCACTGGTGCTAAGTAAATTCCGGTGAGCACTGAAGAGCAAAGGCATTACTATTATGCGAACACTGCCTGCTGATCTAACACTCCAATGTTCTGCAGAAGTACAAGAACATCGATACGTGTATATTTTTTAAGTCACTGGCATGTCTTGGCTAAGAAGGCAGAAACAGAGTAGCAATTAGGATAGCCATTTATGGTCTGATTACCAACAAATGCATGCTGTCAACCACAGAAAGATATTCCATGTACATCATCCTATTTTCATAAAAAGGAGCGTTGAAGGCTGCTTTATCATGGTAGAGTTAACATCTTAAACAGTGCTGGTTTAGCACACACCTTACTCAAACCACCTCTCCAGGAAAGAACTGGAAGTAACATTCATTGCAGCAGAAAACTTCAAAGCGGTTCAGTTTGCTTTCTGCAACTGGAAACAATGTTCTACTTTCAAGCAGAGTTTCATGCAAACTAAGAATAAAATAGAACCCAAAAATCAGAACATTTCCCTTCATTTCCCTTGGTTTGCATGCCAGTTTCAGTCATTTTCACAACACATAGTAGCTCAAAAGCTGAAAAACAAAACAGCACAGGTGTCCTTATGATCATTAAACACACTCTGAAGGTGTTTATTGCCATGAACAATCTAATATTTGGGTTTGCAGATTCCAGGGCCTTTACATTTAATGAAGTATTTCTTACCTTACATTCTATGCAAACTTTGTGGGGAGACCAAAAGAAATAACTCCTAAAATAACTTGAAATTATTTTATTTCCTGTAGTGTTAAGGAGGCTGAAATTAAAGCATTAAGAATCTGAAGTTAAAATGAATATATATGTAGTGAACATAGCTTGACTGAAAAAAAAAAACCCTAAAATTTAACAAATGTGAAGAGTATTTATTACTAGTCCCAAGAAAGGCAGATTTTGGTCTTTTAAATATAACTTGAAATAACAGTCTTGCTTTCCAAGTCCTGGGCGTCTCTTGAATGTGGGGCTACATAAGAATTCAGAACACGCAGCAATATCACACCAAGAACACTCTTTAAAACAACAAGCATGAAAACTGCCATCATAGGCTTCATATCAAGTTCCCCACAGACTTTTAACAGGTGTTATCACATTAAGCACCTTTGAAGTTTAGGGTTGCTGCCAACAATTTCAGCAAGAGTGCATTTCAGTGCTGCATTTATGAGCAAAGGTTCATCACAACAGAATTGTAATCTAACAATTTTATTGATACTTTGCAAATCAGGAAGCGCAACGATTATGTGGTGCGTTACATGTATACTTCAGCAGCGCTGCCCAGTCAGAAGGTACAATACATGAAGTTCATAACTGAAACAAAAACATACACAACACTGATTTCAGTGGGGTATTTAATTTCCAAAAAATATGCTAACATGGCACAGAAAAAGCTTTTTGTCCCAAAATCTTCATTCCTTGTGTGTTTTATGCAATCATATAATTCTTTTCAAAGTTAGAAGAATGAAGAGATGAAACCAGATTAAAATCCAAGACTATAAACTACAATGCTTTCAGGGTAGTACTGTCAAGATTTGGACAGCAGTGAAAGCTGTTATGGCCACTATTGCTTTTTAAACTTAGCCTAGAAATCTAAGTAGGCTTTCTTCATTTTTGAGTCCAAGGAAGCATCGAAAGAAAAGCAAAAATATCTCAAACAGTTACATTGCAGTGATTCGCCAGAAAACATGCTTCTATCTACAGGTCACAGCAGTTCTACCAGCCTTAAATATAACACTTAACAAGTACAGAATATATTTACTCGCAGAAGGACTGAGCTGAAGATAAATAGCTTGCCTGCAGGCAAACTGTGACTTCGTTTAAATGCCAAAAAAACTTCTACCCCCTCCCTCCCACTCTACTCTCTACATAAAGCACTTCCGTATTCCTTTTGAGGAAAACTTATTTAAATAACCAGGATTGTGCAAGAGCTAACTGGCTTTTGTGCAACAAAATTCCACTTTAAGATTGAGTCAAGAGATCAATTCAATAGGAGAAATGGGAATTTCAGTGAAATCTTCATCTCTGATCGAGAACGATGTGGGCCTCTTCAAACACCAGCTTCTCAGACCTCTGAAGTCTCATTTCTTGTAACACAAAAGGTTCAAGAGCTTCTGAAACACAAACTGGTAAGTTTCATTAGGTGTACATAAGAAAACCAGCAGTTAGGCTTTTGAATAAACACCTCCAAAAAAAATAATCTTACAGACAGGACTAGCCAGGGAGAGGCATGTCAGTGACTAGGACCACACACTATCTCTTACAACCTTGTTTTCAATATCCTGAAAGCAGCATAGAGAGTTATTTACTGTATCTTACTCTATCCCTAGAAATGCTTTATTCCAGACAGTGTACCAAGGCCACCTGGAAGGAAGAGTTCTTTGCATACACCCTATGCGCTGCTCGCTGTATCCCTTTCTGTCCTTATAGAATATCCTTCCCAATTTGACTTCCATGGCAAACATGCTCTACCACCAGCTGGACAAGTCACTGCTACACTGCCTGAGTTGAAATGGATCCAGAAGGTTCATCTCATTCTCAGAATTAATAATAGAAGAAACAATTATATGTAAAGCCTTAATTATGTTTCTCCATGGAAAAAGTTGTTTTCTCTTTTTTATGTTGCAAGATCACCCAGCTCATAGCTTTCCTCTTTACTACATGTGAGACAACTTTGTATACAGAAAAGAAGTTTTTGCCAACTGTTAATCTCTCATCCCCAAAATTATAAATTGACAGTGTTGTTATATATGTCAGGAAGCTGACCTGTAGCCTTGACAGCTTATCTGCTGTGAGTCAGCTGCCGTAGTCAATTGCTATACTGCGTTAAAGCACCACATACCCACAATGAGCTGGATGCACCTGAATAAGAGGATCTCTCTGCACCTGAGCAAGTTTCCCCAGAATCCAGCTCAGGACATGCACACAAACAGCTGCATCAAACTGTACAGTCTATCAAAACCAAAGCAGCAGCAGCAATATGACTTATAAGTGACTATGGGATTAGTCTGTGCAAAACTGTATAGCATCTGCGTTGTTGAGGGTAGTTTAGGTTCTTTTTATCTGGACAACCAAGAAAACTCTGTTCCAAGGACAAAGCTTATTTTGCAGCCATGATCAGATATTAGAAGCAGAAGCATAACAACTCAAGGTAACAATGTCATCAAGAATTCTTGTTAAGGATCCAGGACAAACAACTTGTCAAAGTTTTTATTCAACCTATGTTTTTTTTTTTCCTGACATAACACCAAAACTCACCTTCCCATTCAGGAGAGAGAATAAGCTCTTATTTTGCCCAGTAGCAATTGTAAAAATTCACAAGTAGCTTCCCTCTTTCATGTTTTCCACTTCTCTCCTGCGACAATCCATAGCTTATATGCAATTTTTAATTTTTTTCTTCACAGGAAACAATTTTTATTACATTGTCTTACTCTCTGACACTCAACCTTTGCTAATATAATTGTTACTGCCAAATTGACTACAGCCTTGTTGGTCCCTCTGCTGCAGCCAGGTTGCAGCACTTGCACCAGAATTATTCTTTGCAAGTAGAAAAATCCCACTCTTCATTTAGTGTTTCATACATATAACCTAGCAAACAGGAGAAACTTATTTCAAGAAGACTGAATACACTACATAAAAACATAAGGCTCATAGTTCCCCACAGATTCTTGACTGCTTGCTAGTGCAAGTAACAGAGCACCTACCTATGCAAAGGCAGAAACAAGCTACAGTTAGAAAAGTGAAGGTCACTTGTTTGCCTAAGTTGATTTCAAAGGAAAAAAAAAATCTTAGAGAAACAAGTAATTTTATTGGCTCATTTTATAACCAAAACAAAATAAAGAACATGCTAGTTCATTTCCTTGTTTGCTGTGCTCTCCCATCCCTTTTTGCTAAGTACATACAAGCACACATGAACTATTCCAGACAACTGAAAGATCAATGGCACAAAAAGATAGGAAATGCAGTTACCATAGAATGGTTAGAGTTGGAAGGAGCCTTAAAGATCATCTGGTTCCAACCCCCCTGCCACGGGCAGAGACACCTTCTACTAGACCTCAAAGCCCCATCCAACCTGGCCTTGAAAACTTCCAGGGATTGGGCATCCACAACTGGGATGGGCAGCCTGTTCCAGTGTCTCAGCACCCTCCGAGTAAAGAATTTCTTCCTAATATCTAATCTAAATCTCTTTCCATTTAAAACTGTTATCCATCATCCTATCACTACACTCCCTGATAAAGAGTCCCTCCCCATTCTTTCCTGTAGGCCCCCTTTAGGTACTCGAAGGCTGCTAAGTTCTTAAGAAACTCTTGACACTGAACAAGTTTTCTCTCATTTGCTAGAAAAGCCTTCCCAGAAGCACACGTATGCCCAAGATTTGTCCCATACTACTGGCTTATTATCAAATGAAAGACCACAACTGCATGTAGGTGATCTTACTGTACTATTCTCGTAATCAATTGCCATCCTTAAAAATTTGCAATGATTTCAACAATGAGTAAAATAGTGTCATTCATTTTATTCATTCCCCGCTTTCTTACTCTCTGACACTACGTTTTGTCTCTAAAATTGAAAGGTTTGTTTTGTTGTAAAGGAAAGAATTACAAAGTCACTCAGCACTGCATTTTTTCAACAGAGACTCTTTTGTTTAGGCTTACTGAGCTAGAGGTTGCCTTAAAAATATGTCATGAAACAAAAAAAAAATTAATCTGTAAGAAAGCTATGATTAACAAAGGTAAGTGGAAAAATTAATCATCTAAGACTGCAAACTCACCATGTTTGTACACGTAACAGCAGAGTGAAAGCAAATTGTTTTAACACAGTAAAAATACGCATGTGGAACACAAACAAAATCATTTCCATTTTCTTCCCCATTCTCTACAGAAGACAAGATATGGATGCAGTTTGTCTGCATGCTTCCCAGAGGATCATGGTTCTACATTTATCAAAAACAATACCAATGGCAAACTACGTCAAGGAAAACCCCCCAACCTTAGTCCTTATCAAATGCTGAATGCATAACTAGTATAAGTATCCAGTCTTTTTTCGTTGGTTACAAGGAATACTAAGAAAATATCAGGTGTTCTTCACCACAAATTTAACTGTCTACAGTCAAAAATTCAAAATAATATTTCCCACGGCAACCATAATTCACTCAACCAACACACCGTTCCCTTCCTATTACTCTACATTCTGTTAAGTGAACGCTCCCTACATGATGCACCATACATACAAACTGTGTGCAGTGTATCAGAGGAACAGGCAAGGTACACAAATTAGCAACTTCTATGTATTTAAAGTAACAGTTATCAAGTGATGTGGACATGAGAGTTTTATATTACACAGTTAACGGTTTGGGGTGTGTGGTTTTTTTTTTTCCATGGGAAGAAAGATTAAACTCATGCCACCACAGCCATGTTTATAATAGGGGATCTAGCTGTGTGGGGTTTTTTTTGTTTGTTTGTTTTTTTTTAAGAATGGCTGGAGGAAAAAACCTCAAACCAACCAACCACTTGCCCACATACCAGTTATGAGGAGATCTTTCTTCCCTTGGCTAGTTCTGGGTAATTTAAGCTTCCATCATAATTTTAAAAGGAAAAACAACAGCTAAAAAACCTCATCTGTCAACAAACTGGTAATTACATACTAATAAAACAAACGACTGCTATGATTTTTTAGGATTTACTGTGAAAAACATCCTAGCACTACATTTATTGCACTGTTGTTTCAAATAGCATCCTTTGCTACTTTGACCACTGTGTACTTGATCAGCAGCATTACTTTCCTTATACTACAACTCCCTGTGTGTATTAAGCCAGCATTACTGCTAAAGCGCTCCTGTCTTCCTTTGGCATCTGCCTATTCATTTCCATACAAACATTTTCCCTCCTCCTTGGGCTAGCAAACATTTACATAGCTGCAAGGGCAGCCCAGATGAAGGAACCAAGCTGGGTTAAAGCTAGGCATTCAAACCAAACTGTGGGCTGTCACAGCCCTGCTTTCTCCATGCTGCTGATGCTGGTGTTCAACCCAGGAAGAAAACTCCACAAAGTAGTGAGCAAATTCTAATGCGTCAGTGTGCTGAGACAGCTCGGTTCAAAGTCTACGAGCACCAGAACAGCACCAAGGAATCATACCACAGCCAACAATCCAGCTGGGTTAGGTGGCTGGGGAAACCCAGAACACCATCACTACCCCACCCTCCGCCCCCAGCTAGGCATTTACTCCCCGCACAGAGGGAAGGTGAAGAGTACAACCAACTTTTCAGTGTTGGCAGAACACTAGACTACGTTAGGCCATTTTGTGTAGCTTCACTCCAACCTAGAACAAAAGCCAGGTTAGTTTTAATGCAGATCAGTCTTTAACTGGGATCTATGTGTAGCTGCTTAAGTGTTTACAACGCGCAAGAGAAGGGGAAAGCATGGAAGAGGATGAAGCTGCCAGGGAAGAGCCTCAACCAGCAAAGCACCAACAAATGCTCATGGTATTATAGCAGTGCATAGTCACATCTCTGAAATAAATTGGAGAGTAACATTTAGAAAAACACACTGCAAACAAGTACAAAACTACAAAAGCTGTCAGGAAAACTCTGCCCCAATACAATATTAACAATTAACTAGATTTTAAAACACAAAGCTTTCACTTGTTTGCAGATTGTGTCTCCTATTTCACTCAAAAATTTGGGGGGAGGGGGAGAGCAGATTGGGAACTTTTTAATAAAAATAACAAAAAAACCAAAGACCCCCAAAAAACCTTTTCACAGGAACAAGAGATTCATCCAAAGAAGTTTCTAAAACATTCTTCATATAGGCTTGAGTCCATAACAGAAACTGTGGTCTGGGAGGTTTTTTTTCTTCCTTTGGATTAATAGCAGAGATGGGGATTGGGTATGTTCCTAAAACAACAGTCAGAGCAGAACCCCAAACTAAGGACATAACACTCATGTGGGTAGCAACACGTTCAATTGCAGAAGTACATCTTGCAAAGAGGAATGACACACAAGTTGGAAGAGTTAAGGAGCCCCTAAACTACATCCGTATCTGGAACATGAGAAACCCAAATCTCTCTCATCATGTAGCTATGCACCCCCATCACTGGTCAATGGATTATTATGGCAGACCCATTCTTTCTTGTGCAAGAAAAACTTGTGTTTTTTACTGTTGTCAAGTAAGCAACTGTAGTTACAGGCTGTACTGAAAGCCACATGCTACTTACCACGTTCCTAACCAACTGAGTAAACCAAGCTACTCAAATTTAAGGCCTGGCAAAAAACCACTTGAATCAAGAGTCCAAGAAATATTTTCCTCTTCATATTGGGAGCTCCTGCAGCTAAGATTAAAAAAAAACAAACACAACCACCATGAGTTTGTCTCCTAGGTACTTGTTATGAATCCCACCATTGTGTAGTATACATTGGGTTGTGTAGTATACAAATTCTGTAGGACATTAAGATGTGCTTCTAACAGCATGTGAAGTAAGAAAGCACTACCTCTATAGCACAGGAAAGAAACAGAAGCACAAGCAGACCAAGAAACACAGAAGGAAGCACAGTCTGTTGCTGAAGCAGAAATTAAAACACACACCCCTAATCTACCTTACTGGGCTTTTTTCCCCCCTATGAAATATTTTTCAAACAAGTGCAAGTGAAAAGAATCTAAGGTGCTTTGACTGCTTTTCAAAATCTAAAATAAAAGCTAACTCAACATATGAGAGAACAATGTCTCGAAGGCTGAAATCTGACAGCACTCTTCATCGCCACATTTCAAATTAACCTGTGGCTAGCCGATACTCAATCTGAAACCGTTACAGCTTTTTGAGAATTCTAGCTGAACCATTCACAGTCACAAACCATCTCAGCTTGGACATCACAGCAGTATAAGCAAACCAAGTAACAGCATATAGTTCTTCATAGATAACCTGATCAACCTTCCATAACAAACTTACTGCATTACAACAAGCGTGAAGTACCTTTTTATCCCATCAGAGAAGCTGGGGTGTATTTTCTAACATATTTTCCAAGCCAGCCTTTAAGAGCAGTGGGCAGACATCACAGACAGCCAAACACATCTCTGTAAGTTTATATAAGTTTGTACAAGGCATGTAACCAACACTTACAACTTGCTGACGCATATGTAAACTGGATGTCTTGGGGAATAAAAAAAGTGTAATGCATTTTATTTTATGAAAAGATTCCCCTGACAGAAGAAATATGCTCAGCTGATAATCCACTACTCTTCTTGCCTCCAATAAGCCAAAAACCTATTGAGAATAAACTAATACATATAGCATATAACATGCACAAGGCATTGCTTGTTATTGCCAGCTTTAGGTAAACATGGCAAAGAATATTCCAAATTATTTCTCTATATTCAGTATTTTCTACACTAACTGTAATATATTTCAAGCAACTGTTCAGAAGGATGAACCTAATGAAAGATAATTTAAATTATCTGTTCTTTCATCACTTGAAATCTTAAGTCTGAGAACTTTCCTCCTGTTCACACTGTGTTCCAGTGGACAAGTTCACATGCTCTCAATGTTGCAGTGCTTTCCACAACTGGAAACCTCCATACCAAATGTTACATAATTAGTACACGATGTACTTCAAAGTCAAGGCCACAAATAATTAATAACACATTCTGACCGCCAATATGCCTCATAATGAGCAAGAGTAATGAAGAGAGAAGCTGGGACTATCCCAAAATATCGTCCAGCTACACTCATTTCGAATGGCCACACAGCAGCAGGCTGAAGGCACAGGTACGCCCTCGCACTTGGGTAAGTTAAGGAAGTGTGGAAAACATGCTACGCCGTTTTCACCACACCTCACTCTGCAGGGCAGAGCCCAAGCGAGCATCCCCACAGACAAAGGCAGCACGTCCTTACGGCGGACCGAGTCCGGCGCGGCCCTGGCAGGTCCTCAGGGAGCAGCCCGGTCCCCTCCGGCGGCCCACACCAGCAAGTTTGGTGAGGAGAGCCTCCCCGGGCCTAACCGAGTCGCCACC
>NW_009648959.1:331512-346879 GCF_000708025.1 Charadrius vociferus
GGTCGTCGGGCCCCGGGCAGGCGAGGCGGCTCTTGCCCAACGGCCGCGCGTCTTCAAATAAAAAGAAGAAACAAAGAAAGACTTCATCTCACGATTCTGTCTTTTTTAATTTACTTTTTATTTCTAATAACGGCTTGCTCTGTGCTGGTGGTGTCCTAGCGCAGACTCCCGCGTGGGGCCTTAGCCCTTTTCGCCTTATCTCCCTCGTGTCTGCGCGCCGCCCCTCAGAGTTCGGCTGCCTGCCCGTCGGCTGTGCGAAACTGATAGGTCGGGCAATTTTTTTTCCTCGACTGCTGTAGATATGTCAGTAACTCTATTATTATTGTTGTTGTTGTTGTTATTATAATTTTCATTAGGTGGGTATTTTGGATGGCAAACCTTGGGGTTTGAGCTACTCACAGTGCAGTGTGTAACATAGATTTTGCTCTCCCCCGAGGGTTCAGTCAGATGTGGATCAGTCAACTGAAATTCTTCAAGTCTCAGTGCAGGTGCTTATTTTCTAGCGGAATTGCTTCACTTTTAGGAGTTTCATGTAAGAACTTGGGAATATTCGCCTCAAAATGTGGCTTCAATGTGAATGTAGTACTTCATCAGTATTTCACACACTGAGGTTATGGCCCAGGCAAAGTTAAATTGCTATTTTTGCAGGAATAAATACTTAAGAATGCATAGTCTGTACCTATGCTCATGTCAAGTGGCCATAACATGCTGTTTACCTCCCACTCGCATCACTGTTTCTCATTCTTATTGAATATGGCATTTTGAACACTTGACTAACTTTATTGGTCTTAATCCACGTCCAATGTAGTTTGCATTACTTTTTCTATGTACTATCCTAGGGATGTGATTTTATTATTTTTTTTTTATCTTTCAAAATTGCACATGTATTCATGAATAGCAAATTGATGAACTGTGTTATCTGAGACTCTAGTCTTGGGATTTTAAAAGAGCCAAATACCAATTCCAGGTAAATGTTCCTGACATTTCAGCATGGACACTTTGGAAAATTGCCGCCTCAAAGATATAGAAAATACAAGCAAAAGTAGGGCTCTGACATAGAAAATAAGCAGAAAACAAAACTTGTTAGTGAAAAAATGTGCCCTATGACAGTGATTTTTTTAAATTTTTTTTTTTAAATCTGTGGACAGATATCGTCAGATATTGGAAAAAGCCATTCAGCTGCCGGGTGCAGAACAACTTGAAGCTTTGAAAGCTTTTGTAGAAGCAAGTAAGTGCATCTGGTACAATCGGTTGCACATTGAGTGAAGAAGGCCAGAGGTCTGTGGGATTGCATATTTGTTAACTCTACCTGAAGCTACATAAATACATAATATTTTGGTCCTACTGGAACTCAAACACAAGTAGAAGAGGAACCATCATCACCACATTCAGAAGTTAAGGGCAAATGGACTTGTAAGCTTTGTAAGTTATAACTTTTCAACCTGTTGGTGTGACAGTGTTGGAAGGTAAAAACATAAAGTAGTCTCTGTTGAATGCTGAAATTGATACTGGATTCCAGGCGGTATTTAAACTAACAACCTCATTCTTCCTCTGTGTCAAGTTAGTTTGAAAAACTGTCAAGAAGAAATGGTTAGGATTTTTTTTTTGGTGTTGTGCTGGACGTTTGGCTTATTGAATACATCTATAAAGTATACCTGTTGTAATTTTTTTTAAGTTGAGAATAAACCTAGTGAAATTTAGCATAAAGGTTTACTCTGTCCAAGATGTTTCAGCAACTGACAACAGTGATTCAGAATGAAACATCTCTCTAAACTATAAATCTAAGTGAGAAATTCATTATTATTTGTCAGGGGTTAGAACTCTGGTGACTTCTAGTGCAAACAAACTGTTTCTGAGAAAAAAAATCACCTTTTAAAAACAAAGAAAAAAACCCCCATCACTTGGATACAGATTTAAAAACTTGAAATATTCGAATTTAATATAAAATCAAGTTATCACAGTGAAGGCACTGACAAGTGTTGCATCCATCTTATATTTTTTTTCTTCCATGTGTCTCTGAACCAGTGGTGAATGAGAATGTCAGTCTAGTGATCTCACGTCAGTTACTGACAGATTTCTGTACCCATCTTCCGAGTCTTCCTGACAGCACGGCCAAAGAAATTTACCACTTCACCTTGGAAAAGATACAGCCTAGAGTTATTTCATTTGAAGAGCAGGTGAGAGATCAATGGCAAGGGGTTTTTGATTTGCAGGCTTGGCTTTGGGTTTTTTCCCCTTATCTGCTGACTATTTTAAGCCTCTAAAAAAGCTATTCAAAACAGATATTCCTACTTAGACTCCCATTTTGCATTCCTGTACATGCAAAACCTGAGCTTAGGACCATGCAAAGAATACAGACTTTGTCTCTTTGTCAGGATGCTGGGCATGTAATTCCTCTGCTACCAGAAAACGGCTTCTTACAATGAAAGAATACTTGAGCTACTGGAGTTACTGTTAAGAGACACTGGTAGTCGTTGTATTGCATTTTACCCAACTAATGGAACAGGCAGGTGATTTAAAGAGAGAAGCATCTTGACAAATAGTTTTTGTTTCAAAATAAATATCTCTGTGTATTTGTGTATTTTAGCCATAATCATTTCACCATGAAAACAATGTTTTCTTGAAAACCCAATTCTAGTTAACTACTGAAAGTGCTGCGGTTCTTTTTCAGTTCTTTGTTTTGTTGTATGAGTATTCACCATCATCTGAGAGTTCTTACAGATGTTTATATAAAAAGCGTTTAGAATCTAGTATTTGAGAAGCAAGGCAGTTTCTGTCATGATTTGTATTTGCTCGTCTTTGTCTCTTGTCTTTTTAAGCTGGTTTTACTCCAAGTCCTAACTGAACATGCTCGTCTATATGTTATTATGATTATGTATAAATTAAATCCAAGACATCAGATGGTTTATTTTTTTTAGCCGCACTTCTGCTTATAAACCCCAGATTGTAAACACTGATATTTTAGCTGTTGACAGCTGCTCTACAAAGTAGAAGTTCCTGCATTTATATCTCACAGGCATGATATGAGTTATAACTGCAAGAAATGGCTTGTGAGTCTTGGTGCTCTAGTTCTTAAAGCCTCATTTCATCTTTTAAAAAGCTTTATAAAACATTTACTTCTCACTCCCTGAAGATAAATTCCTTTTATCTTGTCACAAGCTTAAGTGGAAACGCTTCAAATCAGCACTCATATTTAAAAACCTTGGTATTAAAGCTTGATCCAGGAGTCCAATGCAGGACTCCTGACATGGTTGCATGCATGCACGTTGCTGTATCTTTGAAGCTGAGGGGATTCACGAACAAGAACAAATACTGTGAAAGTTAATACAGAACCATTCAACTTCTATAGCATTTGCTATTGATTTTATTATTGTTTAGGTCGCTTCAATAAGGCAACATCTTGCATCAATCTATGAGAAAGAAGAAGACTGGAGAAATGCAGCACAAGTATTGGTGGGGATCCCTTTGGAAACAGGGCAAAAGTAAGTACTGTGCTAGTCATAGTACATGTTGTTCAATATACTTGCTCCTTTTGTACTTAACTAGACCAGTGAGTGAGAATTTTGGGGTTGCATATTTTCCTAGAGTTTCAGTAGTTCAGGCCAAACTCTTGCCAGATGACAAAAGTATAGCTTGATGACTATACATCACATTATACATTACAGTATTTTGGTGAGTCAGAATACTGTGCCAGAAGTTTTGCACTATTTATTAGTCTTGTTGATAAAAAGCCTTTTTGACAGTATTTTACAAAAATGCTTCTATGGTTATTGAAAGGTGTTTGAAAAGTGGCAGTTCTTCCGTGTGTTTGCCTTTACAGTTCAAAATGCAGACATCGTTTGAAATTGGGTATTAACAAATGCAGTTGAGGTTTTTTGTGTGTTGTTTTTATTTTTCTAAGCCTAGAACCCTTGCTGTTACTTTTCTCTGTCTGTCCTTCCTATCTTCTTTCTCTGTATGCACGTAGAAGGAATTGCTGTAGGTTTTGCCTGTTTAGCACCTATTTGTTCCAATGCAAGTTTGCTTCTTAACCCAAGTGGCTCACCACTTACAGCAAACTTAAAATCCACTAAAAACAGATTATTTGAGTGTATATTTGTGTCTTGGTGGACAGCGTTATTTCTACTGGTGTTTGTAGGAGCCAGTTCTATATTAGTATTCATCTCAAATTTCCTTACCCTGAGCAGGGAGCACTAATTTTGGTGTTAGGGAAGAAGAAAAGAGGGTAAAGCAAACATTGCCAAGTGCTTAAGAATCTAATATATGTTTAGAACAGCTAAGAGCAAGGGTGGTTGTGGAGTAACTCTGAGTACTTCCTTTTCTCTTTCTCTACAGACAATACAATGTAGATTATAAACTGGAGACCTACCTGAAAATTGCCAGGCTATATCTGGAGGATGATGACCCAGTTCAAGCAGAAGCTTATATTAATCGAGCTTCCCTGCTTCAGAACGAATCAACTAACGAACAGCTGCAAATCCATTATAAGGTTCTGTAGCTTGCTTTATTGCTTTGTCTTTCTAGAGGGAGATGATTCCACATTGAGATGTTTTTATGCAATGACACTAAAACTTTCATAATGAGAAAAAATGCAAAGGGAAAAGTTTCTAAATGGTTTTGGGAGCTTGTGAGCTACATCTTAGCAATAATTAAACAGCTCATTCCTTATGATTTGGAGATAAGTCTGTAAAGGTTCCTTAAATGCCAGCTTTACTGATTGAAAATAAAACTTAGGCTTCAGAACATCTGAAATATTGTTGATACTGCCTCCACCTTTGTCTGTAAATCTAAGAGGGGAAAAAAAATCATGTCCAGTATTAGGGACAACAGAGGACCCCTCCACCCCCAACAGTAATTAAATAGTAAGTCCCATCCATAAAAGTAGCTTTCAGTCTCAATTGGTGAAGTAAGTGCTTGCCTTCTGCTTATTTGTGGGTTAACTGCATACATAGTTCATACACTAATTTCTCAAACCATTTTAGTAACTGGGAAGAGCAGTGAGTGATAACTATAGTGTGACAGTACCAATCAAGTGTTTAAAATTCTGCAGCACAAAGCAGATGTGCCATGAGCTTTAACTCAGGGTGTGGTGGTTTTAGTTTGTTGGTTTTCCCTTTTTTTCTCCCTGCATGCTGTGTTTTGTGCACTCCTTTGGAAGTGTAAATATTTTCTGTAAGCATTAGAAAAACACAAAGGAAGGGAGATGAGAAATACCAGATGCTGTTACAGCCCTGAAAGGGGAAAGCAAACACTTGAAACATGTAAATTGCTACCTAAGTGGTAGCTGTCAATGTCAGTAGTGAAGGGGAGGCTTATATAAGTACAATAACGCTGTACAATATTTTGTTTACTTAGTTTCTGGCATTCAGATATTTGCAGTGTTTAACATGTGAATAGTGCTGGGAAATGCCCTTTCAGTTGCTTTGCACGTATACTTAAGCAACGGCTTTACAAGTCAAGCTAATCGTTCAAAGACATAGATTTCCCTAGGAAACAGTACAACAATATTTATGAGAGCTGTCATGTAGCAATTTATACACACTTACATTATGCAGCCACCCCTGTTAGTTTTCTTTTTCTGAGACGTACTTTCCTTCTAGGTTTGCTATGCTCGAGTTCTTGATTACAGAAGAAAGTTCATTGAGGCTGCCCAAAGATACAATGAGCTCTCCTATAAGAGCATAGTCCATGAAACTGAGCGACTGGAGGCATTGAAGCATGCTTTGCATTGTACTATTTTGGCATCAGCAGGTAAAATACACCTTTTGGTATAAAAGACGCAACATAGGTATTTCATATCCCCTGAAGCAAGTCAGCTTGTACATTACTTGTGGGGAGCAATCTTGTCACTAAGATCTGGTGAGGAATCTGAAATAGTGAACATGGTGTCAAAATTACCTGTTGGCATACTGTTAACTCAGAGTTGGTTTACTTCCATGTCTTTGCCAGTGATACGGTGGCATCTTGGCTAAAGATGCAAAAGATGGTCAGTGGCAAACAGTGTTTTGGAACGGAACACAATTGAGTTCCTTCTTTAGTAGAGCTTTGTTGGTTAATTGCATATATTGAGAAAAAAGATGATAACTTTCTGTTGTTTACCTCTAAATACTCAATGCTTTGGTGATCATTTATGAGGATTCTTCGTGACTCTCCTAGGACAGCAGCGTTCTCGCATGCTTGCTACACTGTTCAAGGATGAGAGATGCCAACAACTTGCAGCCTATGGGATCTTGGAGAAAATGTATCTCGACAGAATTATCCGTGGAAATCAACTGCAAGAGTTTGCAGCTATGCTAATGCCTCACCAGAAAGCAACTACAGCCGATGGTACGTTTTTCTCTAAATCCTTATAATGCTAGGTGTTCATCCACAGGAGTTGGATTTCTTGACAATGCAGTCAAGAAGAGTGATGGAAAAGAATTTACTATTGCTTATATGATTATTTTAAAATTATTTCCCAGCATGTTACCGTCATGAGTAAAGCTTCTTTACTATTAAAGCTTCTTAGCTGCAGTTCATCTTTCGCATTGTCTATTTAAGGTTTTGAAATACTCTTCTAGAAGATAACTTGTAAAAATCTTGTTTCTCTGTCCATGTACCGTCCTCTTCACTGACAACATCCCAGTATTTCTAACCTTGCCTCATACTTTGAGTCTCTGTCCTTTTGAGCTTCTCCAGTTCTAAGGCACTGTTATAAATAGGATGCCTAGAAACACGTGATGTGCATGTAGGCTGTAAATGGTCTGTGTGGATGATAAATTTATTTGAACTGCTTCCTGACTTGACGGGAAGACGACAAATAGTGAGGGGATGACTTGGACCTCACACTGTCTCCAAATTGTTTTCTGATCTGTCTCACTGACGTCTTACTAGCTCTGTTCTTCCTGGAACCTCTGAACAGTGAGAAATAACATGAATTAATGACTACGCTGGAATCCTAAACACACTGGTCTTAATTTCCTAAATTAGAAGAATATTGAAGTAAAAAAATACATAAGCATGAAATACCTCTTAATCCAGAAAAACTTCCTGATGAACAATACTTGATTAAGGACAAATAAACAACTGTGTTATTGCAGAGTTGAAAACTGGTTAAAGGTACTTAATAAGCTACAGACCTTTCCTTGGGTCAATTTGTTGTTTATTTATAACTTGTACTGTTTGTCCATATAAGGTAAAGAGTGCAGGTTAGTTGGTATTTAATAATGTGCTTATTTTCAAGTAGAGGTTAAGGGGAAAATGAGTTGAATTGTTAAATCAAGAAGAGAGAAATTAGATGAGAGTTTATCACCATACAAGCACAGTAAGAGAGAGGTTAATTGTACTCCTAAGAGCTGTAATGAATTAAGAAAAAAAAAAAAAGCAATGGTCTTTCCATTTGGCAAGCTAGAAACTGATCACAGGAGGTCAAACTCCCTCAATTCAGATGTTGAGTCTTGTAGCAAAATCAAGGGCTCCACTTGATTATTCTAGAAATCAAATAAAAGAGTTTAAGCTAGCTGTCTTAAAACTAACCACATGCCATCCATTTCTTTTTGTTCACTTTCTTCTGCATAGCATAATGTTGATGCAAGGCAGATGCATCTTGACCTTCTGCATACATAATCCTTGGGGGGAAAAAAGCATTTTCCATCTGCTTTACAATATAAACCAAGTATTTCAATCTTATAATAATGGATTTTTTTTTTTCTCATCTAACCCCTAAGGATCCAGTATCCTGGACAGAGCTGTTATTGAGCACAACTTACTATCTGCGAGCAAACTTTACAACAACATTACTTTTGAAGAGCTTGGAGCATTACTAGAGATCCCTGCAGCTAAGGTATCAGTTTTCTACATCTTTTGTGAAAACAAGGAGCATCAAAGACATGAGATAATAGCTGTGGTAAATATTAGGAAAATTAGTTCAATATTACAAAATAATTAAATATTCCATATTATGAGGAAGGTTAAATATCTAGCACATCTTATGAGAAGAAAGGGTACATGATGTTAAATGAACAATAGTGGAGTTAGATGCCACTGATAGTATGTCTAATCATTTCTGTCGTGGTTTAGGCCAAATCAGCTACTGGGGACATGGGGGACCCAAGGTGGGACCAACAGATGCTCCTGTCATTGGTCCTGTTTCACCTCAAACCAGGACAATTTCATAATTAGTGTTGCCTGTACGATTCCCCCCCTCCATGTGTGGAGATGTTGAAAAACCCATAAAGACTATGAATTCTTAATTTTTAACTTCTTTCAGAATGGTAGAAGTTTCTAACATCTTTCTCTTCATTATTTCAGGCAGAAAAGATAGCTTCTCAGATGATAACAGAGGGTCGCATGAATGGATTCATTGATCAGATTGACGGAATTGTTCATTTTGAGAGTAAGTTCAACCACAGTAATTTATTTATTTTAGCACCATTCTGAGTGACCTTTTTGAGTTGCTGCCTTACAGGATAAGGAAATTAACTTTTATCTTCCATCTGAAGTGAGCTCGCTGTGTCTTGCTGTGGCCAGGAGGTGGCAGACTTTCCCTTAATGGAGGATCACACTTTACGCAGCCTCCCTACTATGCATTCTCTTACCCACAGGAAAGTGTGAATCTATTTCATCGGTCTCCTTGTAGGAACAGGTTCACCAGGAAGTTCTCTGTTCAATTCTACTTTGCAATGCAGGAGTTAGGCTTGTAACAGACAGCCAAAATCATTGTAGCTTTTAAATACAGAAATGAGCGTGATGTAGCTGCAAGGAAGGCTTCTGTGAGGTAGGTGAGGGCAATGGCAGAAGAAAAGGTTGGAGTTGAAAAAGCAAGGGAATTGCTAAGACTTACATTGTTTTGTATGGGTTGTTTTTTGTTTGTTTTTTTTTTCCAGCTCGTGAAGCTTTACCAACTTGGGACAAGCAGATTCAGTCACTGTGCTTCCAGGTTAACAACCTGCTGGAGAAGATAAGTCAGACAGCCCCAGAATGGACAGCACAGGCAATGGAAGCCCAGATGGCTCAGTGATTGTGCACCCATTGTCTGAATGGAGGCAATCAACTACTTGCTGTGCTGGAAGAAGGGAGCTGAGTAGGACTGTGAACCACCTTCATTTCCCCAGCTTCTGCTTTCAGTCTGGCTTAGGACACAATTAGGTGATACCATGTTTGGTGTGACAGTCCCCCAGTTCTCTGAGCATAGAATGGTGCTGTCGCTGCCTCTGCATGGCACTCTGCTGTCCTGAAAGTTGTGGTTTCCATGCAGAAGCAGCTGTAATGTCTGCAGCAAGCTTTGGGTTTGGTTTATTTAATTTTGGGGGTTTTTTTTCCACTGTATTACTATAGCTTTGTAGCCCATTACTTCCTAGGATGCTTGTTCTGCTGTGAAAATATAAGTGCCATGTTTATTTTAGTTGTAATTATTCTAATAAAGGCTGGAATGGGCCACATGGTGCAAGTGTTGCGGGGACATGGGCTTTTTTTCTTAAGCAGTAACTCGAAATAAGTTGAATTTTTGAAATTGTCAGTTTCAGCCCCTGAAAATGTTAAATGAAAAACAGCTTTTTTTCCGTCTCTGTTTATAAACCACATGTCTAAAATCTTAACTGAAGGAAATACTGACCCTTGTCCTGCATTGGTACAGCAGGGCACAGAGTTATCTGTGCTGAGAGATGGGGTGAAGACCAGTGTTCCCAAGAGAGCTTTGTTGCAGTGACATGGTACGTGATGAGAACATAGCACGTGCCAAGGAGGGTAAGCCAAGCATGCTCTTTGTTTATTTTCTAGGTTAGCATGAATTGGTAATTTTACAAAGGTATCCATAGTGGGTTTTTTTTTTTGAAACTGGAGGTGTAACGAGACTCTAACAGGTAGGGATTTTGCACTACAAAAGATTAAACACCTTCTGAAACTGGAGTGGCTGGAGAATGCTGCGCGGATTACTTACGTAATGAGATGAAACAACTTGGTAAAGATGTCATGATAAGCAGGACTAACTTGAAATGCTGATGCACAGCAATGAAGTATCAAAGTGGCCCTTCTGATGTTTATCAGTCTGGAGTTGTGCACTCTTGACCCATCATTTTAGTCTGCCAGATATATGAATCTTATTGTGTGATTTGCTGCAGAGGTTTTCACAGAGAGCTCTCTGGTAATGGAGAGCCAAAGCAGAGCTTTATCAATAGCTGTTCCTGTCCAGAGGTTATGTTTTAGTTTGAAGTGATTTTGTTCAGGTTGTAATTCCAGCTTTGATGTGAATTACCTTAACTCCTTTTTCATTCAGTCAAGTAATAATACTATTAATGAGTTTTCTGTCTCTGTTCATGCTAGTCTTTTTGTCGTAAAATCTGAAGGATGTTGATGTCTTCTCAAGTCAAAGGTTTTGGCTCAATCCGTGGCTCTAATACCTTGACTTTTTTTTTTTTTTTAACAACATGTTTATGCATTTATATTTGTAGCTCCATTAGATTTTTGAAAAGCTGGGAGCCTAGTGAAAGGTGGATCATAAATAGGATGGACTTGTGTCAACCTGGCAAGTGATATTTCTGAGTCCTAAAACAACTGGCCAAGTAAGTTATGATGGCTCCCAGTAGGTAGCATCCTTTAGGTTCTCTGGGAGGGGGAATGGTGACAGAGCAGCAGTGGGAGCAGGAAGGAGCTGCCCACCTCTTGACAAGCTTACTATAGAACAGCAGATACGGAAAATTTTCCAGACCCTCATTACAGATAGAGGTTGGGTGGCTGCTATCCTTCAGTGGGGGCTGACATAGTCCAGTATAAGGGTCTCTGTCTACTAGGGTTGGTGTTTGGCACTCTGGATGGTCACCTCCAATACCTACAAGGGTCATCTGTCTTACTAAGTGGCCTCCGGCATTACCCTCTAACACAGCAGCTGTAAATAATTTATTGGCTACGGGAGAGATGCTGGTATTTCAGTAGATGGCAGTAAAAGCCAAGCTGACCACGAGCAAGTCCCAAGTGCTCTGTATGCATCTTTGCTGTATTGCTTTTTCCAAGTCAACAATGTCAGAACTCAGAGATGGCTTTGGCTATTCATTGGATAGCTTTTATTTCTAGATGACCTTATTTCCTCTAAGCTCTCCTAATTACTTTAAAAGGTAACTATAGTGTCAAAACATTTATGTAGACAGTGTAAGACAGATACATGGTATCTAATTAGTAATTACTTGAGTAATTACTCTAATATCAGCCGGAAAAAATACATGATTCAAAAATTTGTGATTAATCTTGAAGTGCAGGGACTTACTTCATAATTAAAACGATAAATTCACTTCCTTAACTAGCCATACTACTACAGCTTGAGATTTGCAGTGTAAGCTTGGTTAAGAGCTGTTCTACAAAGGATCAGACATCCTGTCTCATTTTTTTAGAGCATGTTCACTGTTTGCCTGGCTTATCCAGAAATTATCACTTATGTTTTGACTTTGTTTATATTCCCTTTTGCCCTGGAATACTAAAGTGACCCATGAAACTTATGTTACTTAAGGATTTAAAGGCTAAGTTAGATGCACAAGCTCTTACCCGTTTAATCCTACAAGAAGATGAATTCATGGTTTTGCAGTAACAAAAATGTAGCCCTATTGCAACAACATATTCATTGCCAGGATTTCACTCATTCCACTGTTCCAATCTGGGAGAAAAAAACAATTTCAGAACTATCTAAATATAAAAGCAATGGTTGTAGAGGAAGCCACCATTTCCCAAACAAAAACAAAGAAGGATTTGCCTAGTACTGGAACTAACAGGAAATGCAGCTGCCTGAAAATTTTATATTTCCTATTAGCAAACATTTTATGTAACTTTATTAAAAAAAAAAAGGTGAAACATTTAGTGATGTTGGCATTCACAGAATTGTAATAGACTTAGCTACTCATTTTCCATTTCTGCTGTTGATGTTTTAAAACATGACAAACATTTCAGTCTTCAGAGGCTTTTATGGTTTGTTACCTCCATTCTTTTGGAAACTCCATTCACACAATTGCATATCTAGCTGCATACCTTGGATCCAAGCAACTTCATACTTTTCAATTCTTTAACTGGTTACAGGAACAAAACCAAGTTGGATGACAAGGCAAACATCCCTCAAGAAAGGAATTCACAAGGTTTCAGGATGTCAAGCTCAGGGTTACAGCACATCACTGCTCTTTCAAATAATTTTACAGCAGAAAGTACTTGCTATCAAATCAAATTCTTTAATACAGGAAAGAAGAGAGAAACCATGCACCCGTGGTATACTTGTAACACTTGTCTAGATTCATAAAGACATGTCTTGTTTCAAGGCACCTTGCCACTACTACTCGGTAAGAAACTGTCAAGTGAGTTTAGACCCAATTATAATGTTATTTTTAATTATGCAAGTATTCTTGCACATCTTAGTCCAATAGCATCAGAAAAGGAAAAGCAAAATGGTGACATTAATGGTGTTCCTTTTTGTCGTGGTTTAGGCCAAATCAGCTACTGGGTGCCTGGGGGACCCTAGATGGGACCGACAGATGCTCCCCTCTACCCCTCTTCAAAGAGAGAGGCAGAGGGGGAAAAAGAGACTTACGAGTTTAGAAGAAACTGAACTACTTAAATGGAATATTAATAATAAAATAAAAAGAAATAATGAAATATATACAAAACCGTATCAAGCTCCCGAGATGACAATCATGACACTGGCTGGCACTGGGGCAGTCCTAGGCTGGACTTGGTGACGGATGGGAACTGTATTCCAGATCTGCATTCAGGATCAGGATCAAAGGCAGACGAACAGAGTCCTCAGATGTTGGCCATTGAAGGAGGAGCCTGCTGACCCTTTGATCCTCAGCCTTTATACTGAGCAGATGGGATGGAATACACTGTTGGTCAGTTTTGGGTCACCTGTCCTGTCCGTTCCTCCCTGCAGGTGGCACCCCACTGTGCTTTTCCGCTTCCGACCCTCCAACGGGGCAAATAACAAAGTTGGTTGGCCTTGGTTGTTACAGCAATAAGTATATGCAAGAGCCTCTCTGCATACCGTGCCTGGACATCAACTTTAAACATAGGTCTTGCCACTCTGAGAGAGAGAACGTTGTCTGCACAATATGCTGTTAATTTCAGTAGTTAGAGAGGCCTAGCTAAGAAGCAAAGTTACTGACCAAAATTGGTTCTGTTTTACCTCAAAACAGGACATTCCACCCCTTATTCCATACCATTTGCATGTTGCTCGGGTTACTATTACTTTCATCTATCAAATCTACACACACATAGATTATATATATAATATGGACACATGCAGGTCACTCATCTACGGTTTATGTTTATATACAAAAGGTTAAGTCCACTTAGTTCATGGATCGCAGCATCTCATCTCAGGGCAGGAAAGATAGTATGAAATTCATTGTGGTTTGTGCCCATGGGTAGCATGTTCATCTTGAAGAGCTTGCTGGATGCTACTTGATGAAGGTAGCTCAGGTTTCATCACCACTGTGTTATTCTGAAAAACATATACGGAACACTTCGTATTATGTAGTGATCAGTATCATACAGCTCAGGATTGAGTATTCTCACCAAGGGTTAAATTCCCTTGGGGTACACATTGCACTTCTCCTTTCTGCAGCATCACCCACCAAGTACGTCCACGTCCTTGGGCAAAAACAGTCCCATGAGTGGGTTTGCTTTTGCCTGAAGCAGGAAAAACCCAAACAGTTTTCCCTAACAAATTCCTTTCGTGCACCACAGGGACTTTATCCCCTTCCACAGTATGTAAAAGGTCTGACTGAGGAGGACCAGCTCGATTGATGGACCCCCTGGTGTTAACTAACCAGGTGGCTTGCTCTAAATGCTTGTCCCAATTTTTAAAGGTTCCACCTCCTATAGCTTTTAGGGTGGTTTTTAACAGTCCATTGTATTGCTCAGTCTTCCCAAAGGCTGGTGCATGATAGGGGATATGATATATCCACTCAATGCCATGTTCTTTTGCCCAATTACTTAGAAGATTGTTTTTAAAATGAGTCCCATTGTCTGACTCAATTCTCTCTGGAGTACCATGTCACCACAAGACTTGCTTTGCAAGGCCCAGGATGGTATTCCAGGCAGTGGCACGAGGTATGGCATAGGTTTCCAACCATCCGGTGCTTGCTTCCACCATTGCAAGCACATAGAGCTTACCTTGGCGAGTTTGAGGAAGTGTGATGTAATCAATTTGCCAGGCTTCCCCATACTTATATTTCAGCCATCGTCCCCCATACCACAAAGGTTTTAACCATTTAGCTTGCTTGATTTCGGTGCATGTTTCACAGTCGTGGATAACCTGCGCAATAGCATCCATGGTTAAATCCACCCCTCGGTCACGGGCCCATTTATATGTTGCATCCCTTCCTTGATGACCTGAAGTGTCATGGGCCCACCGAGCTAAGAATAGTTCACCTTTATGTTCCCAGTCCAAGTCTGTCTGGAAAATTTTAGCAGCCTGATCTGCTTGCTGATTGTTTTGATGTTCCTCGGTGGCCTGACTCATGGGTACATGGGCATCTACGTGACGTACCTTTATGACTAGGTTCAGTATCCGGTCAGCAATGTCTTGCCACAGCTCAGCAGCGCAGATGGGTTTACCTCTGCGCTGCCAGTTGCTCTGTTTCCACTGCTTTAACCATCCCCACAGAGCATTTGCCACCATCCATGAGTCAGTATAGAGATAGAGTACTGGCCACTTTTCTCGTTCAGCAACATCTAACGCCAGCTGGATGGCTTTTACCTCTGCAAATTGACTCGATTCACCTTGTCCTTCAGCAGCTTCTGCGACTTGTTGTGTAGGACTCCACACAGCAGCCTTCCACCTTCCATGTTTTCCTACAATACGACAAGACCCATCAGTAAACAAGGCATACTGTTTCTCATTATCTGAGAGTTCATTATATGGTGGAGCTTCCTCAGCACATGTTACCACCTCCTGTGGTGGCATTCCAAAGTCTTTGCCTTCAGGGCAATTTGTGATCACTTCTACGATTCCTGGGTGATTTGGGTTTCCTATTCGAGCTCGCTACATGATTAAGGCAACCCACTTACTCCAGGTAGCATCGGTGGCATGATGAGTAGAAGGAACTTTACCCTTGAACATCCAGCCCAGTACTGGTAATCGGGGCGCCAGGAGGAGCTGTGCTTCAGTACCAATTACTTCTGAAGCAGCTCTAACTCCTTCATATGCTGCCAAGATTTCTTTTTCAGCTGGAGTATAGCTGGCCTCAGAGCCTTTATATCCTTGACTACAGAATCCTAGGGGTCGACCCCGAGTCTCCCCTGGTGCTTTCTGCCAAAGGCTCCAGGTAGCCCCATTGTCCCCGGCTGCGGTGTAGAGCACATTTTTAATGTCCTGTCCTGTTTGGACTGGTCCAAGGGCTACTGCATGCACAATCTC
>NW_009648959.1:347377-349244 GCF_000708025.1 Charadrius vociferus
TCCATATAAACTCATTTTTCTTTTGAGTCACTTCATAGAGAGGTTTCACAATCTGGCTATAACCTGGAATATGCATTCTCCAGAAACCAACAACACCTAAAAAGGCTTGTGTTTCCTTTTTTTTATTGGATGGGGACAATGATGTTATTTTGTTGATCACATCCATTGGGATCTGGCGATGGTCATCTTGCCACTTAATTCCCCAAAATTGGATGTCTTGTGCAGGTCCCTTGACCTTACTTCTTTTAATGGCAAAACCTGCTTTCAGAAGAATCTTAATTATTTTCCTACCTTTGTTGAAAACTTATTCTGCTGATTTACCCCACACAATGATGTCATCAATGTGTTGTAGGTGTTCTGGAGCTCCACCCTTCTCCAGTGCAGTCTGGATCAGTCCGTGGCAAACAGTAGGGCTGTGTTTCCACCCCTGGGGCAGTCGATTCCAGGTGTACTGGACACCCCTCCAGGTGAAAGCAAACTGTGGCCTGCACTCTGCTGCTAAAGGAATAGAGAAAAAGGCATTAGCAATGTCAATTGTAGCATACCATTTGGCTGCCTTTGACTCCAGTTCATACTGAAGTTGTAGCATGTCTGGCACAGCAGCACTCAGTGGTGGTGTGACTTCATTCAGGCCACGGTAGTCTACTGTTAGTCTCCAGTCCCCATCAGACTTTCGCACTGGCCATATAGGGCTGTTAAAGGGTGAGCGAGTTTTGCTGATCACTCCTTGGCTTTCTAGCCGTCGAATCAGGTTATGGATGGGAATCAGGGAGTCTCGGTTGGTACGATACTGTCGTCGATGCACCGTGGCAGTAGCAATTGGCACCTGCTGATCTTCAACCCTCAGCAGTCCTACAACAGAAGGGTCATCTGAAAGACCGGGTAAGGTAGACAGCTGTGTAATGTCCTCAGTCTCTACAGCTGCTATACCAAAAGCCCACCGATACCCTTTTGGGTCTTCAAAATACCCTCTCTTGAGATAGTCTATGCCAAGGATGCACGGAGCATCTGGACCAGTAACAATGGGGTGTTTCTCCCATTTGTTCCCAGTTAGGCTCACTGCGGCCTCTAATACAGTCAGTTCTTGAGATCCGCCTGTCACTCCAGAAATAGTGACAGTTTCCACCGATACCCTTTTGGGTCTTTAAAATACCCTCTCTTGAGATAGTCTATGCCAAGAATGCACGGAGCATCTGGACCAGTAACAATGGGGTGTTTCTCCCTTTTGTTCCCAGTTAGGCTCACTTCGGCTAATACAGTCAGTTCTTAAGATCCGCCTGTCACTCCAGAAATAGTGACAGTTTCTGCCCCTTTATGATTCGATGGCAATAGGGTACACTGTGCACCAGTGTCCACCAGGGCTTTATACTTTTGTGGCTCTAACGTGCCAGGCCACCGAATCCACACAGTCCAATAAATTTGGTTGTCCCTCTCCTCCTCCTTGCTGAAGGCAGGGCACCTCTAATGTTGACCACAGCACCTACAATTAGCAGATCGGTTCCTACCTGGTCTGTAGGATCGCCCACAGCAGGTCGAAGCAATCTTCCTCCTGTAAGAACCCTTTCTTCTTTCTGCTTTACTTAGCAACTCAAGCACCCGTGCCTGTAGGGCTGAGGTCGGTTCTCCATCCCACTTCCTCATGTTCTCTCCATAGTTGCAGAGGCAAAGACACAGGAAATCTCAGAATGGGTTTGATTGGTCTTGAGTTGGAGGATGGTTTTTCTCATGAGCAGGAGGGTGTTTTTTCTTAGCAGCTGCAACATGGGACTGTGCAGGGAAAGAATGGAGTTTTTCCTCCACCTTGGTTAGTTTATCAAACAGTTTATCGGTTTGCTCCACTATTTTTTGAGTCATTTGCTCTATTTTT
>NW_009648959.1:349456-361435 GCF_000708025.1 Charadrius vociferus
TCTCAGGTACTTAATACCTTTTTCCATGTTGGTCCATTTACTTGGACGGCATTCGATATCGTCCTTAAAGGGATACCTGCGCTTTATGGCTGACACCAGTCGCCTCCAGAGACTAAGAGTGTTTGTCTTTCTCCCAATCTCTTTATCGATACCTCCATCCTTGGTCAGGTTTCCCAATTGCCTAGCTTCTCTGCCATCTAAGTCTATGGTATCTGCCCCACTATCCCAGCATTGGAGCAACCAGGAGATAAGTGTTTCACCTTCATGACGACTGAAGTCCTTCCTAATATTTCTCAGATCTTTCATAGAGAAGGATTTAACAACTACCTCTACATCTGAGTCCTCCTGTGGTGAGGCTGCCCGAGAAGGACCCTCTCCAGGATCTGCTCTAGAAGGACTCTCGCCTTTGTCTGTTTTGAAAGGTCTCTTTCCTTTGTCTGGTCTTGAAGGACCCTCTCCTGGATCTACTCCAGAAGGGCCTTCTCCTGGATCTCTATCAGAACTCTCTTCCAAGCTATCTGGTTTCACAGAATCACAGAATCTTCAGAGTTGGAAGGGACCTCTAGAGATCATCTAGTCCAACTCCGCTGCTAAAGCAAGATTGCCTAGAGCACATTACTCAGGACTGCATCCAGGCGGGTTTTGAAAATCTCCAGAGAAGGGGACTCCACAACCTCCCTGGGCAGCCTGTTACAGTGCTCTGTCACCCTAACTGTAAAGAAGTTTTTCCATGTATTTGAATGGAACTTCCTATGTTCCAACTTGTGCCCATTGCCTCTTGTCCTGTCACTGGGAACCACTGAAAAGAGTCTGGCTCCATCCTCCTTCAACCCATCCTTTAGATACTTGTATGCCATAATAAGGTCTCTCCTCAGCCTTCTCTTCTCCAGGCTAAAGAGTCCCAGCTCTCTCAGCCTTTGCTCCCACAAAACAGGACACTTTTCAAGGCTGATGAGTATTTTGACCGTGTATTTTCAAGTGAAATTACTTGTAACTTGTTCAAAGTGATACTGGCTTAGAATTTTCTCTCCCTTCAAGAGAATTGTGAACATAGTCACTATTAGTCTGGAGTCTGTTGGTTTTCTTCTTGTCTTACAGATTATTATTTTTTTTATATTGAAAAGCAAGTCACACTGACTTCTATGCACAGCTCTTGGGAGCATGCCCTTTGCAGATGGAGGTGTGCTATGTGTGCCATTCGTATACATCCCAATTTAGGGCATTTGCTGCTTGACTCTGCTACTTAAGGGAGAATATAGTTCTAAAAAGCCATAACAGGATGTGTTCACAGCTTCTTTATGGAGTATCTTTTCTCCCCGTGGGCCAGGAGTGACTTCTGGAAAGCAATAAACAAATCAACTGAGAGGAGAAAGCCAAGTGGCCAACTCTAGGCTCAAAACCAAGATGACCTTTGGTGATCAACTAACAGAACACGTGAACAAGGTAGTGCTAACCCCTCCTAGCCCGTGCCACACTGCTGGCTCGGGTATCCCTCCTGCTTCAGCCAGGGTTTGCCCTAATGCGGGAGGCAAAATCAGCAGCTCCCCACTAGATGGAGAGCTAAGCACACATAACCAACGTAGAGGCCTCAACACTTTGTGAAAGACTACCAGCACATTTCCAGTTTTATTTTGTCGTTAAACTGGGTTTATCCATAGCAAGTGCAGAAGAACAAATTAATCAGTCTCTGGGTTTTTTAGATTTCTGAGCCTTTACCTGTACTCCAAGCATATAAGCTTGTTTTCCACATGCACGGCTTAGGTTGTACTTCTGTATTTCAACTAATGTGTCACTTGGTACCAAAAACATTTCCCTCCACCAGAGGAAAAAGTGACAAGAATAGGACTTAACTCAGAATAAGGGGGTAATCAGTACCACTGGGCTTTGCAGACTGATTCAAAACAATATATAATATGATTTTAAGTATAGTGTGGGACTGAACTTAGTGGTTTTACAGTTTTTTTCAATAAAAGCTGAGTAACTGAATTGCATGTATCTAGTAAAAAGGACTTCTGTGAAGAAACATGAAAACAACGGAAGTCATGTATTAGGGAGACACCACCCATGCAAATCCCTCTCTATTTTTATTTTTTTTAAAGCTTAGAGACTTTGTTTTACACATGATGAATGACTTTCTCTATGAAATGTTTTTCTTCTTTGCAGTAGTTACTACTCAAATTTGTTGTTCATTTGCAAAAGATAATCCAAAGCAAAGTAAAAGAGTTTAGCAGATTAAGAACATTAGACTAGACTAAAAAATAGGCTGTCAGCCTTGATTGATTCTTAGTGAGTGTACAACATTCATTTTATTACAACAGCGTAAACTTGACATTATGACCATTTATCTTAAGAAAAATGGGACCAGAACACTTCCGGAAAACCGCTGGGGTTTTTTTGGTTGTTTTTTGTTGTTTTTTTTTTTTAAACACAATTTTAAAAACCAACCTGGGCAGCTAATCTAGTAGTAAGACTCAGTGCTGTTTTGCCAAAAAGTTTTTATTGCCTAAGTAACTAGGTGTATTCCTGTCACGCTTAAAAAAATATTTTATTCAATAGAAGAATAAAAAGATATATTCAAATAGGCTAGAGTTTAATTGCTAGCTGTGAATGCTTTTTTTGTTTTTTTTTCAGATCTGCTTAACAATCTCAAGACACCTAATATAAAGTCCCAAATATATAAACTGAGAAACAGTTGGATATTTATCTAGAGCATGCTACTTTTATGTGCTGTGTACTAATAAAACAACAATATTCACACTTACATTCTTCCTCCCTATTCTACTAATTATTGGTCTAAATCAAATACCTGTAAATGAACCCTCCCTCTTATAACAAGGCTGAGTTTTTATCGACCATTAAAAAAAACCTTCCAATCCTCACACTTGGTAACAACCTTAGCAATAGTTTACTACTTGAAAAAACTGTAGCTTTAGTCAACTTTTATCATATGTTAAACTATAAAAACATATCGCTCACCTCTTTAAAAACCTGTAAAATCATAACATGACCTAAACATTCTCTTATGAAAAAACTTAACTTGGGTCTTTCTCCAGCTGCTTTTAACTAATCTGCCCCTTCTGTTAATCAGTGCCTTGGCTTTGAGCTAAATTACTCTAAGTTCTTAGATTGGTTAGTATATTATTCTTTTTTCTGTTTTACTGGAGCACCTTTCTTATGAGGAAAGGCTGAGGGACTTGGGTCTCTTTAGTCTAGAGAAAAGAAGATTGAGGGGGGATCTTATTAATACATACAAATACTTAATGGGAGGATGCCAGGGGGATGGGAGCAGTCTTTTTTCAGTGGCGCCCAGTGATAGGACGAGGGGTAATGGGCATAAACTTGAACATAGGAAGTTCCATCTTAACATGAGAAGGAACTTCTTTACTTTGAGGGTAGTGGAGCACTGGAACAGGCTGCCCAGAGAGGTGGGGGAGTCTCCCACTCTGGAGACATTCAAAACCCGCCTGGACGCTGTCCTGTGTAACGTGCTGTAGGTGACCCTGCTCTGGCAGGAGGGTTGGACTAGATGATCTCCAGAGGTCCCTTCCAACCCTAACAATTCTGTGAATTCTGTGAAAGAGGATAATTAGCTATTTTTTTGAAGTATCTTTTGCATTATTTTCTTAGGGTTTTTTTGTGTCACCCTAAGCTACTCAGTCATTTTTTCAAAAACTCTAGGAAGAAAAATTTTTTCCTAGTGCTCTATGTATATTATTTTTTAAATTGCTAAGTGTTGGATTTGTTAGGGAGGGGAATTTCTGAATCTTGAGCATTTTATGGTGGGGTTTCAATGGAGAGTAGGTTGCTGAATAAATTTAGGCTTGCTTTTAGCTACCTGCATCTTTATTGGGGTGTTCATTATGTTTGTGGGAGAACTGATAATATGTCACTGATGGATTTGTACATGATAAGGGAGGTCTGAAAGATGAGTTTGTACATAATGAGGGAAGGTCTAAAGTATTCTACCTATTCCACTCTCGGTTTTATTTAAGGAAAAGTTTATTTTGTCAACTGTGCTGAGTTGATTCAAGTGCACTTTATTACATTGTTTGCCTGAAATGATGGAGTAAGCTAGCTGACCTCTCACAAGCTTGGTGGCTTCTGCTCAACTTTGATGTTAATGAGCCAAGAAAGCTGTCTTTTTTATATATATTCAGAATTTGCTCTTTCTTGCTTTCATTATTGCAAAAGTTGTTTAGTTTCATTTTTTTGTTCAATGGAGAGAGAAATTCTTTGCACTACTATTACTACCATGGTAGTCTCAGTTCCTATTTTCCAGGGAGAACCAGGTTGCCAGTGTATTTATTCTGGGCTAAATCAGAAGTGCTTTGTAATTTCCATTTGGCTTGTTACCATGCTATAAAGCAAGCAATTAATAAAATATTTTCACAGCATATCAAGTATGAAATGTTTTTGGGAATGATTGAGGAAAACGTGTATTAACAGCTACCACATAATTCAGGGTGAGGCCTGATGTGGTTATCTTTTTTTTGGATTTCAAATGCTGGAATCTTTGTTGCAACTTCTACACTTGAGGGTACATACATGCTTCCGTTTTTGTCTGTGTGGGAATTCAGAGAATGATATCTGAGTACCTGATGATCATTTCTGTATGCAAAACACTGCACTGCTGCTGTGACTTTGCATTTTAATCATGCACTGCAGTTACACACCTGAGCACCATTAAAGCATAATGTAGTGATTTGCAGTAATTGTTACTGAATGTTTTCAAAAGGCAGGAAGCATGAAGACTGCATTCTCCAGCATATACTGCCTAGTTGGACTGCAATACATATGGACAGTCTGAAGTTACTGCACTAACTATAAAATTAGAGGGAAATGGTAAGGTGTGGTATTCTGTAACCACAGAATGGTCAAAATTCACTACCAGCTGTAATTCTCTGCTCTGAAGAATGGGAAATAGTCACTTAGTAGTAGTTACAATGCTTTCTACTGCCTTGTTTAGCTATGCTGGGTATGGCATTTTGTTGTGACTCCTCATAATCTCTAGCATTATAGGCAATAATATGACTAGGATCTTGTTCTTTAAATTAGTGTATTTATTATCTGCAAACAGATAATTGTGGTTGTATATTTCTGGTTTCCAGTAATGGGTAAATACAGGGAGGAACAGTTAGAGAGTTTTTTAAAGTACCGCAATCTTTGTAAGACGTCACTTGAATGTGCTCTAAGCCTTCACTGTTTCCTTTTTTGTCATCTCCTTTTTGAAAGTGAAGTGCATCCTAAGATACAAGTCCCATTGTTCCCCTGGTGAGATGCCAGGTCTCTTGCAAAACCTGTACTTGCAAAATAATATACATTGAGTAATCATAGAGACTCAAAATAAGATTTAGAAAAATGTTGGTTAAAAATGGAAAAACACAGTGCTTATCCTCACCTGTGTTGTGTTACTCTGTTCATATCCATTTTTGCAGTGCTGTGGAGACTTTAAGCACTGGTATGGTGTGATACAGTCTTAAGCTTTAAATGAAGGCAACAATATTCAAGAGTATATTGTAGTGGGAGGCTGGATGCTGAAACACAATTCAAAGTCTTCCATATAAAGAATCTCTTAGACCTGTTTTCAAAAGCTTGAGTTCTGGTTAATTCTGTGCTGAAAAGTTTAAAATCTTCAAAAACAACCATAGCCAAACTCAATCATAGTTCATAGGTTTTGTTTTGTACAGAGAAAAAAAGGCAATAAAAGAGTGTGTCTATAGAATAAAGAGTTCCTGAATGTAACCCTCCACTAAAGGCTTTCTTACAAACTTTTTAAGAACAGGAGCTATATATATAACTAAAGCTATAGCTTGATAGAAGACGTTTCCTTTTACTTAAAGTGGTGCTGAGAAATGGGGCTGGAAGTCTAGACCTACCTTTGTAAGCTTCTTTTACCAGCTGCTGACTGATAGCTTTGACCTATGGGGTTTTGCTAATGGAGCTCAATACCTGTTCCTTTAACCTGAGGGCATCTTCTCTGATCAGATGCCTTTTCCTTCCATGCAGAGTAAAGATTAACAGACAGGGGGGGATTAGCAGAGAGGGGAAGATTATGACTTCCCTGGAGGCTCTGTGTGGGTAGAGGCTGGTTGGGAATTCAGAATGCACACCCAGCCAGTGGGGCTAATGTAATATGCACGGCCTGAGAAGGTACATTTGTACTGTAGGGGTAACTGAAGACCCAAGACAGGATCAGAAGGACTTCTGATCTGTGCAGAAGGTGCCACAATTTCTACAACAAAAAAGCCCTTATTATCTATTCCAGGTTTAATTTGATTTTTGTAAGTATTGTTTTTAGCTGAAAATCATAAGTGATGTTTCTTCTCTGTGGCATGTGTGAAGAGCCAAACAAAAGGGAATTGATCACTGGACTGGGAGCCTATATTAGTTTAGGGATCATCAGTAGGCTTGGTATCCTGTCAGTAGTCCCAGGGAAAATACATCAAAAGTGAAATGACATTAACTGAAAAATTACAAGATGGGAACGTATTAGTGCAAGTCAATATGGCTTAAAGGAAAACATTTGCTAGCAAACAAGTCGTGGTATTTCTGAAGTAGAAGCACTAGTGTTGGAAAAAGTAATTGTGTAGGTGTAGTAGATTTGGGGGACAAGATGTACTCAACTTCACAGGAGTTTATGATTTGCAAGAGTTAGCTGTTCAGAGCTGATACGGTAAGAGTTAGTGAACTGCTCTCATTCTAGCTATTGATTAAGGAATCCTTATCTGCTGAGGGCTTTCGTTAGAAACAGTCACAACTCAGCATTTCTATTTACAGTCTGCAAGTAAATAGGTAATAGAATTGTATTTGTGGATGCTGCATTACAGTGAGGACAGACAGGTAAGGCAAAACAGTCTCGATGGACGGGAGTCATTAATGCAAAACAGACCTTGAAAAGGCTGCATGCAAGTTAGACATAGGTATGTTAGTATTTTGTTGCTTTGTAGCTTGCATAGTAGCGCTGGCAAAAATGTTACGAGAAATAAGCCTGAAATTTTGATATACGTATTTTAAAAGGGGTGTTAAAGCATTGGGAAATACAGCGAAGTGTTGTCAGGCTGATTTTAAAAAAGGCAAATGCCTTTTAGGCTCCCTAAAAGGACCTGAGGAATGTATGCTATTGACTTCTTTCATGTATGCTATTGACTTCTTTCAGAAGTCTCTGGAGTGGCTGAGTTGCTTCCCATGGAAGAAAAGGGATGGTTATGTTTACTAAATTAGGGTGAGAGATGCATTAACAAATGGGTAGAAGCTGAAAACATGCAACTAATGAGAAAACAACGCAGCAGTTCCTAAGAGCAGTGATTAAGCTCTGGAACTAAGTATGAAGGGGAAAGGGTAGGTTTCCACCATTTCGCTCCGTTGAAATCCAGACTGGCTGTCTTGCAGGAAAGTTGCTTAGTCAGCTAATGCTGGCTAAGTTTAGCCCAGAGGTAATGGTGCAACTTAAGGGTCTAATCTACAAGAGGTCAGAGATGGTGACCTAATGTCTGTTCAGGCCTTAAGCTTTTTGAAGCTACAAAGTGATTTGAAGGTGAAAAGATTTGTACCTTACCAATTTCTGCCCAGCAGCCTTGCTGCAGGTTTTAATTATTTTTATTCTGGGATACTTGTTTTGAGGCATAGAGGCATCAGAAATTTGTGGTCAGACAACAAAGCAAGCAAGCTCATCATGTAATATCTACGTTAACTTCTGGGTTTGAGTGGAAAGTTACTTTCCATTTTCCAATAAGGTAATCATACTTCATCTGAAAGTTTGAATTTAACTAATGAAATGAATGTTTAAATTAATTGATCAAAAAGTGAGCTACTAGAGTACATATTGCCACGTGAAACACTTTTTTTTTTTTTTTTTTTTTTTTTCCCCTGTTGTGGTTTGCTATAGTTAAGTCAAGGAAATATTTTTCACCTTTGGGTAGGTTTATGCCACATGCTTGCCTAGAAGTGATCTTACAATTTCTATTCAAGAAAGCCTGTGGGCCTGGGAGAAAAGAGGTACCTGGCTTCTCAGTGGGTGCTCAGCTGAAGGAGATGGTGTATGTTTTTCTGTGGGGAAGATGTGGGCTATACCGAACACACAGGACATTGCAAGCAATGTGGAGGTTAGGCTTTCTGGAAAGAAGCTATTCTCGCTTTGTGAAGAACAGACATAGTTTCAAGCACTGGTGTTGCAAGGAATTAAGCAGCCTTGGTGGACACAGGTCCCAGGTGATACCCTGGAACGGTTATGCTATGTTAAGCCATTGCCAAGTACAAACGAACAAACAGAAGCAATGTGGCAGTGGCATTAAGTTTCAGGCTAAGGAGTTGAAATGAAAGGGGAGCCAGGATGATGCCTGTGATGTGCTTGTGCCAGGAGCTTGGCAAATACTTGCATCTTCCAGCAGTGGTGGAATGTCTTCCTCTCTTTGGAGACAGGGATCATCCTTGTTGTTTTCACTTTCACTGATGGTTGGAGAGTGGTGTTAGACAGCTAAATCTGTGGGAGTTTGGCCTCAACAAATAATTTCTTGTTGGGGATATGGTCTCCAGTTTCAAAGCCCTTTCAGAGTGGCCAGGCCTTTGACTGACGCTGTAGGGCTGTCATCAAATGACTGGGCACCTCTGGGCATGCTTGGACACTAGTTATGGGAGCGCAAGTACCTTTGTGCAGATTGGGTAATAGGTGAATGATGGCATTGAGGGTGTCAGTGGCATCTGGCTGCTGGTCTTAGACACCTGAAGAGGCAGAACAACCACTAAGCAGCAGTCCTTGAAGAACTAAGTGTGTCAGATGGGAAGATACATATAGGTACATAAGCCTGATAATCTCCTGATCACATGGCTTTTTAGTCTTTTTATTTCCTGAGTTGCCTCTTGCAGAAGAATTATCAAACATGGGTGAGAAGCTAATAATAATTGTGTCATGCCAGCTAGGGAGGCCTAGTGAGTGACATTGACATCTTATTAGTGCTGATGAGTGACAGAGCTGGATACTTGGGGAAAATGAAAAGGCAGGTGGGTGATTTTTGAATCAGTCTTCCATGCCTCGCATGTACGTGGGCTGTTGTTAGCAGAATGGTGGGGTTGTTCAGAAATGCCTTCTGCTGTCAGCTAGAGCCCATGACATTGGGCTTACTCTTCACATAATTTACAGATAGTGATGTGGTGATGAAATTGTGCAGCTGCTCTTTGAAATCCCATCAGCGTACTGCCTACTGGCATGAACATGGATAGCCTTTGGGAGCCAGATTGGTAAAAGACCATGAAAGGAGAGAGATAGGATTATCAGTTGTAATACTTCATCACACTGGACTCTTGTGTAATTTTTAATTAAAAAAAGGTAACTGACAATTAAATTACATGTCCTGACATTCAGATAGTCAATTTCATAACCAATTCTCCTCCTCTGTCTGCCCAAGGACAGACCTGGTTTTACCCTGATCTTGCTTTTGATACCTTACGACCATTAATCTCTCATTGCCAACCTGCTGCGTGCACCAGCCTCTGTTGAGGGATCCTACTGTACCTTATGGGGCAGTCAGCTTGGAGCTGCTGCTGGTAGGAAGAGGTCTCGCAGAAAACTGTCTGGCTTGTGTCAAAGGGTTATTACAAATCCACCTGTCCATCCTGTGCTCACACCAGGCATTGGGGATGCTCAGGTGTGTTTATGCATGTGGGAGCTGGGAGGGAAGTCGGGTCATGGGCAGAATTGCAGGGAATTAAAGAGAAAGTTGGGTTTGCTTTGTTTATATACTGTATTTAATTTAGGTAAGGCTCTTGAGAACAGATTCTATACTCTAGCTCACACCGAGTAGATGGTTTGATTCCTGATTTCCACAGATGACTGTTTCTGGGCCTTTCTTTCACTAAGGTGCTGTAATTGCTATGTTGGTTTCTGGTGACTTATTTTTACTTAAATGTCTGTCGTGGTTTGGCCTCAGCCAGCAACAAAGAACCACGCAGTCGCTCACGTAACTACCACAGCCGTAGAAAAAGGAATCGACAGGGCAAAACTCATGGCTTACAATAATGCAATTCAACAGAACAGCAAAAGGGAAGATGAAAATGCAATTACAATACCGCTGTGAAGCGCACTGACCAGACCCAAACCGCCGCAGCCCACCCCCAAGTGGCGACTCCTCTCTTCTCCCAGGCTAGCTCCTGTTACAGCCCGGGCATGGGTCACATGGTATGGAATCCCTGCCCCCTGCCGGCTCCTTGGGGAAATTAACCCCATCCCTGCCGGAACCAGGACATTATCCACCCCTTATTCCATACCATCTGTGTCATGCCCAGATCTTACAGTTCCCATAGTCTGTGGGCCATCCCTCCAAAATGTCCATTGGGCTCACTTAGGCCATGATGGTAGGCTCCATCTGTGAGAACAGTCTCTCAGGGCACATGAGATGGTGTGTAGTGCTGGACTGGTACGTACTGTATTTGAAACTCATGGCTGGTGTACCTGATGCAGTTCATGCCCACAGTCCACAGGTTGAAGATGTCAATCTCAATGAAGTTACTGGATGCCAGCTGCTGAGGCTGGGGTACCTGATGCAGTCCATGCCCATGGTCTGCAGGGTGAAGATGTTGATCTCGAGGAAGTTGCTGGGTACCAGCTGATGAAGTCAATTCTTATTACATCATTCCTGCACTATACTCAGTCTCATCAAAGTCCATCTGTCATTGATTTGGGTGATTCTTCTGTAGTACCATTGATAGCAATCATGATAACATACAGTAGCAAAGTTATTTAACATCATAAAATTCTATTCATTGGCTATTCTCACCCAAAATCAAATCCCTATGAGGGACGCATCGGACATCCCCGTCTTCTTGCATCACCCACCAAGTGCATCCAGGTCCTTGTGCAAAAGCAATCCCATGGATGGGTTTGCCTTTGCCTGAAGTAGGGCTAACCCAGACTGTCTTCCCTAACATATCCTTCATATGTACTACAGGGACTTTACCCCTTTCTACTATACATGGAAGTTTTGATTGGGCAGGGTCAGCTCAATTGGCAGATCCCCTGGTGTTAACTAACCAGGTGGCTTTTGATACATGTACATCCCAATGTTTGAAGGTCCCACCACCCATGGCTCTCAGTGTAGTCTTAAGCAGTCCACTGTATTATTCTGTCTTTCCTGAGGCTTGTGCATGATAGGGAATGTGATATACCCACTTGGCCCAGGTGTCTATGAGGCTGTTTCAGAAATGAGGCCCATTGTCTGACTCAATTCTTTCTGGGGTGCCATGTCGCCCTAAGACTTGCTTTGCAAGGCCCAGGAAAGTGTTATGGGCAGTGGCACGGGGCATAGGGTATGTCTCCAGCCACCCAGTTGTTGCTTCCACCATCATGAGCACATGGCACTTGCCTTGGCGGGTTTGTGGAAGTGTGATATAATCAATCTGCCAGGCCTCCCCATACTTATATTTTAGCCATCTCCCTCCATACCAAAGGGGCTTTAACTGCTTGGCTTGCTTAATTGCAGCACACGTCTCACATTCGTGGATAACCTGTGCAATAGTGTTCATGGTCAGGTCCACCCCTCGGTCACGAGCCCATCTGTATGTTGCATCTCTTCCTTGATGGCCTGAAGCGTCATGGGCCCACCAAGCTAGGAATAGTTCACCCTTATGCTGCCAGTTCAGATCCACCTCATCCACTTCAATTTTAGCAGCTTGATCTACCTGCTGGTTGTTTTGATGTTCCTCAGTGGACCGATGCTTGGGTACATGGGCATCTACATGACGTACTTTCACAACCAGATTCTCTATCCGGGCAGCAATATCTTGCCACAGTTCAGCAGCCCAGATGGGCTTACCTCTGCGCTGCCAGTTGCTCTGCTTCCACTGCTGTAACCGCCCCCACAGAGCATTTGCCACCATCCAGGAATCAGTACAGAGGTAAAGCACTGGCCATTGCTCTCGCTCAGCAATATCCAAAGCCAGCTGGATGGCTTTTACCTCTGCAAACTGGCTTGATTCACCTTGTCCTTC
>NW_009648959.1:366204-397567 GCF_000708025.1 Charadrius vociferus
CTGGCCCAAAGGAGAAAAGGGAGGCAACAGAGCTGGGGAAAGTATCTCCCCCTGTTTCTCCCATAGATTAGGCGTGATTATTAATAACTTCTGAGAGATGATAACTAAAGTATGGACAGGACAGCAGTACTGCATAGACATCCCAACAAAGCCACTTCAATAGTGATACTATCATATCATAAGCTGATATTGCACAGGACAGCAAAATTATAGCCCTGATCCCTCTCCCTGAGATAACAAACAGCATCACAGGGAGTACATAGAGCATATAAGAATTTACAAAACACAGCCACGCAAACAAACGAAGCAACATTGTAACTGGCAACTGTCTAACCAATATGGAAAATGGATACAAGAAATTCATTTTAACAAGCTCTGATTAGATCTGTTGTTATTGCAACCCTTCGTGCCCCACGTTGGGCGCCAAAAGGACTGTCGTGGTTTGGCCTCAACCAGTAACAAAGAACCACGCAGTCGCTTGCTCAACTCCCACAGCCATGGAAAAAGGAATCGACAGGGCAAACCTCGTGGGTTAAAATAATGCAATTTAACAGAACAGCAAAGGGAAGATGAAAATGCAATTACAATACCGCCGTGAAGCACACTGACTAAACCCAAACCGCCGCAGCCCACCCCCAAGTGGCGACTCCTCTCCTCTCCCTGGCTAGCTCTTCTTATAGCCCGGGCATGCGTCACGTGGTATGGAATACCTGCCCCCTGCCGGCTCCTTGGGGAAATTAACCCCATCCCTGCTGGAACCAGGACATGACTCACTATGAGATAGATAACAGCCAGCTGCTACCCACTCCTGAGGGTCTAAAACAATTATAATAGTTAAAGGAGATGATTAAATATGTTCCATGTGCTCCTCCAAGCTAGTTATTTTGTTTCACACACTTGTATAGTTGACAGGCATTTTCTTCCTTTGTTAACATATTCCAATTGCTTCTGGCTGCTATCAGCATTGATTGTGGCATTAGCTTGTATTACAATACGAGAGAATCTAGGCAAATAGTTAGCTCTTCTTTTTCACCAGTACATAGCAATCAATTCCTAAGCTGCTAGGGTTAGCTGAACAAATCTTCGCATTCACAAAATGAGATATAATCTGTTTTGGTGGGAAGCCCCTTGAACTTAGCTGGATTGATTTTCCTGAGAGCACTGCAAAGTCAACTTAGAATTTCTGCAAGTTAGATGCAGTACATGGGAAGGGAGTCTGTTGCCTCCCATTCTAAGGGCTTCAGAAATTAAACATTGATTCTATCTCACAGCAAATATGCTAGGTTGTAGTGGGCGTACAGGCCTTCTGTTAGCACCTGCACACCTCATGCAGGTAACCAGTCTTACTGTTCTTCTACACTAAGCATGGACACTTCATGCAATTTGAAGTCAGTGTTGTTCAGTAAATTTAATACAAGTTGTAGCTGCCTTCTGAGCAGCTGTTGCAGAGTTTGCCCTTAAAGAAACATGTCTGGTAGATCTGAAGTGAGCCTCATTTTCTAATTGAAAGTTAGTCTTTTAAGCTAATTCTTTGAAATACATCCCAAAATGGACAATTGATTAAAAAAAAAAAACCAACCAAAACCAAAAAAACAAACAGAACAATGAAAATGAGGTCATCAGGGACAAAGAAAATGAAACTACGGGGCAAGAGTTTTCCTGTAACTGACTATTTCTTCTCCTGGTGATGACCAGAGGCTTTCACAAAGGGTAGCCCTGCTTTACAGGCAGTTTGATCTTCTGTGCTGGCCTCATGACAGACAGAAAACTGTTTCAGGTCCATTGGTGCTGGACACAGATGACAATTGCTGTATTTAGGCTGTTGCAACCAGGTGAATAGCCTATTGTGAAAACAGCATGTTCTCAGTTGTTAGTTTTGGGTGTTCTCCAACCGTTCTGTATGCTAGATACAGTTGTAAACCTGTCCTGTATCCTTCCTATTAAACAGAGTCTGGTGAGCTGCACATGGCTGGGACATGTGCCCTGGATGGGCTGGAGTTAGAGCTCCAGGAGCTCAGCGTGCCACGTTTTCTCCAGTAACAGTTGTAAAGATGTCTCAAGGTGCTACAGATATGCAAGAGTAACTTAGCCTTTGTTTCCAAGGGATAGCCCATGAGAAGGATAGAGCCCAGCTTGCGTTGCAGAACTGTACTTCTGAAAGCTGGTGTTGCATAAAAAGGGGGCATATTTTGGCACTACTTCCACAGAAATATGTTGACATGGGCCTAATTCTGAGCAAGTGAGTAATATCCAAATCAAACAGATCAAAAGATTAAAGCACATGCAGCAGAAGCTAGTATAAACCAAGTGAAAATATCCTGTCAGATTACCTAGTAGTACAAATGGCTGCTGTAAGATGGCATCGGTTTTAGTACCTAAAATATTCTCTGGTCTGCATCTCATTAAAAAGTTACTCTTTAAACCAATCAGTTTTTTGCGGGCATGTCTTAAAGAATCAATCATTTGCACTATTGTTTTAACTTATGATAAAGGCTTTTCTTTACTGCTGTACATGGGATATGTTTTATTCATATTTTCCATGCAGTTGGTTTTTGTTTCCTGGAAACTGCTGCTATGCATGGTGACCCGGAGAGCCACCTAATGTCTAAACAGCATGTCCACACCTGTGAGGGTGAAATAACTGGGTAGTTTTCCTTAACGAGCATCTGAGTCCCACAGTGGAAGTTTCCACTGCAAGGGGAAAGGCTATGTCCGCAGGCTATATCTGCTCTTGCACCTTATTCTGTTCATCAGATGGTGACTCCCGTGAGACCTGTGAGCGGAAGAACAAGAGAGGAAGCCATGCCAACCCTTGCTGCAAGACACTTTCTTTGGGTTTTGCTTTATGACAGTCAGATGGCAGAATGTGGATTTCCATTTCAAGCTTACATTTACCCACTGTGTCTATGCTGCAAAGGACTTTGTGCCATAGACACACCCAAGCCACTTAGTGAAGACAAACAGGACAAAACAGACTGCGCTGAATTCTGAGCTTTTGTACGTAACCTCTTGTAGGCTCTCAGTTCAGCTCAGTTAAGACTTGCATTTTTATCTCTTGATTGCACTATGTCATAGTTAGCTTGTGTATGGCTAATAGGGGCTTTAGTTGCTTTGAAACCCATGAGCTGCCTTCTGCAAGGATAGTTGTGGTTTTATAGCAGTTGGCTATAATCAGGTCAGCATAAGAGTTTCTAAAAGCAGCAAGAACAGCACCCAGCGTAGGAGAATATGCTGCAGAGTATATGAAAATTTCTCTAGAGAACACCCCATTGTTTTAAAAATTGCCTTCAGACTCTCACCTGACTGCATTGCTTGCTGCTACCAGTAGTTTGTGTGCTTCGCAGGAGCTGAACTCCTTTCTCATTAGTGACAGTAGGAATCTGCTCAAGGAAAGTTTCTCTCCAGGCCATCCCTCCTCTTGATCTCTTTTTTTGTTTTCCTACAAAACCAAACAACTTGCCTGCTGCCATAAAACCTGAGTGCTAGCCATACAGCACTTGGTTAATTCTCAGACACTTGCGGCTTTGTCACATGGATCATTCTTGACGTGCTCTGCAGCTGGTCTCCTTTGCTGCTCCTAATCTTTGCTGAAACATCTTAAGCTAAGGACACACAGTGATTCGCAGTGGTGTCATGGTTTATCTTCAGTATTAACATAGAGCAAGCATCATCTCACTGAACATAGGAGCCTCCAGGCTAGTGCATTAGGAGTCTCAGAAAAAGCCTAAAGGTTGCTGAGTTGAGACTAGAAAAATCCTTTCTCAAACGTAGTGAATTAAGAACTTCTAAAATCCTGATTTCTCCTCTATCAGAGGTTTTGCTCATGGTTTGTGCAAATGTCTGCATATAGTATGTTAGTCAGGGATTTATTTTAGTTAGATGAAAAATGCCCTACAGGGATTTCTCTCGCATTGGAGGGCAAACTGTTGAATTATGCTGGTCCCTGGTGGCACCTTCTGGGTTTAAAATTCCTCAGAGGAAGGCTTCAGAGAAGGCTCAGCCAGAATGATTTTGTTCCAATACCTGGAGGCAGAAATTAGTCTTTGCTCTTCCGTTGGTTCCTCTTTAGGGAAGAATAAGCAGAAATGTATTTCTGTCTGTTTAGACAAGAAAAATTACAAAATGCAGCCAAGAGTTATGTAAAAGTTTAGGATCCCTTGGGGGATTGAATTTTTCAAGCTTACTAGGTTTGGAGACAAATCTTGGAAGGAGTAGCCTGAAGCTGTGGTGGGAGGCCACACAAAGCCCTTGCATGTCCAGGCAAATGAGTCCCATAGTATTTCTCTGAGAGAAAATGCAACTTCATCCAAAACTCCTATAATGCTGGTGGTTCAGATAAGGGAGGATATGGACCCTTGTCCTCTACCTTTAATTTACAAACAAGCTAATACTAGCCCACCTGAATTAGTGTTTCTGAGTACCAGAGAGGATAGCCAAATGTGAGTTGTCCCAAACCGTCTTGGTGTGGCCTCCAAGGTGGTCAGGGAGTAAAGATGCAGCATTACATGTTGCAGTGTGTGTATAACTAATCATCCAGTCTTCTGTAGTTGAGAGACACCCAGAGGAAAGTGGTTCACCTTTTGTGTGAGACATCTCATGCCCAGGAGAGTGCTGTTTTTCCTACTTGCCTATGGAGGGAGCCAGCATGCCTTGGATGTTACATGCTTACACCACCTTTAGACAGCATTCATTGGGCAGGACAAATGGTATTCAGAGCACTCTGTCTGGTACCATGACTGTTTAGCCGCATGATCCCAAGGGTTAACTGCTCCTCTGAGAATTATATTCAGATCACCCCAATTGGTTAACCTCTTCTGTAGAGATTGAAATGAGCCACAGATATGCTCACGTGAATGGAAAACATGCTTGTGTTGATGGCAACAGAATCAGTGTAACTAACATGTGACAGTAGATTAATGTCACTTCAAACTAAAAGGGGAAAAAAGCTAGTTTATACATGTCAAGATGGAGATAATGGAACAAAGTTATTTATCCTCTTCTCTGAGTATGTTTCTGTGTATGATTTTCTGAGGTTGTCCTAGCCATTCGTTTAACTTGTGAGTAAAAACAATTTTTTTTTACAATGCTTCCTTTGTTATTGGAGCTTGCATTCCGATGGATGGAAAACTGCCATTTCATCTTTTATAGCCAGTTGACCTACTGGAATAAATGCACTTCAGCCAATTAGTCATTGTGGGATTTTTCTCTTCTTACTTGTGATGGCTGGCTCTTTGGAGCAGTCTTCCTTTCTACACCGTAATGTGATTAGTAAAAAGCAGTTGAATTTTACTGATAGCGTTTGGTGCTATCAGTCTTCTAAGAAAGAGCACAGCGAGGGAAGCTACCTTCTGTGTGCCTGTTGATGTGCATGTGCTCTCTTGACTGCACAGATGTGGAAGTAGCCATGTTGCAAGATGCTGATTCTCAAACTAGGATTGCTTCATGTTCAGTCCCTATTTCTCAGTTAGTTTCCTGTGGCTGCATGAGCATCAGGTAGATTGTTAATCCTAAGGGAGCAGTGGAAGAAACGCCTTCTCTTTAGTGCATACAATCTGATAAATCATGTGTATGATAACTAGAGAAAAGTTCCTTTGTCTCCTGTCTGCAATAAACACTTTCTTGAGAAAGCAGAGCCATTGGTGCTCAATGATTTCCAGGACTGTGCTCTAAGGAAGTTTTGCTAAGGACTATTGCTCCTTCCACATGGCATAAATATCCTTCCTGACCTTGCATGTTGAGTGATAGAACTTGACAAGAGCACTGACAGTGTCAGAGCAGAGAAGTCCTGCTTTGTAAGGAGGTCTTTGAGGTAGCAATATAGAAAATCTACAAAATCTGACCTGAAGCAAGTGCTCATTTTCAGCTGAAGTCTTCCCAGCAACTCCTTGTCAAAGGGAAGATGGAAGATATATAACAGCCTCTGATCCCTGGCTGTGACTTGAGCTGTCTTGCATTTGAGGGGCAACGTTAATACAAATATTGTCACACAGTAACAATAGGAAATTATCTTCTCTACATACTGTAATAGAGACTTCTCTTGAGCAGCTAATTGGCAGTGCTGAAGGCAGCTGTAATGAAGATGGTGACTGGATATCTTGGGATTAATGTTTTGTTTTCTTTGCAGAAACTATCTCAATGCTTGTAGCTGGAGAAACTGTTATGTTATTCCTTCAAAATGTGCCACAATTAGCATTGCCTATGATTGAGGAAAGTAGAACAAAGTTGATCTGGCTATGGTGGAATGGAGCCACAAAAAAGGAATGAAGACATGCAGAGACTTTTGTCTCTTCTCTTGCACCTTCCATCAAGTGCACAGACTTAATTGTGTAGCTACAGGATAATGGATGGAATTGTCACTGCTAGAATTGAGGTTGTACAGAATGTGTGTGCCTTCAACACTTAAGCTGTCTAAATGGGATGGGTGAAGTACGGAAATAAACTCACAGGGGAGTATAAAGTGACCCAGATAGGTTAGTGATGTGTCTAAAATTCTGCGAGTTTGTGGGAAGAATTTGTGTTGGTGTGGTGCATGATTGCATGTACATGCTTGAGACGCAGATCAGCAACTTTACTGATATGTCTGGTAATCCCACCCAGTATGAAACCTTGTGCTTAAAAGAGTCAGGGGTGTTGGGCTTCTGAATTATATGTTAACTGTGAAACTTGCTCTGTTAATACCATGCTGATCCTAAGCACGGGGGTCTTGCAGCCACAGGTTGGAATGGATGAATTCAAAGTAAAGGCTATTTCTTTAAGAGTTGGTACTAATGAAGTGTCCTGCTAGTCTCTACTATTCTTCCATTTACCCAAATGCCATTTACTATCGTGTTTTCTCGTCTGTGTGAAAGTTGAGTAGGGTCTGTCTCTGCCCCTTAAAACTGCAACAAATCTGTTAGGCTATACACATGATGGATCTAAATATACATTTGGGTAAAATATATAACACAGCTGCTAGGCAACTTATTTTCACCAGTGGAAAGACTATATTTCAAGACAGTGGTGATATGTCAAGTGAATTACGGGGTTTGTCCTCTTACTTGTGAAAATACGTTGTGTATTTTATAATCTGAACCAGACTAGTTTTTAATTATGTGCTGTTTTGCTTTGATTTACTAGGCAGGTTATCTAGAGGCCAAAACATTAGCAGATTTACCGTAGTCAGTCTGGAATGACTTAAAGGGCAAACATTAGACTGACTATTTCATTTTTAACAAGCTACTATGGTTATTCACTAGGCTTTCTTTCATCTTTTGCCTACAAGATTAACTCTTTTGTGGATTAGTATCAGCTTCTCCTTTCTGTTTTATGTTTTGACTACTAATTATTAACCCTGTAGATTCTGCATATAACTTACATCTATAGGCTTCTGGAGAAATAGATGTAACTTGAACTTGCCTATGCAGGGCTTTTAGCTAATTGACTGCTCTTTCTTGTGGAGATCTAAGATTGGAAAGATAAGCTAGAGGCACTTGGTAGTTCAGTGAAATGTGTGCATCTCTGTGCTCAGTCAGTGGTTCCCAATCTATGGCTGTTGGCCCTGTGCCTGGGGCCCTGGGCAAGACCTGCGGCTGCAGGGAATTAAAGCCAAACCAGACACCGCTACTGCTGCTATGGAGCAGGTTGTCTGGGAGAGCGAAGACTGGCAATGCTGGTAGGCCTTAATTTCTTGGTACTGCTGCCCAGAGACAAGGAAAGACTGGGAGCCACAGTCAGTGCTGCTGTTACACCCCTTTCACCTTAAGTCTAATTTTCCACTGATGGTTTGTGAGGAGTAAGTCTGTCCAGTCTGGCAGAGTGGTGAGTGCATCCCATCTTTGAGCCACTGCTGGGATGCCTGCCCACAGCCACCTGGGTGCCAGGTAGCTTGTTGCGGATAGGTCCTGGGCAGTTTGGGTATGTTCAGAGAAAGGGACGTGGGATGCAGAGCAGCCAGGACCAAATGGCATCTGGTTAACTGGAGCCTTGCAGGCCTCTTGGAACAGCTGTGGTTAGCAGCACATGATGGGAGATGATATATCCCTGCGTGCTTGCTATAGTCCCACGCTACTGGTAGCAACACTGATGTCTAATCTTCCTAAACATATGACGGTCCAGCCAAAAACCAGGGAGATTTTACCCTCTTGCTCTGGTCTCATGCTTGAATTTTGTGTTTGAATCAAATGCCAAAACTTACTCAAAACTCATCCCTTTGCAGACAGACAAGCATTTCTTATCAATGGATTGAGTGCTTGTGGTCAGTAATGAAAATCCAATATAACAGTTGTCTTTGACTTTTTCCTGCATTTTGGTCATGGATAAGTCTGTATTCTGACAGCACATTGGGAGTCGGTGTGGGTAGACTTCCAATGTTACAGTAATGTGTCAGCCTTTAGAACGGCCAATTGAAATGGTTAGTTTGGATTAGTAAAGATAAGGCCTGAGGAAAATAAATATAAGGACCATGTGTTAACATTGCAGTCTGCACATGATTAATCTAGTAGATTTGATAAAATTCCTGAGATACTGAGGCTGCAAAACTGTCATTAGACCAGAATCCCTGTGTGAAGTATCTAGTAAGTTTACCTAAAGTAACCCAAAAGAAACATAAGGCTGTTTGCCATTGTCTTGGAAGGTTTTTTGAAGGCAGATGATTCAAACAAGGGCTGTTTTGTGAAAATAAGGGGATGCTAATCTTTAGTAGAAAGTATTATAGAGAAAATGTTACATCAATAATTTGGCAGCAGGAGATCAAAAGGGACAGTACAGGCAGGCCAACTGTCAAAAGTTAATGAGCAGATACTGTGCTGGAAGAATGACTGCTGTTTTCATACCTACTAATGCTCTAGCCTGACCCTGCTTCCTTCTGGGATCTCAAGTTCTTTTAGCCCTTTTGATGCCTTAGATAACTCAGCTGTAAAATGGACATATGGGCATTCAAATTTTGTACTGGAAAGTGATTTCTTGACCTGTGATCAAGTGCTGCAAAGCAAGCTGGTGTTTGTCACTGAGCAGTAAAATTGGATTTGTTCACTTGGATTTGTATTACTAGTTACTTAAGTTATATTTTGAGTTGCTTTTAGGTTATTCTTATATCAGTACAAAACTTATAAAAAAGCAACAAATCTATCTGAAGAATTATGCAAATAGAAAGCCAGTTATTCAGTAGCAGTAGTCTGTACTCTGTATAAGTGCTCCCAGAGCATATAGTGCCCATTACTAGTTGTTTGCAATAGGGGATAGAACAGCATCTGCCTTGCACGTACCCATGACTGTAGTTTCTAAATGAAGTCAGGGAAATAAAGTTTGGCCATACTCCACAAATAGCCTTTTGATTTTTACAGTCAAATATCCCTGTATTAAAGAAACTCCATAACCAGCAAGACTGCATGGAACTCTTCATTCACCAGCTTTGCCTAACAGTAAGTGCTGAATGTATGTACTGATTCAGTTATAAATATTACCAGAGCCTACTCTGACCAGCCCAAAGCCAAGACCATGCTTTTCTCATTTACTCATCATGCAGTTAACACGCACTGGCAAGGTTGTGGAGAGCTAGATGAATTACTTGATATATATTGAAAGCCAGGTAGTGTCTCAAACTGAATTCTCCACAGAGCTAGAGCTGCAGTTGATTATTTTATAACAGTAAGTTTTCAATTACCTTGTCACTTACATACACCAAATTTGCAGACTGGGTTCAGTGAGTCAGCATAATGCAGTACAGCTACTGAGCGTAGCACAGCATTGATGGTGTGCTTTATCTGGTAGGTCTGTTGAGGGGTTTTTAATTCTTCATATTAGTGTCAAGTTATTGTATACACAACATTAGAAGTGTGGATTTTTTAAAATGTTTCTCTTGTAAAGCGTCTATAGGAAAAAGAAAAACTCTACCAGTTGAGAAACACCTTTTAGCACCAAGAAGTAGTGCTGTGTTCACTGCCTTTTAGTGTCAGTGTAGCTCCATAAAATTTTTTTGCTGATGTGGTGGATGTTTGCTGCTAGAGCCATGTGACTAACTTCTGTTTAGGCAAATTATAGACAGATATAGAAGGAATGGTTGCACTTCTTAGAAAAGGAGGAAATAGCAACAGGGTAGCTAATTAAAGAGATGACCTTGTTGAGTGAAAAAGAGGGCCAAGGAAAGGCACTGAAAGCTCAAGTATAAAGAAGTGGTTATGGGAAACAGGAGGAGGTAAATACAGCGTCATGCTGCATTTGTCTTCTGCCTGGTGACTAAAACATTAGCTGCAGTTGTCTGTGTAATACTACCCTGGTTGTGATCTGACAATCGCCATTTGTTCCCAGACAATCTATTTCTCTCATGGCATTTGTTCTCCTGAAGTAAATCTGAGAGAATATTTATATAAATATATCTGTTTACATCATGAATTTATGCTGTAAACAAGTATCTAAGGCAAACTTGTAGACAGCGTCAAACTACAACAGTTGAACAGGAAGAAGTAGAAATTCACTCTGTAGAGAGAGCCATCTTGTAAAGAAGCAGTTAATTTTTAAGTTGCAAACACTTCAGCAGTGCATAGAGGGTTGTAATTTGCACTTCCTTTTTTGCTTCACATGACTGTGGCCACTGCTTTTTCCTGGACATAATTGTATACATTTAAAAATAGCATAAGGTTTTCACAGCAAATGACATTACTTAACTGAGATTTCTCACTTGTTAAACTTTAAGGTCAGTGAGTTTCTCTGGGTCACAGCAGAATCAGCTGCTCCACAATACACAACCCAGGTTTTCTCTTTGCTTGAGGCTGGATATGAAGGAGTATAAAAGTGAGCACAAACGGTAGTGCTGTGTTTCTGGAGATACTTTGTTGATGGCATGTGGGAGGTCAGTTGGCATGATCAGATAGATCTGTTCCTTTTAGATTTGAAATCAAGGAATCCATAAGTTGCAGGAAATGGATATATTTTACCTGCTCATCAAGATCTGTATTTCAAATGTTCGTATTCAAATGTAGCCTTTGAAATTCTCTGATTTGTGGTCATGGTTTCAGAGACCAAAATACTTAACACCCATTAACTTCAATGCAAGTTAACCATTTGCACAGCTGGGGATCAAGCCATATATGAAACTTGGGTGTAACCTTGAAGAAAAGAAATCATATAATCTCCACTTAGCTGCATGAAAAAGATCAATACTTCTGGTGTGCTCTGTAATATATTTCTAATTAAGTGTTGCTAGGTTGTTGGATGTGTGGCTGTTCCTTGGATCCCTTTATAGATGGGCGATTTGTATGCTGCCAAACACATCTATTAATCTTCATCTGATAGAATAACTAAGTAAAGTATTAAAAAGCTGTATTACAAAAATAGATATCTGTATAGGCTGGTTGGTTCATGTCCTGGTTTACTTGAGCACTGTTGGATAATAACAGTGTAGTGTTACTTGTGGCTTATCTGAATAGGATTATCAGGGTTTTCCAGCACTTGCTTCTAGCTGTTTCAAAGATTAGTGTGAGAAATGGAAAGCCTTGTGGAGAAGGGATGGATGCAGGTATGCAAACTCTTCACACCCTATGTAATAAATAGTAATTGGTGAATGTAAACAGTGCTGCTTTGAGGATGGTGCCGTGTGACAGGTATACTGAGGGCTGTATATGGAAAAGATTAATTATCTCACGTAAAAGTAATAATAGCGGTATCCGGAAAAATAATCGTAGCACTTCGTATTAGGGAGATTTCCTGACTACTTGGTAATGCATAGTAGAGCAACGCAAAGAATCCATTTTCTCATTTGCTGTTACATTTCCTGAGGGTAGAAAAGGTATTTCATTACTTTTTTGCAAGTAGTACTTTTGTATCTAAAGCAATTGGCTGGGCTGGATGCTTCAGTGACGCCCTGACCTGATACCTTATAGATGGGAACCATGCCATGGGTACTACCAGAAGTGAAACTAAGTGGAAATGAGCACCACTCATACAGGCAGGCGCAGCATCTTTAGAAATGGTTGTTGGGAGTCCAAGGGTTGTGCACTGTTACTGTTCCTCATGGTCTTTATTATTCAGGTGTTTGAGGCCTGAAGTCCCAACTTGACTGCGGTTGGGGACTGGAAGCAGGAAGGTGTGGTCTAGCAGAGCATCTACTGTGTAGCTAAAATGGTAAAGGAAAAAGTGCTATTTGTGAATTTGCTGCTATTGTGTATTATTGATTCAGCAGCACCCAGTGCCTCAATACTGCAGTGACATGAAACAGGTAAGCACATGATACATCGTTTACAGGCACACTTCCCTGTAATGCCGCCGTTTGCTAAAGGCCAAACTCAAATCACCTCTGGTCTTTTAGCTGCTTCAAAAGCTGGGCAAGTGATTTTCTCAGCTTGGTGAGACTCCCAGGAAATTTTCCAGAGCTGTAGTTTCCAACAGAAGCTGCTTCCGATCATGCCGAGGATGCAGGCTTTAGGAAAGAAGGTGAGTCCAAGGACATGAAGTCCGAGATCAGCTGATGTTCAACAGGCAGGTCACACTCATCCCACCCTCCATGTGCTTTATCTTGTATATAACTCTTTGTGAACATTCCTGTAAATATTTTACATCTTAGAGATGTAGAGTTTTTTAATTGATAAACAGGGCACCCATTCATCAAGGTTTTTGCAAGGAAGGATCCCAGTTTGGTCTTAAATCAGAAGCTTTTTAAAAAGTTTTTAGCCCAATTTGTCGGTATTTTTAGTTTCTGGAAAGTGTTCTAGAATAGAACAAAAATGCTTATAGTACCAGTGGCAAATTTTCTTTGAAAGGAAATACATGGTCTATAAAAATGTTTTTCACAATAGGTTAAAAAAAAATCATAAAATTCAGGATAAGTACATATTATTGATACAGTAATACCTAAGTTTGTACCTTCTGTATGCTTACGTGCTAAATTACAAATGTTTTCACAAATAACTTGGCAGTAGAGATTTGATAAAATACCTCCTCTGCAGTCAGGTGAGTTCATAAAATATGGTAAGCAGAAAAAGTTCTTAGTTAAATTAAATGAAAAACATTTGATGTCAAACAGGGGCATGGCTAAGAGTATGTGCTTCAGATGATTTTTTTACTGTTTTGTTCTTCTTGACTGAGATGTCTGAAGCACAATTGAGGTTTTCCTACATAAAAAAAGCTTTGAGCAGCCTTTCTAGTGGTGATTTTCTGTGGAATATTATAGTATAATAAAAAGATGCACTGGTCTGCAATATCATCTGCAGTTCTAATGCAACTTTGGCTGTAAGCTATGGAGTTGTAACTGTAGGTTCCCGTGGCTTTAAAGGCCACAATCTCAATTCCAGGAAATGCTGATGAGTATTTTTCCCTACCCCTTTCCTTACCCAACAAGGCACCCACACAAATATTTGTTCTTCCCTTCTGTTTCCCAGAACACAAGGTTATTTCTAGGAGGTTTAAATGTTTGTAAGGGCTGGTATGAATGCATGGATTTTCCATCAGAATGATATATCCACTCCCACTTGAGTGGTCAGGTGATCTAATGAATTTTCATCTCTACAAAGAGAGAATTAGAAGCTGCTATATCATTGCCTCATTTTAAAAAGCAGTTGAAAAACAGAAAATAACACCATAGTGTCTTCATGTTGTTTTTTCTAATATGAAGTCCAGAGAATAAGATAAAGTTTGGAGAGACAAGTCACAAACCCTGTGGCTAAACCAGCAGTTTTCTTCTTCACTTTTGTCCTTTAAGTGGCATCTTCTCTTAGTTACTCCAAGCATGTGTTGTAATAGAATTTCCTATATTCTAGTAACAATAATTGGAATTTACTTTTTTCAGCTATATAAATTACCTCATCTCAAACTTTCCTTTCTACGTTATAGGTGTAGTATTACCTAAGTTAGTTGTGTATTTGTTGTGTTTTTATTGGTAAAAAAATATTTCTGAGTAAATCTGTTGTACTCCTTATTTATGGCCATGTCAAATAATGAAAAATTACGCTGTTTACAATTACACCCGTACGCTTTTCATTCCCGCTAATCTCTTACAAGCACATGACACGCACAGCACTAATATCTAGCAATATTTAGTGAAGTTGATTCTGCCCCTCTACTCCACTCTTGTGAGACTCCACCTGGAGTACTGCATCCAGCTCTGGAGTCCTCAACATAAGAAAGACATGGACCTGCTGGACCATGTCCAGAGGAGAGCCACAAGGATGATCCAAGCTGGACCACCTCTCCTATGAGGAGAGGCTGAAAGAGTTGGGGCTGTTCAACTTGGAGAAGTGATGGCTCCGGCGATATCCTATTGCGGCCTTCCAGTTCCTAAAGGGGGTCTATGGGAGAGCTGGGGGAGGACTTTTTACTCAGGCATGTAGTGACAGGACGAGGGGAAATGGCTTTAAACTGGAAGAGGGCAGGTTTAGATTAAACATTAGGAAGAAGTTTTTCACTTTGAGGGTGGTGAGGCACTGGAACAGGTTGCCCAGAGAGGTTGTTGAGGCCCCATCCCTGGAGGTGTTCAAGGCCAGGCTGGATGTGGCCTTGGGCAACCTGGCCAAGTGGGAGGTGTCCCTGCCTATGGCAGGGAGGTTGGAACTTGCTGATCTTCAAGGTCCTTTCCAACCTAAACCATTCTATGATTCTATGAAGTTACAAACTTGTAGAGACAGAAAAGGATTTGCCATACATGATCAAAGCACAGACTTGACTGTTAATGGAAGATATTGTAGGCTAAAGCAAGGTAATATTTTTTTTTCATGATCCCAGGAGCAAGCTACAATACTTAACAAATTTCAGCTTCATTTCTTTTTGATAATGGTCAAATAAGTAGAGTTTAATATTTGAATAAATATAATTGCACCAAATATTTGTCATTTGGGGAATAATAGTTCAAGAGCAGGGAAACAGTTAAATTTGTGTCAGGTTTTATTCTGTTAGTAAGATTTCATCATTGCATATCTTTGAGCTTCACTTGATTCATGCAGGCTTAATGCAGCAAATGTAAGTTAACCAAGGATTAGCACTTTGATCTATCACTAGCATGTGACAGCAATTGCCCTGTGTTGATGAATACACAAAAATTGGTAGAGTGCTCTAGGGTGTCTTTAACATAGCAAAGCTGTAGAAGTTTGAATGCTGGCACCTGTTGTGCTCAGATGACACCTTTTCTGCAGGGCTGCACTGTACTCTGTTAAAACATACATTCGATCTCATTTTTCACTGCAAGTGACAGGGAAATAATCTAACCAATGTTTGCATTCTACTAATTGCATCGCATCAGCTACAGTCATCCTTTTCACTTCAAGCCCCTTAAAGATGGTCTCTATGACTTCAGGCACTGCAGTTAAGACTAGGTGCCACAGATGGGCTTGGCAATGGAGGAGGTCTGTGGTTTGGTGCTAGTTGGGCCTCTGTCAGCTTCCATCTAAGGAGGCACTTGGATGCCAGGCCATTGTTACCGATGTACAATCCTAGTGAAGGAAAGCAAGGATTTTGGTATATAGCAGTTGGCCTAATGGCATAGATGCCTCTTCAGTGGCTGGAACTTACTCAGTACTTTATACAAAGCATCAGCTCAGACTTGATTTTGTAGTATGATCGTGGGCCAGTGGTCGTGCCAGATGAAAAAGTTTGGCTGACTGGTATGGTGAATGAACCTTAAACTCTCTTGCTAATTGTCAGCAGTAATTAATTAATTAATCATCTCTTCAACGCCTTTGCTCCCAATTGTGTTTGGGATGCCTCACAGGACTTTGGAACAGAGCTCTTGCATAGGCACAGAGAAAAGTGATTCTAAAATGTTCTGTACTAGATCTAGTTGGGAACCTACTTGGGAACCTATTGGGATCCTTAAGACCTGAGGAGACTATCAGCCTTGATAGAAAAAGTTAGACACATCCTCTGTTATCTGGGGCTGATGTACTTCAGACATTTATTTGTTCAGACTGAGCTAGGATTTTGTTTACTGCTGCTTTATCCATTTGATGTCCAAGTACTCTCAGCTGTAAATGCTGTGTGCTTTCTGTGTGCTCTTCAGATGTCTCCAAGACTCTAGCTGAGACAAGTACTTGACCTGAATCATAGGCCTGGAGAAAGTTGTTGGCTTCAAGGTGGGTTAAAAAAAAAAAAAAGTGCTCTGAAAATTCTGAGGAATGCAACAGCTGCTAGGCAGGGTTTCCAGCAAAAAAAGAGGTTGTGCCAGCGCCGTACTAGTGGGCACCCTTGTCTGAGCTTTTGTGCAGTAGAGAACTTCATAGGGAGAAGTTGATGGTAGTTAAAAGCAATGGAGGAAAAAAAAAAAAAAGAAAAAGAACAGGAGAGAGGAGTTCTTAGGTCAGATACACCACTTGGACAGTTGCCTCTGTGCAGAAGAGGTGGGGTGGGTGGGAGCCAAAATTTGAAGGTGGGACCATCTCTTTTACTTCTGTACAGGCCTAAACTGATTATAAAAACATAGCTCAAGTATTTGGTCAGCCCAGCCTGTGCAGATAACTTGAAGGAGTTGGATTGTGAGAAGTGCCACTTAGCTTATTGGTGTACATTTTCCCTTAAGTCTTGCTTTTCAAAATGGTTAAAATAAGACATATGCTGCTTTTAAAGCTAGAGTTTGAAGTTGCAAACTGCCTAGTGTTGTAGGCATGTAACATAGCAAGATAAAACGTGACACTGATATGTGTCCATGTGTGGAGCAGTGATCTGAGACCTTGAGCTTCATCTCTCCAAAACAGACTTGCAAAACTAAGTCATGCATCTCAATTACGGACCAGGTCTCAAGGCTGTAAGGAATGTCTGACCTGTAGAGTCAGATGTGTGCCCATCCTTGGTTTTGCTAGGAAGTATTGTTAATGCTGAATGCAAGCACTGAGTTTGGGAGGGTGGTGACATTTAGTGATGAAATGAGTGCAAAAGCTGTTCATGTAATGAGCAGTCCCCAAGGATGAGCATGATTTCTCCCGCAGAAGCCATGGATCCTGTGCTAAAGCCTCAGCTGAGCCATACTCGGAACAGCTTGTGAAAGGAGAAGGCATTGTCTATGGGAAGGTCTCATGCCCTGCTCGCTGCTGGGGGAAGGTGGGTCAGATGATTTTGGCAATTCAAGGTATTTGCAAAGAGAACAGATGAGAAAAGGAATATATTTGAGAAGGGAACAGTCACACAGTTAATGTGCCTGCTAGGACAAGTTTGTATTGTTCTGTTAATGTAAGTAATTTCTGAAGAGGGCTGGGAAAGCAGGCAAAAATGGTGACACCTAAAGATATTTTCCTCAGAGGTTATATCTTATGAGACTGATCCTGATAAAGGGAAATATTTGTGCGTCTTTCAGAGTAGGAAATGACCTAGCAGTTAAATCAACTTTGACTTTAGTAACTCACTCGGATCTCTGTTGCAAGGCTTAGTATTTTAGAAAGTTAGCTAATCAACTGTAGTATTTTATGTAAGCTTTTTTGTCCTGTTTGGCTATTCTTCAGCTTGGAGGTACTTGTTATTTTCTCACTAAGTATTGGCTGGAATACACTTCAAGGGCTTTTTTGTTCATAAAGGAGTTTAATCAGTTTGGAGCAAGACATCTGTGAAGCATGCTTATAACTAACAGGAAGAGTATCATAAGGAGAGTGTGTCTTGTGCATATGTTCCCAGGAATGCTCTGTCAGTTTTGCTGTTGGAATAATTGTGTACGGGACAGGACTCAGGAGGTGTTAATTAATCTGACACACTCACATAGCTTAGGAGAGCTTCTTTTGCATGAAAATCAAGTGTCTGAAGACAGAAAGTTTTTCCTTTCAACATGATCAGGAAATGGAGATGCTGTGCTGTGGTGGTCAATGAATATAAAGAATCACTCTGAGATTATGTGGACTGGTGATAGTGCCAGCTCTTCTACTGACTGGCCACACCATCCAAAGCAAATTGTGTGCCAAGCCTGTCTCAGTTCTGCTATCTGTAAAATAGGAATAGTAACTGACTGCCTTCTCTTAATGCTTTCACATCTGGGGGGGACAACACGGCATAAATACTAGCACGGAAAATATTTTTCTCTTCAGTCTCACAACTGCTGTTGTCACAGTCCTTAAAGACTTGAAAGTTTGCTATCCATGGAAATAAGCAGATCTGTCCTTAGGTTAAGGTTTCTGGCCTGTGTAAAGCAAAAGTTAGCACTAATCCTGTTTTCTTCTGGGAAGAAACCTTTCCCCCAGAAAATATACCCTTTTCTTTGCAGGAGGCTACACTGACTTGTGGAGACAATGGACAAAAATGACTTTGCTGTGGTGCTAAAGCAAATTTGAAATTTTGAACTATTTCATTTCAGAGTTGTTATCTATTATTCATCTGAGTGGAGCAGTTCTGAAATTGGAGATCCGTTCAGGGAGCACCTGGCTTCAACTCGAGAAATGATAAGAGGAAGAATAAAAAGAATGGTTTGTACAATATATGGAGCAATGGCACTTTGAGATGCTTCAGTAGACTTCTATATCTTGAGTGCAGCCTTTCATGTTACCTCTGGCTGCACTCACTTAGTGGCAGCCTCTACCTCTACATCTTGTTTGGCTATTCTTCTCTTTGAAAGGATTTATATTTTTTTCCTATGTGAATTGGCTGGAATCCACTCCAAGGGCTTATTGATCATGTTGGAGTTTACTTGCTTTGGAACAAAACTCCAATGAGGCATGCTGGTAAGGTGCTTCCAGTTTGTGGTCTATAACTTTCTTTAATCTGCTTCCTTTGTAAACTTGCTGTGGCCAGTTTTTTCACAGTCTCAGCTTGCTCCTACACCTCCAGTGAAGTGTGAGGATGCAGTGAACCACATCCCCACTTGAAGGTGACTGGTGAGCGAGGCTTGTTTTAAAAGGAGTTGTGCCAAGTTCCCCAAGTGTGAGTTTTGGAAACTATGCAGAAATGCCTTTTGCTTCTTAGTACTGTGCCAGTACTAAGCTCAAATCAGTTCAAGCATTTTTTTTTCCTGCTAAAGAACATGAAAAGACAAGTTTCTTCTCATCTGTTGCCTCTTGTTGAATTTTTGAGAGACTTCTCTAACTTCACAATTAAGAGAAAGCTGTTTAATTTATTGAGGATTTAAAGAAATGTGATGTGCAGTGGCAGATCCCAACCTTGGAGTCGTGTAATTTCTTGTCAGAAGGAAAACAGGTTTTGCAGTAAGTATTCAGAAACCGATACATCACAAATCTAAACTTGAGAGCTGCAGTTCATAACATGCCCCAGCTAGGCTGCAGCATGACCTCCCTGTGGCGGGGAGGCACTGCCACTGGTGGGGCTGAGCACGGTGGAGCGGTCTTCCCGCTGCAACTCATCTTGGAAGCCGCCAGCGAGGCGGGGTGGGGGGTGCTTGTGGGATGAAGGGGGCTTTTCGGTATCCCAGGAGTGGGTGGGACAGGGTAACGTTGAGGAGGAGGGTCCCTGACCAAGTGAATACATCCCTGCCTTTTGAGTGGCTCCTTTTTAGGCTTCCTACCATTCACTGGGTTTGAAAGTTGCAGGGCAATTTCACAGTATAGAGCTGGAGGTGGATGAGCAGTGTGGCACCTCAGAGTCCTGTGGTTGACATTTGCTTACAATAAGCACATATTTTATATGTGCAGTGTGGTTTGTTGTTGAACTTCTAAAAGAAGGTATAACTAAAGAATATATGTGTATGATAAAAGCAGTTAAACAAGAAATAATAACAGTATTTCTGTGGCATTGTTATTTCTGGTATTCATGAGCAGCTTAGGAAGTCTGCTAAGCTATGTCCTAATTCCCATTTTACAAAAGAGTAAACAGCTACTTGGGATGGTTTAATCACAATTTTTGTGACTCAAATACATAAAATGCTACTGTATTGTAGTGAAGTGTGAATGACTGTGGGCATGCTGGCTGATCTTACAACTGTTCCTTCAGTTGAAGGTCCTACTTAAGCTTTTGTTCTCTGGAAGTAACAATGTTTCGGTCTTAGAGGTACAAATAATAAGTTTTTTGGCTGTGATTTGCAGCGGATGACTCATCTGTGACGAGCCAAGAAAGGATGGCTAAATGTGTATTGTATTGTCTCTCAGTGCTGCGATCTTGTCTGATGTGCAGTGTGCCTGAGTGACACATGCTGGATGGTAACATCTAATGCTATAAGAGATGAGTTCATCCGTTTCTTGCTGTGGCTCAAATCTTGCTACTGAAATACAATATTCAGTATTTTTCTCATCACTAATCTATAACTTTTCTTTCTTTCCATCACTTTACGTATTGAAGAAGACTAGCTGTTACCTGAAAAAATGTCTTTAAATATTTCTGCTTCTTAAATACTTGAGTTTTTGCTGTTTATTTTTTCACTGGTACTGAGCCTGTTCAATGGGAATTTGACAATTTCTAGATAATTCTTAAAAGTCAGTTTCTTTGGCTAACCAGAAATGAGCTTTATTGCTGTCCTTGTGTTTATATGTACATTATTTTGAAGCATCAATATTCATAATGGTTAGGCTGAAAGTCACTTCTCTACCTTCTGAGAACAAAGGACAGTTGATCTTTATGAACACCATCGGCAGCTGCTAGTGTCTTATTACTGAGATTGCCTGTACAGTTTTTCTTCCCTTGGCTAACAGAATAAATATTTTGTACCTGATTGAACTGTCCTCAAGTTTTGGATCTTAGGCTGCAATTCTGGTTGCGCCTTACTGAGTTATTCATACTTTTGCTGGGAGGTGCCATTGTCTACTCAGGACTTACCAGGGTCAGGGAATAGCTTTCAGGTTACTGACTTCTGGGGGACAAAGTGTTCTGTGGGGTTTTCACCTGTCTTTAAAAAAAAAATAAATATATATATATATATATACCTATGGCAATATTGTGAGACAGCACTGTAGCAGTTTTTTGAGAGGCAGGGGGAGGTCCTTAGTGCTCCAGTTCCCAATTTTGCTTTGTCATGTGTATCTCAAGCTGTACCTGGATGAGTTGGACCAAAACTTTCTCAGTATGCATTATTGCAAAGATTCCCTGGCCTGGGAGTCTTGTTGTAATCATTTAGTTGATGTTCTGCACAGCTGCTCATCAATCTGATTTCAGCTTTGTGGCTCCCATTGTGCCTAATTATTACTAGCCTGGTCAGAGGTTGCTGGGGAAACCTCCTACAGCTGTTGCCTAGCCAGTGGCTATTGGTGTGGCTATGCTGCATCTTCCTTGCAGCATGAAGGTCCTTGAGGAATATTACAGCATGACATACTGTTGCACTGACTTCTGCTGTTTGTGTGTTTTAGCTGTTAGCACAGCACTAAGGGAGGGTAGAATAACAGATGCACACCAGGTATATGCAGTGTAGTGGAAAAGGGAGAGTAACAAGAGGGGAAAAAGAGTGGAAAACTTGGGTGAGGAGAGGCTTCTAGCCTGTGGAACTGGCCACTTTGTCTTTAGCTTACAGGTGTGTTGTGTCTTTCTCTGAGACTAGACGAAAGCAAATTTTTAACTTAAACCACCATCTCGTTCTTTATGTAATATCCTTGCATGGGATTTTCCTGAAAATGTTGCACTCATTACCATTGTGCTCTTGCCCATTTCCAACCTCTGAATTTGGAAGTTTCAGTGTACCTCACATACTGAAGAACAAGTATATCAGAAAAGACTACGTAAACTGGTATATTTTTGTTTCATCAATGTAATAAATGAAGTATTGCAAAGAGATGCTCAGATCTTTGCTTCATTAATACTATATCTCTTTGTACCTGTTGTCAGGTTACTTTGAGAGAATGCAGACAAGAATGGAGAACCTTTAACCCCCTAAGCTTCCAATACATTCACAACAGAGCACGCTTGTGTTTTGGGAATCTAGATTTGGGTATATTAATCTTCAAGCTCTTTAAGCTCTGCTGTACTTAACATGCACTTAACAGACTGGGCGAACAGGGCACGGCAGTTTGCGCATCAGTTCGCATGGGAGGGCATTGAAAGCCTGCCAACTCGGCCAGGAAGCCATGGTAACAACTCAGCAGAAGACCATGGTATTCCTGAACTCTTGCACCCACCAGCTCTGATACAGCTTCCCAGACAGAGCTCTAGTGGGAACATGCTGCCACCCAGGCACCAGGCCTGCAGGGTGTGCCCAGCCCCTACACTGCTGTCAAATGGCAGTGGTGAGCATGCCTGTGGGACGTGCCCAGCTAGAGGAGCTCCTCCACCTAGTGGCTGAGCTCTGGGAGGCGGTAAGCAGGTTGAGAAGTATCAGGGAGTGTGAGAAATAGATAGATCACTGGAGTAGCACCCTGCCCTCCCTGAAACAAACCCTTCAGGCACCCAGAGCTCCATATACAGAGGACTCTCCATCCTCTATCAGCATGGCTGAACATAGTGATTTAGGGGACAGGGGGCAATGGCAACAAGTTCCTGCCCAATGTAGCAGGTGTGGCAGGCACGTCTCCCCAGCAACCCCCCACCCTCCCAGGTGCCCTTGCAAGACAGGGGAGCCAAATAATGGCAAAGATGACAGCTCACCTAGCTTAGAGCTGTCACTGAGGCCAAGATGGACTACACCTCACATTGTAAAGAAAGAAAGACAGGCCCTTGTAGTAGGGGACTCAATTCTGAAGGGAGTGGAAGACCAAATCCACACCTTAGGGAAGTCTGCTGCCTCCGTGGGGCCAGGGTTAAGGACATTCAGAGAAAAGTCCCTACTCTGGTTTGCCCCTCAGACTGCTACCCGTTAATGATTTTTCAGGTAGGCAACAAAAAGCCTGAGGGCCATGAAGAGAGACTTCAGGGCCCTAGGGTGGCTGGTTAGGGCATTGAGAGCTCAGGCAGTGTTTGCTTCTATCCCAGCAGTTCCAAAGTTTGATGAGGGGATAAACAGGAAAAGCCAGCAAGATCAATGCCTGGCTCAGAGACTGGTGTCATTGGCAGGACTTTGGGTTCTTTGACCACAGGCTGCTTCACAAGGCACCAGGCCTGCTGGCAACAGATGGGGAACACCTGTCTCAAAGGGGGAAAAGGATCGTGGGGCAAGAGCTATCAGGGCTCATTGAAAGGTCGTTAAACTAGACTCGAAGGAGGATGGGGATAAAACTGGGCTTGCTAGCAAGGAGCCTGGGAGCAGCATGCTGGTACCTGTGGGAAAGTGTGGTAGTAAGATCTTACAGTCAGCCATCTCAGGAGAGATGGTGGATGGTGATCTATACAAAGACACAAAAGCTGATAGGCTGATAACTTTGGAAGCATCTGAGACTGATCTGGTGGGAATGAGGGCTTCTCCCTCCAAGAAGGCGGCAGGATCATTAGCCCAGCTGAAGTGTGTCTATACCAATGCATGCAGAATGGGCAACAAGCAGGAGGAACTGGAGGCCATTGTGCAGCAAGAAAACTATGATATAGTTGCCATCACAGAAACATCGTGGGATGACTTGCATGACTGGAGTGCTGCAATTGATGGCTACCAACTTTTCAGAAGGGACAGCTGAGGAAGGAGAGGCAGAGTGGCCCTCTATGCCAGGGAGAGATATGAGTGTCTAGTACTTAATGACTGTGATGATAAGGTCGAGTGTCTATGGGTAAGAATCAAGGGGAAGGCCAACAAGGCAGATACCGCAGTGGGAGTTTGTTACAGACCACCTGATCAGCAAGATGAGGCTGACAATCCAACAGCTGGAGCACCTCTCCTATGAGGAGAGGCTGAAAGAGTTGGGGCTGTTCAGCCTGGAGAAGAGAAGGCTCCGGGGAGATCCTATTGCGGCCTTCCAGTACCTAAAGGGGGTCTACAGGAGAGCTGGGGGAGGACTTTTACTCGGGCATGTAGTGATAGAATGAGGGGAAATGGCTTTAAACTGGAAGAGGGCAGGTTTAGATTAAACATTAGGAAGAAATTTTTCACTATGGGGGTGGTGAGGCACTGGAACAGGTTGCCCAGAGAGGTTGTTGAGGCCCCATCCCTGGAGGTGTTCAAGGCCAGGCTGGACGTGGCCTTGGGCAACCTGGCCAAGGGGGAGGTGTCCCTGCCTATGACAGGGACGTCCCTGCCTATGGCAGGGAGGTTGGAACTTGCTGATCTTCAAGGTCCTTTCCAACCTAAACCATTCTATGATTCTCTGAAATACTCTATAAGCAGATGGGAGAGGTGTCGCGATGGCTACCTATTGTTCTTCTGGTGGACTTCAACTTCCCAGATGTGTGCTGGGAATACAGTTCAGCAAAGAGGAAACAGTCCCAGAGGTTCTTGGAGTCTGTGGAAGATAACTTCCTGACACAGCTGGTAAAGGAGCCAACTAGGGAAGGTGCCTTCCTGGACCTGCTGCTTGTTAACAGAGAAGGACTTTAATGATTGGAGGCCGTCTTGGGCACAGTGATCATGAAATAATAGTTTTCAATTCTTAGCACAACTGCCGCCTTGGACTTCTGTAGGGCAGACTTTGGCCTGTTCAGGAGACTGATTGGCAGAGTCCCTTGGGAGGCCAGCCTGAGGGGCAAAGGAGTCCAGGAAGGTTGGGCTCTCCTCAAGAAGGAAGTCTTAAAGGCGCAGGAAGAGGCTATCCCCATGTCCTGAAACATGGGCCAGCAGGGTAGAAGACCAGCCTGGCAGAACAGAGAGCTTTGGCTGGAACTCAGAAGAGTTTATGGCCTTTGGAAAAGGGGGCTGGCCACTCAGGAGGACTACAAAGATGCAGTGAAACTATGCAGGGAGAAAATCAGAAGGGCTAAAGCCCAACTAGAACTCAATCTGGTTATTGCTGTAAAAGGCAATAAAAAATGCTTCTATAAATACATTAACAACAAAAGGAGGACTTGGGAGAATCTTCCTCCTTTATTGGATGCAGGGGGAAACAAAGTGACTAAGGATGAGGAAAAGGCTGAGGTACTAAATGCCTTCTTTGCCTCAGTCTTTAATAGCAGGACTAATTGTTTGTTGGGTACCCAGCCCCTTGAGCTGGAAGACAGGGGTAGAGACCAGAGTGAGACCTCCATAATCCAAGAGGAAATGGTCAGTGACCTGCTGCACTACCTAAACATACACAAGTCTATGACACCAGGTGGGTTACACCCAAGAGTGCTGAGGGAGTTGGCAGATGTGTCACTAGACCACTCTTCATAACTTATCAGAAGTCCTGGCTAACCAGGGAGGTCCCAATGGACTGGAGATTAGCAGATGTGATGCCCGTCTACAAGAAGGGCCAGAAGGAGGTTCTGGGGAACTACAGGCCTTTCAGTCTGACCTCAGTGCTGGGGAAGCTTATGGAACAGATAATTTCGAGTGCTGTTACATACTATTTACAGGACAACCAGATGATCGGGCCCAGTCAACATGGGTTCATGAAGGGCAGGTCCTGCTTAATGAACTTGATCTTCTGTGACACGGTGACCCGCTTGCTTTGCTTGAAGAAATTAATTTTAATTGGAAAAAACCCATCTGTGTCCTGCTTATCTCCCCCAAGTTGGCAGCTTTGTGGCTTGTTCTGTGTAGCTGTACATCAAAATTATTAACCTCTGAAAAAGGGAGGTTATGATAATGGCAATGCATAATGGATTTTTTTGAAATTGCATTTCATCTTTAAGGCTACAAGGAGTGCTACTGTAATAACACCGTCTCCTTTCACTGTGTGAATATTGTGAAAAGAGGCCTTCAGATGCTCAGCTCCTTTTAAAAAACAAGTTTAATTTATCATGGAAGATAAATGGACAGACAACTCTTGAAGTGAAATACTGGGTTTAGTCATAGAAGAGGTATAATGTGGACAGTAGAAGTGTGGGTGTCTTAACAGTCATACCTAGGAGCTGTGAGTTATTTTTAAGGCTCATTCATAGAATCGTATAACCTAACACTGCCAAATCCACCACTAAACCACCTCCATAAGCACATCATCTACATGTCTTTTAAATACCTTCAGGGATGGTTGCTCAATCACTTTCCTGGGCAGCCTGTTCCAGTGCTTGGCAGTGAAGAAATTTTTTCTAACATCCAATCTAAACCTCTCCTGGAGCAACTTGAGGCTGATTCTTTTGTCCTATCACTTTTTACTTGGGAAAAGAGCCTGACCCCCACCTTGCTACAACCTCCCTTCAGGTAGTTGTAGAGAGCAATAAGGTCTCCCCTCAGCCTCCTGTTCTTCAGGTTAAAACCCAGTTCCCTCAGCTGCTACTCATAAGATTTGTGCTTTAGACCCTTCACCAGCTTTGTTGCCCTTCTCTGGACATGCTCCAGCACCTCATTGTCTTTCCTGTAGTGAGTGGCCCAAAACTGAACACAGTACTCGAGTTGCGGCCTCACCAGCACCAAGTACACTGGGATGATGACATCCCTAGTCCTGCTGGCCACACTATTTCTGATACAAGCCAGGATGCTATTGGCTTCCAGGGCCACCTGGGCACACTGCCAGCTCATATTCAACTGATTATCTAACAGTAACCCCAGGTCCTTTTCTGCCAGACAGCTTTCCAGTCACTCTTCCCAAAACCTGTAGCAGCGCATGGGGTGGTTGTGACTCAAGTGCAAGACCTGGCATTTAGCCTTGTTGAACCTCATACCATTGGCCTCGGCTCATCAATCCAGCCTGTCCACTTCCCAAGCAGATCAACATTCCTGCCCAATTTGATGTTGTCTGCAAACTTACTGAGGGTGCACTCAGTCCCCTCATCCATATTGTTTATAAAGATATTTAACAGAACTTGCACACTACTGAGCCCTGGGGAACACCACTTGTGACCGGCCACAAACTGGATTTAACTCCATTCACCACAACTCTTTGAGCCTGGCCATCAAGCCAGTTTTTAACCCAGAGAAGAGTACACCCATCCAAGTCATGAGCAGCCAGTTTCTCCAAGAGAGTGCTGTGGGAAATGGTGCCAAAGGCTTTACTAAAGTCTAGGTAGGCAACATCCACAGCCTTTCTCTCAAACGAGAAAACCAACCCTTTCTTTGGATTTTATTGTTTTCCACATGATTATGAGCAAAACTGTATATCTGAAGTCTTCTTGTACATTACAAAAACAATCTACTGCAGCTAGTGAACAATAAATATGAAGAATCACAACCATCTCAGCTCTTCCTGGTGGTTGACTTAAATTACATACAATTTTTAAGAACATTGTGAAATCGTTTGGACAAAACAAAACCATTATTTCTGTACATTAAATATATCTCTTTTAGTACATACTCAGCACTATGACTGAAACGTGACTCATAACACAATTATTCTTTTACCAGTGTAGCACTGGGTTTAATTTCTTGTTCCATAGCTTCCATGAAGCCTTTTTGCCTTCAGTCATCCAGTGCAAGCACATCTTAAATGACCCATGGTGTGTGTCTTATGGTAAGAATTAGAAATGGGAGAACTGCTTTGGCTGAAATATGAAATGACCAAGCTTTAATCTCAAAAATGGGGTTAAACTGTTAGGTTGTGGACCCTATAACTTCTCCTTGTATGTTGCCTTGTAATGTGCTTTTATTTGCTAGTTTCTCTCCTCTTGTAGCTGGTCTAAAACTCACTGAATGGGTAGTAAGACAAAAGGGCTACTTTGGTTATTTTAGTGATCAAATATAAATTGTATTTAGGAATTCTAGGGAAAATGATGTCCAGGATTGGGACAAGCATCTGGCCAAACTGAAGGCCTGAGTCCGAGGATGTGCTCTCAGTGCTCATCCATACAAGTTGGTGGATTCTTCAAATCTGAAAGTTTGAAAGCTGTAGTGAAACCATGATAATCCTGACCAGAATCTTGCATTGAGAGTTTTCATTCAGTGCAGGTATACTATTGCACATCACATTCCAAAAGAGATTTCTATTAAAATTTCTGCGAAGGTTTCAACATCCTGCCCGTCAGCTTTGTAGAGTTGTATTTGCAGAAACAGTAGAACCCCATGTTTTTTTGAAACACCTGCTGTGATAATTAATCAAAAAATCTGTTAGATGGAAAAGACTTCACGAGCCACCAGATTTTGGGCAGTGGAATTACATGATTCCTCTTCCCATATCACAGAATCACAGAATTATAGGTGTTGGAAGGGAACTCTAGAGATCATCTAGTCCAACCCCCTGCCAAAGCAGGATCACCTAGAGCATGTTGCACAGGAATGCATCCAGGTGGGTTTTGAATATCTCCAGAGAAGGAAACTCCACAACCTCTCTGGGCAGCCCGTTCCAGTGCTCCCTCACCCTCAAAGTAAAGAAGTTTTTCCTCACGTTGAGATGGAACTTCCTGTGTTCCAGTTTGTGCCCATTGCCCCTTGTCCTGTCACCAGACACCACTGAAAAGAGTCTGTCCTCATCCTCTTGACACCCACCCTTTAGATATTTATAAGTATTGATAAGATCCCCTCTCAGTCTTCTCTTCTCCAGGCTAAACAGACCCAGGCCTCTCAGCCTTTCCTTTTAAGAGAGGTTCTCCAGTCCCCTGATCATCTTTGTAGCCCTCCACTGGACTCTCTCCAGTAGTTCCTTGTCTCTCTTGAACTGGGGAGGCCAGAGCTGGACACAGTACCCGAGATGTGGCCTCACCAGAGCAGAGTAGAGGGGGAGGATAACCTCCCTTGACCTGCTCACCACGCTCTTGTTAATGCACCCCAGGATACCATTGGCCTTTCGGGCCACAAGGGCACATTGCTGGCTCACAGTCAACTTGTTGTCCAGGAGGACTTCAAGGTCCTTCTCCACAGAGCTGCTTTCCAGCACGTCAACCCTTACCCTGTACTGGTGCATGGGGTTATTCCTCCCTAGGTGCATGACCCTACACTTGGCCTTTGTTGAACTTCATTAGGTTCCTCTCTGCCCAGCTCTCTAGCCTGTCCGGGCCTCTGTATGGCAGCACAGCCTTCTGGTGTGTCAGCCACTCCTCCTAGTTTTGTGTCATCAGCAAACTTGCTGAGGGTACACTCTGTCCCCTCATCCAGGTCTCTGGTAAATACGTTGAACTAGACTGGGCCCAGTACTGACCCCTGGAGAACACTGCTGATTACAGGCCTCCAACTGGACCCTGTGCCACTGTTCACAACTGTCTGAGCTCTGCCATTCAGCCAGCTCTCAATCCACTTCATTGTCTACTCATCTAACCCACACTTCCCAAGCTTACCTATGAGGATCTTATGGGAGGCAGTGTCAAAAGCCTTGCCAAAGTCAAGGTAGACAACACCCACTGCTGTCCCCTCATCCACTCAGTCAATCGTGCCATCGTAGAAGGTTATCAGATTGGTCAAGCATGATTTCCGCTTCGTGAATCCATGTTACCCACTCCCGATAACCTTCTCTTCCTCTACATGCTTAGAGATGACATCTAGGATGAGCTGTTCCATCACCTTTCCAGGCATAGAGCTGAGGCTGACTGGCCTGTAGTTTCCTGGGTCCTTCTTGCCCTTTTTGAAGACTGGTGTGACATTAGCTTTCCTCCAGCCCTCAGGCACCTCTCCTGTTCTCCATGACCTTTCAAAAATGATGGAGAGCGGCTCCACTATAACATCTGCCAGCTCCCTCAACACTCGTGGGTGCATCCAGCAGGGCCCATGGATTTGTGGGTGTCAGGTTTGCCTAAATGATCTCTAACTCGATCCTCCCTGATCAAGGGAGAGTCATCTTTTCTCCAGGATCTGGGGTTCCTGAGGACTGGCCTTAGCAGTAAAGACTGAAGCAAAGGTAGCATTCAGCAACTCCGCCTTCTCTGCATCCTCTGTCACCAGGGCACCTGCCTCATTCAGCAGCAGGCCCACATTTTCCCTAGACTTCCTTTTACTACTGATGTACTCGAAGAATCCCTTCTTATTGTCCTTGACATCCCTTGCCAGGTTTAATTCCAAGTGGGCCTTAGCCTTCCTTGTTGTATCGCTGCCTACTCTGACAACTTTCCTATATTTCTCCCAAGTGGGCACTCCCCTTTTCCACATTCTGTAAACTTCCTTCTCCCATTTGAGTTTTTCCAGAAGCTCCTTGTTCATCTGTGCAGATTTCCTGCCTCCTTTGCCTGATTTCTTACTCATAGGAGTGCATGGATGTTGAGCTTGGAGGAAGTGGTGCTTGAATATTAACTAGCCCTTGCACCGCGCTTTCTTCTAGAGCCTTAGCCCATGGGATTCCTCCAAGTAGGTCTTTGAAGCGGCCACAGTTCACTCTCTTGAAGTCTGGGGTTATAATTCTAATTTTTGCCCTGCTTCTTCCGTGCAGGACCTGAACTCCACCATCTTGTGGTCACTGCAGCCAAGGCTACCCCTGGCCTTCACATCCCCAATTAGTCCTTTGTTTGTCAGCACAGGATCCAGCGGAACACCTCTCCTCATTGGTTCCTCTGCCACCTGTTTCAAAAAGTTATCATCAATGCTCTGCAGAAACGTCCTGGACTGTGCATGCCTGGCTGTGTTGCCTTTCCAGCAAGTATCAGGGCAGTTGAAGCCGGGAGGCAGTGTCAAAAGCCTTGCCAAAGTCAAGGTAGACAACACCCACTGCTGTCCCCTCATCCACTCAGTCAATCGTGCCATCGTAGAAGGTTATCAGATTGGTCAAGCATGATTTCCGCTTTGTGAATCCATGTTACCCATTCCCGATAACCTTCTGTCCCCTCATCCACCCAGTCAATCGTGCCATCATAGAAGGTTATCAGATTGGTCAAGCATGATTTCCGCTTCGTGAATCCATGTTACCCACTCCCGATAACCTTCTCTTCCTCTACATGCTTAGAGATGACATCTAGGATGAGCTGTTCCATCACCTTTCCAGGCATAGAGCTGAGGCTGACTGGCCTGTAGTTTCCCGGGTCCTCCTTGCCGTTTTTGAAGACTGATGTGACAATAGCTTTCTTCCAGTCCTCAGGTACCTCTCCTGTTCTCCATGACCTGTCACAGATGATGGAGAGCAGCTTCGCAGTAACATCTGCCAGCTCCCTCAGCACTCGTGGGTGCATCCCATCAGGGCCCATGGTTTTGTGGGTGTCAAGTTTGCCTGAATGGGTGTCTAATCCAATCCTCCTAGATCAAGGGAATGTCTTCCTTTCTCCAAGCTCTCTCTGTTACCTACCTCCAGGGTCTGGGATTCCTGAGGGCTGGCCTTGCCAATAAAGACTGAAGCAAAGGCGGCATTCAGTAACTCCACCTTCTCTGCATCCTCCATCACCAGGGCACCTACCTCATTCAGCAGCAGGCCCGCATTTTCTCTAGTCTTCCTTTTGCTACTGATCATAGAATCATAGAATCATTGAATGGTTTAGGTGGGAAAGGACCTTGAAGATCAGCAAGTTCCAACCTCCCTGCCATAGGCAGGGACACCTCCCACTTGGCCAGGTTGCCCAAGGCCACATCCAGCCTGGCCTTGAACCCCTCCAGGGATGGGGCCTCAACAACCTCTCTGGGCAACCTGTTCCAGTGCCTCACCACCCTCAAAGTGAAAAGCTTCTTCCTAATGTTTAATCTAAACCTGCCCTCTTCCAGTTTAAAGCCATTTCCCCTCGTCCTGTCACTACATGCCCGAGTAAAAAGTCCTTCCCCAGCTCTCCTGTAGACCCCCTTTAG
>NW_009648959.1:398700-418549 GCF_000708025.1 Charadrius vociferus
GGCTGCAGTCCTTGCCAGTGAAGACTGAGGCAAAAAAGTCATTTAGGACCTCGGCTGTCTCTGTCCTGAGTAACCAGTTCTTGCGTTTCCTTCCGGAGAGGGCCCACATTTTCCCTAGTCTTTCTTTTCTTGCTGACATACTTAAAGAAAGATTTTTTGTTTGTCTTAATGTCCCTAGGCTACCCGCCCCTGTTTCCACTCCCTATAGGCCTCTTTTTTTCTTTTGGTCATGTCCAGGAGCTCCTTGTCCATCCATGCAGGCCTCCTGGCTTTTCTATCTCTCTGTATTCTTTCCAGGCTACCCGCCCCTGTTTCCACTCCCTATAGGCCTCTTTTTTTCTTTTGGTCATGTCCAGGAGCTCCTTGTCCATCCATGCAGGCCTCCTGGCTTTTCTGCCTGCCTTCTTCTTTGTAGGGATGCATCGCTCCTGAGCTTGGAGGAGGCGGTTCTTGAATATTGACCAACTTTCTTGGGCCCATGTTCCCTCCAACGCTTCATCCCACGGCACCATACCAAGCAGCTTCTTCAAGAGGCCAAAGTCAGCTCTCCCAAAGTCCAGGGTGGTCAGCCTGCTGCGCACTTTCCTCGCTGCCTCGAGGATCTCAAACTCGACCATTTCATGGTCACTACAGCCCAGGCTGCCCTTGAGTTTGACACTGTCTATCAGTCCCTCCTTGTTGGTAAGGACAAGGTTCAGCATAGCTCCTTTCCTCGTTGGTTCCTCAACCACTTGGAGAAGGATGTACTTGAAGAAGTCCTTCTTACTTGAGCTTATCTGTTACAGGAGAGGTATTGCTGTGGATCCTGAAATGCTTGGTAAGTAATATACTAGAAAAAGTAGATTATTCTCTGGCAGTTGTCATTCATGAATGATTGTGAACCCTGTCAGAAAAAGCTGTGAATTTTGATGCTGTCCTTCCAAGGCAATGTAGAGAGAATAAAGAAGCAGCAGAAGCCAACAGCCATGAATGGATTTCCTTAGAGAACAGCTTGATTTATGCAGAGGTGACTTATCTTTGTTCCTTTTATCTGACCCTATAGGGAAGACTGAAGGTAAGTGCTTGTCCAGGGGAGTTGAGTAAGTGGCAGTGGGAGACTGTCTTTTTTTCATGTCATCTTTATCCCCTCACCCTTTCCTAGATATGAGAGCTCTATGGAGGCAGGGGACTGAGGAAACAGGAGACAGTGTCAACTGATCATTTCTAAGAGGAAGAAATAGGGTAGCCTGTGCAGAAGGTGGGTTGTACAAATAGAAATAACTTGCGGCATTGGCTCACTGCTATGCTTCTTTCCCCTTCTCACAAGGACTGGCTAAGTATGAGTTAAGGATTGTGAAACTAGAAGTTTTTCTAATATGGCTGGTTTGTACTGGCCCTGAAATAATGTTGAGAATGTTAAACTTGTAATAACAATACTTCCTTTTTAACTCCTAGAAAACAATACCTTCACTGAAATATTTTGTCTCTCTGATTTTAGCATATTTGGTATGTCTGCAACCTGTTGCAGTAAGTTGTGTACTGTAAACCTGTATTTATGTGTAGATATAGAAATGCATGTCCAGCACTGACAGATGGATGCCCAGCTGTGTTTTTGAACTATGGCACCATATGTTCAGCTTGACATGGTTTGGAAACGAGCATGCAGTGAGCTACTATGTCCTCTGCTTGCCTGAGGAAGATGCTGAAGACTGCAGATGAGCAATACTTAGAGGTGGCCATGAACCACTTTAAGGGAGAAAAAGAGGGGAGGGTGGAACATGAGTCGTGATTCAACAACTCCTGAAGGGAGACAAATGGCTGAGAAGGATGGCAGAAGTTTGGGAAACTAGAAAGAAGTAAGAGATGTTGCTGGTTGGTTTTCTTTCTTTTTACGAAGATCCTCGTGGCAAGAGGATTGAACACTTGACACTTATTTTTGTTGAGCTGGTTGAATAATATAGCACCATCACATGCATTTAGGAGAACAGCAAACCTCTGCAATTGCATGATATTATCTGTCTGAAAGGGCTTATGGAATTGAGTCTTATTGCCCTGTATTACGTGGGATTTATGTTACTAGCTCGCACTGAGCCAAACCATGGGTGGACATCCTGGCAGCAGAACCTGTGTCCCAGGTCCTGGGTTCCTAGTCTATCCAGGAACAAGTCTGTCTTGTGCCTGAATTTGGCTGACAAAGGCAACTCTACTCAGAATCTGAGAGTTTGAATGCAGAGTGGGATTTCAGAGCTCATGCCATGCCATTGTTAGTACTGGAGCTGGGATGCCTGTTATCAGTAAGGACAGAAACCCACCAGAACTAATGACTCTGAGGTGTGGTAAAAACAGTTTGTCCAGCTGATTGCTTGCAACTTTAAATGTTTTCAAAAGTTCTTGCATCTCTCATCAGCCACAGCAGTCAAGGGTACCAGTGGTATGCATCTGGAGTGTAGCTCAACTTGCATCTTACCCTTACGTTTGCTTTTTGTGAGGAGGAAAAATATTATTCGTACTTTACAGATGCAGAGCTGAGAGAGAGTAACTGGTTTCTTAAGAGTCTCATAAGAAGAAGCCAGTGGAGACAATCGATTTCTAAGGATGCCAAGTACTAGTTTTGCAAGTTGACCACAGTCCACCTTTCATTTCACAAACACTGGAGATCTAAGTTGTGCTACAGTACTTGAACACTACAGTTTCATAGCTTTATAATACACTGATGGGGTGTTTGAAAATGTGGGACACTGACAGTTTCTAGTAACAGAGGTGGCCGTATTGTTTCTGTTTTTGTCAGGCCAGAAGTTATTTTTTCCTCTTAAAATCCATTTAACACTCAAAAAAAAAAAAAAAAAAAAAAAAAAAAAAGGAAACCCCCCAAAAAAAACCCAAACCCCAAATGAAAACATGATTTTAAAATGCATTTTGAAAAACTTAATGTGTTATCAGGGAGTTAAAAAGCAGCACTCTTTAAGTGGTGTGCTTGACTGTCAGAATCAGCATTGAGAAGAAGTGTCTTAAGCAATTATGAAAATGCTGAGTTTTCTAGTAACATAGTTGAGCTTGTTATTTGGTCCTTGCACACACTTCTAGCACTTTCTGCTACAGGTGACAGTTTTGCATGGGAAACATTTTTATTTGGTCCTCCACAGAAAGTTGTGAAAATCAGAGTTACAGAACAAAGCCAAATCCCCAGTTTCAAAGCTTATTTGAATTGGCTAACAAACCATCTATAAGACATTCAAACTGTTTGCATGCTTTTGCAGAGGTACTTGAAAGCTTTCCCCACAAACTATTTCTACTTGAAACACTGGAAGTGTATTTCTTGGTGGTAATGTACTGTTGTTAAATTGCATCATTGCCTCTTTTTAAGAGCTCTGCTTAAAAAGTTCAGAGGTGATGTGAAGAAAAAAGTTATGATAATTGATGTTTCCCCTCTTTTATTACGCCAGAGAATAATTATTGTTTTAAAATAAAATCAGTATCTTGTTTTTTAACTGAAATTTTTATATTTTACATTAAGAATTACAACTTGTCACCAGAAATTATACTTTTAATCTTCTGCTGTAAAATGTAAAGTGAATAACAAGGAAGATGAATTGACGACAAAATAAAATTAAGTTATATAGCATAAGGGAGGACTGAAAAAAAGAAGGGAGCATGATGGTAGAATAAAACACAGCATAGACAGTTTAGTTACAATTTTTGCTGATATTGGCACTTCCGTTTTTGAGAATAATGAAAGGAATCTCCTTAATGTATACTAAGCATGAAAATTGCGAGATTGTGTTTAATAACACAATACAAGTTCACATGGATATATAAAACTGTCCACTGCTAATACCAAGGAAACCTTGCTGTTTAGTCTCACTTTTTGAATTTTTTGTCATCACAGAAAAGCAATAAATGCCTTCTAAGCCTGAACAAAGATTTTTGTCTTTTTCTCTGAACAAGGTTGGACTGAGCATGTGCTGGCAATACTTTTGAATTTCTTGTCTAAAAAGAGGGGAGGGGGGAGTAACTGTATTCATGAGGTTCCCTGGAAATAGTGTGTGTGCATGTGTTAGAGTCAGAAAACCATGTCTTGTGATAGTGCTAGCTGGGATGTCTCTCCATGTTTTAAATGACTAGACTTCCACTGAATGTTTCAGTGATGGATGCAGCTTTTCAGTGTATCTTGTTTTCCCACCATTGTTTCTGCTTGGTCAAAAGCAGATCAAAGTCTGAGGAAAAATAACATGGAAACTTGGGACAGTTGAATGGGGACCACAAAAAAGAGGCAGAAGTTTCATGAGAAGTGCCTCAGGGATGATGTCTGGACAGCAAGCTGTAGCAAATATTTTGGAGCTGGTACTGAACGTGAAGAATGGGGACAATGGTATTTTTGTCTCCCAGCTACTCCAGGGAGCAGGGGGAGAAGAGGCATTTAGGGTGTATGGTACAGCAACCCCTACTAGCAATCAAACTGGCTCCAGGCAGAAGCAGGACTGGAGATGAGCAACCTCCCTCTCCATAGTTTCTGCTTGCTGCTTGAATAGATCAGGCCTGGGAGATTACAGAGGGGCTCTTGGAGGGAAGGCAGCCTCTCCAGCAAGGAGAGGTTCTCCCAAAACCCATTCTTGGTGCAGATGCATCCTGGTTGGGCTGTGTCCTGGGATGGGGAACTCTGGGAAGATGAACCCTCCAACTTCATACCCCAAGCGATATTTAGCCCAGGAGAACTTGTGTCATGGTGGAACCTGAGACAGCCTGCCCCATGAACTGTCTGCTAAACTGACAGTTCTGTTGGTGATAAAGTTTGGCAAAGAACAACAAGAAAAGCCAGATCCCTTGAGGGTTTGTATATGTGACAGTCAATATTTCTCGTAGCAGAGACAGAGCTGAGTGGTTGCCCTCAGGGCAAAATGATAGACTACTTCAGATGCTCTGTAGCTTATCCTGTGCAATGAATGAGACTCTTAGAAAATTGAGCTCTCTGGTAGACCAGGATACAAGAGCTCTAGTTATTAAGCTGCTGAATTCAACTGTACAACTAAAGCTCTAGCAAATGAGCAGTTTAAAATTATTTTATGCACCTAAAGGTAGAACATAATTCTTCTAATGAAAGTGGGCGACAGGAGAAAAAATAGGCTTGCAAGATTGTCAGCAATGTGGTAATTGCTTCAGTTACCCGCTTTGAGGTGCAGGACACTGACAAATGAATTGTGAATGTTGTCATCTGTCTGAAGTGCTCAGACTCTTATTTAGTCTGAAAGAGCTTGTCAGTTCAATATTGTGTGTGATCATAATGGTTGTCAGACATAAATTTAATGGATTGTGTAGAACAAAAAAATCCACTATTTAAATGTGAGTCCTGGCTCTAGGAAGGTGGCTTTCTATAAAGTTTTAAATAATATCTTACCATTTGTAACAGAGATGTTAAGGGTAAATTGCATTTTAGTCAAGTGCATGTGTTTATTTTCACCTTTGGTCTGTGGCATGCTGTTCTGGTGTGGGCTGAAGGTCCAAAATATGCCTCAATGTGGATTTTGTATCCTGCATTTCAGAGGCACTGAAGTCTGAGACTTGGCTGTTCAGCAAATAGCAGACACCAGCTTCGCATTTAATCATTCCTGGTGGTCTTTAAGTTTCTGTTCAGTTATCTGCCCAATTTAATTTGTTGGACCTGACTGCTCTTTCATGCTAACACTTTTGATGGCTCTGTTAACTCTAAAACTCATGTGTGTGCCACCTAAGTTTGAGGACCCAGGGCACTGTGTTATCAGTTATGAGGCTGTCTGGGCTGAATAGAGATTGTCACTTAAAATCCTAGTAGATATGATCTCAGTTCAGTCATTCCACCCAACTGTTCACAAGGAAGACCAGTCTTATTTGCTTAAAACTGGAGGGGCAGGGTAGGGAAGAAGGAAATAAATCTGTTGTCTAAAAAAATAGCTTGACTTTCAAATCTTTAAAGTGCTTCAAGCTGTACTGAGGCAAAGGCAGAACCTCCAGTAATGAATTTCACAAGGACTTGGGTTCAGTTCATCCTTCTGTCTTAGTTACGTAATTGGCTTTCATCACCTTGTTTCCTGAGTGCCTGCTGGCTGGTTACTGCTCCAAGATTTATGGAAGTGTCCATTCTTTCCAAATCAGATACAGGGTAAAAGTTCAGACAAAAGGTAAAACTTCTAAGGCAGGTAAGTCCTGTAGGCTGTATTTGCTCTGTATTCAAGCAAATATCCTGTTGATATTCTAGTTTTGCTGAAACAAGTATCATGGGATTTTGGTATTACAGGTGCCAAATTAAAGAAGTGGAGAAATATTGAATGGTATGACCAAGCAATGTTTTCTCAGAATGTGTGAAAATAGGCAAAGAAATGTTCCCTCCAGTAGGGCTTACTAATTATCTTAGAGGGAAGCAGGTACTACTCATCTCAGAAGAGCAGAAGAGAAGTAAGTTTGCCAGAAGTTGCTAAGAACTTTACACTTAAGCTTATTTATTCAGGTAGCTACCTGTCCTACGTGTTCATAATATCTACAGGAAAACCCTAGCATAATTTGCTAGTTTAATGGGTTTTATATCTAATCCTTCCATCCTATCATGTTCTTCCCTTTGCCAGACCATAAATGAGTATTCCACAATGTTTTCTTTAGCTTACCCAGTCTAGTTTTAAATGCTCAAGGTGTGGGAGTTTGTGCTAATTTACCTGCAGGTAGCATCTGGCAAGTGCATGAGAAGATGCTGTGGATATTTTAATCTTGTCATTTAATCTGACAGTTGAAAAACAATGCTACTTATGTTATCTTATGCTTCTCTGTATTAAGTCCCTTATTGTTCTCTATTCGTAGTGGTATGGTAACATTACTCTAATTGCTGAATATGGCTGTGCCTTAAACTGTTGGAATATGTCCATTTTATTCTTAAAAAAAAAAAAAAAATTTACTCCGTTTTGAGGGAAGGATTTGAATTTAGCAGTAGAGTAAGGAAGCTGCTAATTGAACACAGGAATAGCTAGTTTTCCCTGTCTCCAGATCAGAGTGCTGGTTAGTTTCATTAGTGTGTCTAACCCCAGACAATTCAAATTTAAGTCTTTGGTAAATCCTGTGATACTAATCCTAAAGCTTTGGCCACATGGTTGAACATTACTAGCTGAGAAATGGGAATTAGCTTAGTTACCAAAATAAAAAATCTGTCTGGAGTGAGCTTCCATCAGAAGGCAAGATCTGAAAAGCAAGTTAGGCCAAAACCCTAAAAATTACTTTAATTACAGATATGCTTCTGGTAATTTCTTTTTCTCTTATGGCCCTACCTAGGGCAAGGACTGAAACATCTTTATGTAAGAAAGTTTGAATGGGAAGCCCATTTCTGTGTTGCCTGGATAGTCTGTCAGGCAGGCTGCTCTCCCCTGTGAATTCACTAAGCTCACGTTTGTTCTAAGGCTAAATCAGAATTTTGAAGCTTCAGCCTATTCTGTTTTCCTACCTGCCTCTCAGTCTCTGCCTGTTTCTAGCAGTCATAGATTCCCTTTACCTTTATATCAAATGCATCAATTGTGCAGTGCACAAACCCCAAAGATGGGGTTTGCCCTACAGCATAGTTCATGTTCGTAGTAGCTTGCTACTGGTATATCTCGAGGTAGATTTTGGGGTTGTGAGGCTTTCACCTATGTAAAGAATTAATGCTTGCATTTATGGACTATTCAGCCTTTTCAGAAGGATGGCAAGAAATAAACCAGACATACATTTCTGTCACCCTCTTCAAAAAGCAAAGCTGTGTAAGAAAATTACTGTTTTATTCAGACGGGTTTGTAATCTACTATCTTCCTTACTGAGCTTGCCTTCAAATTTCAGAGACATTGTTTTTTATTTAGGCAGTTAAACTTAGGTTCTATGGGAACTCTTCTGAGTAAAAGAAAACCTGGTCATTCACAGGAAGTAAAGACGACAGAGCTAGATTGCTCTCTGTCTTACACCAGCGAAAGGGCAAAAGGCAATGGCAACAGACAAGAAAACCAAGAAAATCTGTTTTAACATGAGAAATCTTTCTCCTGTGAAGGTAGTCAAGAAGGATCAGAGGTTGCTCAGAGAGACTGTGAAATCACCATTCTTAGGAATATTCAAAACCCAGATGAACCTGATCCCGGACAGCCTTTTCTAGCTGACCTGTGTTAAATAAGGGCATTGGACTAGATGATCTCCAGAGGTCTCTTCCAACTCAGTCCTCTGGTATTTTGTGTGCAGGCTGCAACCTTTCCCTCTGTCAGCATCCACGTGATGTGGAAAGCTGATCATTTTACTACAGTAAGATGAAGAAAAGCTTTATTCAGCCATGCAAGGAAAAAAAGTCTCAGAAGTGCTGCTCTTCAGAAACTCATACTAATGAATTTCCTGTTCTAGCCTATAAAATGTGTTGAGGAATTCTAGGCTTTATAGTATTCCCTGTAAAAGTAGGCTGACTCGGTTATTTTCTGCACCTGCATGAAAAAGTCTATTAAACACTGTTGTGATCTGCCACAGCCTGATTCATGATGCGTTCATTTGGTTTTCAGTTTTAAACTTGCATGCTTTCAGCATCTTCTTACACTGACAGTCCTGTTAAAATACATGTATTTTAACATGTATTTAAAGCAGGTGCAACACTTGGTTTGACAGAAGTGTTATATATGTGTGACTTTGAAATGGCAGCCTCAGCTAAAACCTATGGGCTGCCTTAAGAGAGAGCCATCACCCTTTAATATCACACCTTTTACCTTTATATAACACAGATAATATGTATAAAATTCATGTACTTTACAGAGGGGAAAGCCAGACTATTTCAGGGATGTTTTGGGTTACTTTTACAGGCTATTCATTGTATTCTTTCACCTGTAAAGCCATGTGCCCCATGGTTGAGAAATCTAACTATCTACACATTGGAAGGAGAAGGAAAAAAATATGTAAAATAGCTTTCTTGGACATGAAAATCTGAGCTCTGCTGTTTTGGAACACACTAATCTTAAAAATCAAGTGCTGATAGTTGCAGCACTGGTAGAAACCTTACCATTTTCAGGAGACCACGTCTCCCTCTGAGCCTTTGCAGGAGCGTAAGTCCTGTCCTTCAGGTGTCCTTCAGGCATCATTCTATGAATAGATGTTGTGAAATGAACATGGCCTAAGCTGAAACACAGAGGAACTTGGAGAAGGAAGGGGGGACTTTGTATACAATTCTTTTAAGGGAAGAAAACTAATGTTCAAGAAGCATTAATAAATTGTAGAGGTTGAATGGGCAGACTGTAAGCAGGCAGAGTACAGTGCAATACTTGCAGCAGTGTTATGCCTTGAAAATATGAACTCCTCCTGCAAACAATTTGATTTGCATCTGTGGTAAGGATATAACCACATCAGCAAAGCCCACTGCAGACTTGATGCCTTTTTACCTGAAAACTCTCCTAACGGAGTTAAAATTCACTTAATGCTGGCTTGCAACTTGCTTAACTTGATACATCACTTGGCTTTAATTCCAGGGGTTAAAGTTACATTGATAGGTCTCTTGCTTCATTTGCAACGTGTGTAGATATTAGAAATACTTAAAATCATTTCTTTATCAGTGCTAGCAGAAGACTGTGTGTTGTAACAGTGATCTTTGTCCTGCTGCAGATGAATTGAGGAGCCTTAGTTTAGCAGCTTACAGAAGCAACAAATACACAGTCTACATTTCATGGTTTACTGTGGAGTGGACTTTAAAATACATTGGAATACCATTAACCTCTAAATATAAAGCCATTCTAATTGTCAGCTGGTATGTACCACTATTATTGGACCAGTATAATAGTGATATTCCCACATCCTATAGACAGTTTTCTGTCTGTTCTGCTTTGTTTTGAAAACAGTACTGGGAGAGAAATTAATGTTTCTAACAGTTCATAATTGTGTGGATACTACACGAAAGACTAGTACTGTCCATAAGGTCAAGTGCAAGTTAGGGGTCTGTGTGTTTTTTAAAATAAGTGAGAAGAACAAAAGTAATGAAAGATTATACTTTTATTTCTTTAATGCTACTCCAAGTGAGGTGGGGTTGAGGTTCAGATTTGGCTCTGAGTATATTTTTAACAGACTTGGTAAATTAATTCAATAAATAAGTGTAAATAATTAATCCAACATACTTTCTGTTAGGCACCAAGGTATTTGTAAGAATTTTAGTTTCTGAGAGTTAGAGTTGTTTCTTAGTGTGGGTAAAGAAAGCCTTTGCCTTTATAGAACACTGTATGGGGCTGTCGTTCTCTATATTAATGCCTCCTGTTCTGCTTTGGCAGAGAACTTGTAATTAATATAATGTGCTACAGTTATCTGACTGTGGCAAGGTTCAATTAAAGGTGCTCTGGCACACGGCTACCTGTTTCTCTGAGTTCATTTTATAACTTCAAAATGCTATTTTTAAGTTTGTTGCCTTTGGGATGAAATTACTACGTAAAATTGAATATTTGGGAACATTTTTAGTAGCCAGCTGCAAGATATATTATGGCGTAAAAAGCACTCTTAAGCTACTTAGTTTTCAGAAGTCAGTAGACAGCTTTTTTTGGGAAATGGATGGGCTTTACTTTTCTTAGGAAAGCAGCAGAAAGGTGTCACAAACCTGGTCATAAGCAGGAGGAGAGGTATATGTACACAACCAAGTTACCATGATTTCCAAGGAAAAACCTTGCGGAATGGTTTATAAAGAGTTTTTTTTGAAGAGATAAAGTCTGGACACATACAATTCTGTTTTGAAATAAGCAGGAATTAATATCTTCAGAAAAAATTAAATCCCTAATTGTGAATAACTTAAGCAGTGACTTCAAATTATAAACAGAAAGTGTGTTTGCAATGAAGTTGACTTTATGACATGAGGTAGGTGGAACAAAATGCGAGTTGGGCAGGGGTAGCGTGAGAGAGAACTGAGATTCTGAGCAACCAGCTGTGTTTTGGTTGTTCTAGATACCTTATTTTCTTATGAAGGGTCTTAAAGGTATCTTGTCTAATGTTTTCAGATCCACAGATGGTCGGAGGAAACTTGCAATTGATGGAGGCCTAGACTTGTGCAAAGTTGCCAACAAAAGCAAATTGCAGAAAGCATCGTACTGTGTTTCAAAGTGTGTGATCTGGATTAGTGTTCTGAAAGTCAACATTAAATATTCATAGTTCCATAAAATAAGACTGAAAATTAAATTGGAGCACAGCTATTGCAGCTGTTCCTTGTATTCCTAAAGCCTGCAGGATACCTTCTTTTCACTTGGATAGCTGTGGCTGTGAAGAATCCTTGCTGCTCTTTCTGCAGAGTGGAAACATGACTCTCTCTTGGGGTCATGCTTCATGTTTAGGTCTCTACATAAATGAAGTGGAGTGGTTTTGTTTGAAACTGGGAACAGTAAAGCTTCTTTAAATCTGGACTTTGATATGGTTTCCCTTTGGAATATATTTAGTGCTGGTTTTGTACCAGCAACAGCACAAGCCTCTCAAACCAGGAATAAGAAAGCTCACAAGGAAAATATAAAGTGGGGTCTCCTGTATTGTTCCTGAATTTCCATCCAGAACATTAAGCTATCGATTTTGAACTGCCTTGCAGTGTAGATTTGTCAGCTTGCTGGCACTGAAGAGATGCTCTTCTGTCAGAGCTACAGAGAAAACTTACTGTGTAGGAAGAGTTTTCTGTTACCTAAGTCATTGGTGTTTAGTCTCAGAAACCAAACCTTTGGGAAGATTACCCATTCCTTTCCACCCCAGTTTCTATGGAAGTGTTGATTCTAAGAAGTCTCTGTCAGGGAAAGGGTTAGCTGGTTAGCGGAAAAGGTTGATGTTTCTCTCAGCCACATCTGCTGAACATGGCTAGCAATGGATTGGTAGTTAAAGCAGCTGGAAGAATGGTTCAAATGAAATTTAGAATAACAAAATTCCCCAGTAAACAGGCCCTTTATGCTAGTTTATCATTAAATGACAACTGTACTAGAAGGGCTGTAAGCATCTGTATAGTATCACTTCTACTTTTTTGATCTTTTGCTTCAGTGATATTTTAAGTTTTATGATGGATAAAGAAGTTTCTGGCACTGGCTGAAATTAATTATCCTTTTAGCTTGCTCAACTACTTATTGCTTTTGGTGCAAACACAAAAGATAAGGTGAGTATTGAGCTGATAATTTTTAAAAAAAGGGCATTGGAAAAATTGATAAATGCCTCTTTATTATGTTTTTCTTAATCCATATGATAGCATAGATGGTATATACCATCTCATCAGGTAAAACATGGAATAATGCAAAGATGGAAAGAAAACTTGGCACACCTTTTTAGATCTGTTATTACTTGGATCCATTATAGGTCAGTAATGACTGAGAGGCATTTTCATATTATGCTCTGATGATTTGTTTTAAAGCAGCTTGTGCCAGGCACAGGTGAAGATATCAAAGAGGAGGTATCTTTCAGCCTGTTATGTAATTTGGATTTCCATGCCTTCCTTCAGAAGACAAGGTTAGTATCTTGAACATCAGCCCTCCTCTGGAGTTTAAGTGGGACAATTAAGAAAATGGTGAGCTAGGGTTCACTAGTGCAGAACATGTGGGCAGCTGCCTACACTGAGTGACAGAAAATAAATACGGCTTGTGTTTACAAACCAAATACATGCAAATGCTTTAGAATTCATGGTGTCATGGGTGATGGATTTCAAGGGGATGGAGAGGACTGTTAGCATTACAAGGAGGCTAAAAATGCTGGAGGAGAGATCAGTGTGTGTAAATGCTCGCTTTACTCCCCCTGTTTGATATTGTTAAAAGATTACAATCATCTCCTTCCTTTGATTCTAAATAAGGATTAGGCACTTTTTTGTTTTGTTTTGTTACATTACAGCACTTGTGAAATATTCAAAGTGATCCATCTGGCCAATGAGACTGGGGTTTTAGACAGATTTTTCCAGATGGGGGCATGATTCACTTGTTGTTTAGTTGCCCTTAGACCACTGTGCTCATGATTTGGGACTGCTAGTTTTAACCAAGGAGGAAACTAATGATAAATTATGAAGAGGAGGGTGTAAAAGGGCTGAGAACTAAAGAACAGTTGCAGTGTTTGATTTACATTGCGAAGAGGAGGTTCACCTTTCCAGAATGAAGTTCCTTTTTTTGTGTATCTTAATAGGTTTTATTTTTTATTTCTCTCAACACAGAGCTAAGCTGTCCCCTCTAGTATCTGTTCTCCAGAGGCCCTCCCGTTGGGAAAACTTGTTTATGTTATGTCATTACCTTTGAGAATGGAAATTCTATGTTCCCATTAGTATTCATGTTTCTTGTGCGTGTCTATGTATATAGAAGAAACAAGCAAATGTTCCCTTTATACTGTTGCTTTTAATTGTTGCCTGTTCATGCTTTCAAATGCTCTAGGTTAAGTAGTTGAATGATCTGGCATTCCTCAAGGTCTGCTAAGGAGCCCTAACACAAAATATTATTCCTTCACAGCACTTTACCAGTGACCTTGAGATACATTAAAAAATAATCTCTTGAGATAGATATAGAGAGATATATATAAATACTTGAGAAATGAGGCCTTTGTACTTCATAATGTGACATGCTCTCCCAGGAACTTATTTCCAGTCTTAGGAAGTAGTATTAATTTAAGAGTTTGGCATCTGTGGTACTAGATTGATTCTGAGGCTATAAAATCCACAAATTCAGCTTAGTCTAGGCCCAACTCTCTGAGATACTTGAAGAGCAAGCCATTATGTCTGCAGATTGTTGCTTGTCTACTTGGCTTGTGTCAGAACTGGTGGTTGGTTGACTCAGGTGGTGCAAACTGACCCTGCTCAGAAAACATTTTGTATGATCTTGCATTACTAATTCAAATGGTAGAGTTGCTAGCAACACAAAAAGAACTAGTTTTTCAAGTTTGTGATAGTACTACATTTATTAGTCTTAAGTTTCAAGCACTTTGATTTCCCTTTTATACCCTCCTCTTCATAATTTATCATTAGTTTGGTCCTTGGTTAAAACAAATAGAAGCTGTTTGGTCTTAAATGCCTTCATTAGTTAACCACTTTCAGTTATTTTAAGCTTCTTCAGTTAGATGAATGCCCAGCAAAGTCAAGAGTTCTACATACAGTTATTTGCTCATGAAATGTGCTACGCAGTGGATTCTTTTTTGTGTGGTCTTTGGGTTGGTATTTCAGCCTTGATGTACTGTACAGATCAGTTCTGTCTTCCCAGGATGTTATGATAGTGAATTTAACCAAAGAAGTAAAAAAAACAGGGAAAAGTCTGATTTAGTAGTTAAAGCACAGGACTAGTAGCAAGGCCTGCTGAATTCCAGGCTGCAGTGCAGCGCAGGTGTTACCATGGGAACTTTGTTTAAATCAAAAAAGTGTGTGGGTGCACAAACTTCCCCAGCAGAGACTTTGGAGACAATTAGTTCTGTCTATGTGAGATAAAGGCTCTGAGCTGTATCGCAACTGGGCTTCTCACTGAACACCGGGGGCATTACGGGCTAAACAAGCATCTGAAAAGTTAATTCATTAATAACACTTATTTTCTGAGCAGTTACTGCAATTTGATTGAATAATATGTGTAAGACTGGCATGATCTGTCCTTAACTAAAATAGCAGTGGGGAAAGAAAGTATTTATGGGCATGACCTGAGGGTTTCATTGTTCAATTGCCTCTGTATTCCAAATTATTTCTATTCCAAGCATATTTCTTAAAAACTTTCTGAAGTGGCAGCTGTTAAGGGAAGGATGAATGTTTCCAAACCTGTGCTATGCAAGAGACTGCCCAGGCTGGCTTTGCGTCAGTTTTCACTGTGGTCTCAAGCAGACTCGACACAGGATATGGATGGCTGATGGGAAAGGGCAGCACATCTGTCTTCTGCTGACTTTAACCCTTTAAGCTGTGTGTTTTCAGTGCAATATGAGACTCCTGGCAGATCAAATCTGTGTTTGCTTTCGCAGAACACAGTTGCTCCCTGGCAACTGTTATGGTTTCATTAAGATTTGGGATTTTTATGGGGTAGAACATTTTGTACCAGTTTCACAGATGAGACCAATAAAATCCAATTCTGTTTGTATGTACGTATGTACTGTCCTAAAAGGAGATTGCAAGGATTATTTCCTTCAACGTAGTGGCTGGCTGTTAAAGAAACTCCTTTCAAAGAGACCACAGACCTCACATTCCTGCAGACCTCATGTGCCCTGCCCATGCAGTGCTCTCTGAAGGCTCTCTCTGAAGCAGGCATAGCTGGTGTTGGAATAATACCTCAGCTTTTCCCTGGTACTTCAAGAGGATTTGCTGTAGTCTCCCTCCTAAACAGAGGTCAGACCAAGTGAAATCCAGAATGGGATTATTAATGACAGGAGAGAGCACAAGAGGAGAACAGGGGAGACAAAAGGACACAAAGTCCCCTTATCTGAACTATCTGTCAGGCCAATGAATGAAAACGGTCAGTTATGTGTCAGGAGGCTGAGTAATGAATAGTAAGTTTTCAATTGTTCCAACTTTCTGGAACGGATGCATGATACTGCCACCTTAGAGACAACTTCTGTCTGGACACCCAGAGAGACCATAAAAAATTTGTCACAAGTCAAAAGTTACCTCTGCAAACCTCATGGGAGACTGTTTATAGGACTTCAGGCTGGTGAGTTTATCAGGTGAAGTGAGCTGGAGATGGCTGCCACCTGCTGTTTGCTCGTCACCTTTAGTACATAATCCGACCCTTCACCTTCCCCTTCAAGACTGCCACATCAAATGTCAATGGATGACCGTCGTGTTTTGGCCTCAGCCAGCAACAAAGAACCACGAAGCCACTCACGCAATTCCCACAGCTGTGGAAAAAAGAATCGACAGGGCAAAACTCGTGGGTTAAAATAATGCAATTCAACAGAACAACAAAAGGAAAGATGAAAACACGATTACAGTACCACCGCGAAGTGCACTGACCAGACCCAAACCGCCGCAGCCCACCCCCAAGTGGCTACTGCTCTCCTCGCCCCGGCTAGCTCCTCTTATAGCCCGGGCATGCGTCACGTGGTATGGAATACCTGCCCCCTGCCGGCTCCATGGGGAAATTAAACCCATCCCTGCCGGAACCAGGTCAATGACTTTAAAGCTTGGAGCTTTTTTTGACTATGCTGATGCAAAGTTGTTTGACGGCATTTTGTTGTGTATTGAAATCTGCACTGTACCGGTGCTGGGACTTGGTTTTTGTCTTGAGTTCCAGATCTGGTTGCTTGCAAGTGACACAAACTGAAACTAAAAAAATTAAATGATGCACAGTGTCCTTCAGGTACTGATACCTATTTAGGGTAGGTAAGAGCAGGTTATAGAAGGAAAGAAGGAGATTTAAGATTAGGGTATTTCAAGTTATACAGTCAGCTCTAAGATTAAGAGTCTTATGCATGTTTTGATAAAAGATTCAAGCATTACTGTTCCTTTATTAATTAGTATCTGAGTTCTCTATACCAGTTATGTGTACTTTATTTCAAGTGTCAGTTCACAGATAAGGTTTGTTCGCATTCATACCCATGCTTGCACTGTGTCAGAATTTTCATAGTTACAGGAATTAACTTGTTTGAACATTCCTAGTTAAGTGTAAAAAATATTTTTCCATGAATATCATCTTTTTGGCAAACATTTATGGGGAAAGGACCTGCTGTGGAAACTGTTCGGTGTGTTTGGGAAGATCCCACTTTGAAATCCCTTCAAATTGCTGAAAAAAATTTCAGTATCAGTCATTGTACAGAAGGCCTGCAGAAATAACAATTTTACCCAACTGTCTGTGATATTGATAAATAACGTTGTACTCCCTAAAAGATTCTTGGGGATGAAGATAAAGTTAAGGGCTAGATTTTCAACAGTATCTGAGAAAACCTTATAAGCTGTTTGAGTAAACAGGATACGCTGCTTGTTTTTGCTTGTGCAAGTTATGTCTCGTCTTGTGAGGATTTAGTAACTGGGTGTCGTGGTTTGGCCTCAACCAGTAACAAAGACCCACGCAGCCTCTTGCACAACTCCCACAGCCGTGGAAAAAGGAATCGACAGGGCAAAACTCGTGGGTAAAAATAATGCAATTTAACAGAACAGCAAAGGGAAAGATGAAAATGCGATTACAGTACCGCCGCGATGTGCACCGACCGGACCCGAACCGCCGCAGCCTGCCCCCAAGTGGCAACTGCTTGCCTCGCCCCGGCTAGCTCCTCTTAAAGCCCGGGCATGGGTCAGGTGGTATGGAATACCTGCCCCCCTGCCGGCTCCTTGGGGAAATTAACCTCATCCCTGCCGGAACCAGGAGAAGTGGATAAAGGTTTGCTCTTCACTAGAGTTGAGAATGGGTAGTGTTCATCCTGGCTTGTCAGGAAGATAGTTGTATTAGATTGTAGGCCATATAATATTTTGGGGCAGTGGGCTGTCAAATGCTGTCTAGAGAGCAGGTCCAGTTTTCAAGTGTCCAATTAGAGGCGTCTCTGATTCATGTGCTTGGTGTCCCAGAGATATACTTGAGAAGCTGAAAGCATCTCCAGATTTGCATGTAAATCTTAAAACTGATTTATCTTCTTGGCATATTGAGAGAGGGTCTATGTTTCATATTTGCAGAAACTGATCCAATTTATACCTAGAGTGTTTTGACTCATTCTCTTCTACTTCAGTATAAATGTGTAATGTTTATATTTTATCCCAGAGAAGTATTTGTATTGTATCCTCTCGGTGGCTTGGTTGTTGTGATAATCAACTTGATAACATCAGAAGTTTAGTGATTTGTGGGGGTGGAGGACAGAAAGTTCGGGACTTGAGGGTGTTGGTTGATGACAAGCTCAACACGAGCCGGCAATGTATGCTTGCAGCCCAGAAAGCCAAACGCATCCTGGGCCGCATCAAAAGAAGCGTGGCCAGCAGGTCAAGGGAGGTGATTCTGTCCCTCTACTCCGCTCTTGTGAGACCCCACCTGGAGTACTGCGTCCATCTTTGGAGTCTTCAGCACAAGAGGGACATGGACCTATTGGAGCAGGTCCAGAGGAGGGCCACGAAAATGATCAGAGGGCTGGAGCACCTCTCCTATGAGGAGAGGCTGAGAGATTTGGGGTTGTTCAGCCTGGAGAAGAGAAGGCTTTGGGGAGACCTTATAGTAGCCTTCTGGTATCTGAAGGGGGCCTACCAGAAAGCTGGAGAGGGACTTTTGCAAGCGCATGTAGAGATAGGATGAGGGGTAATGGTTTCAAACTGGAAGAGGGTACATGTAGATTAGATATTAGGAAGAAATTTTTCACTGTGAGGGTGGTGAGGCACTGGAACAGGTTGCCCAGGGAAGTTGTGGATGCCTAATCCCTGGAAGAGGTGTTTAAGGCCAGGCTGGATGGCGCTTTGAGCAACCTGGTCTAGTAGGAGGTGTCCCTGCCCATGGCAGGGGGGTTGGAACTAGATGATCTTTAAGGACCCTTCCAACTTAAACCGTTCTAGGATTACTTGTTTGAATGTAACCTTGTATTGAATACATTTAAAAATAAGCTGCATTCCCTGGGTCTACAAGCAATATATGTTATGACATCCATCAGGATTGTAAAACAACTTTTGCCAACAGATTGTTTCACGTAGGGTGGTAGTGAAACTGTTTCAGTGATACAAAAAGGGAAAAATTAAGCACTTGGTGCTTATACTTTGGTTGCAAATTATTCTTAGGCCTGTAGCATTGGTGTTAGTTGTGGCATGCCCTCTCCTGGTATGATAGATGTAGTCAACTTTTTTTTTTTTTGCCTTAGTTTTCACTGGCCATCTCTCTTCCCACATTTCTCTAACCCCTGAATCTCAAAGCAGGGATGGGGATTGAAGTCCCTCACATAGTGAGAAAAGATCAAGTTTGAGATTACCTGAGGAACCTGAACATACGCAAGTCCATGGGACCTGATGAGATGTATCCCAGGTTCACAAAGGAATTGGCCGATATAGTTGCCAAGCCACTCCATGATATTTGAAAAGTCATGGCAGTAAAGTGAAGTCCCCAGTGACTGGAGAAAAGGGAAACATCACACCCTTTTTGAAAAAGAGTAATAAGGAGGACCCTAGTAACTACTGACCAGTCAGCCTCACCTCTGTGCCTGGTAAGATCATGGAACAGATCCTCCTGGAAGAAATGTCAAGGCATATGGAAGGCAGGAAGGTGATTACAGACAGCCACCATGGCTTCAGCAAGGGCAAATTGTGCCTGACTAATTTCGTGGCCTTCTATGATGGAGGGACTGCATCAGTGGAAAGGGAAGAGCTATGGATGTCATCTACCTGGACTTCTGTAAGGCCTTTGATACAGTCCCCCACAACATTCTTGCCTCTAAACTGGACAGAGGTTTGACAGATGGACTGTTAAATAGATAAGGAGTTGGCTGGATGGCTGTGTCCAAAGAGTTCTAGTCAATGGCTCATTGTCCAAGTGGAAACCAGTAATGAGTGGTGTCCCTCAGGGGTCGGTACTGGGACTGGTGCTGTTTAACATCTTTATTGGCAACATGGACAGTGGGATTGAGCGCACCCTCAGCAAGTTTGCTGATGACACCAAGCTGTGTGGTGCAGTCGACACGCTGGAGGGAAGGGGTGCCATCCAGAAGGATCTTGACAGGCTTGAGAGGTGGGCCCATGTGAACATCATGAGGTTCAACACGGCCAAGTGCAAAGTCCCACACGTGGGTCAGGGCAATCCCCAGTATCAGTACAGACTGGGGATGAATGGATTGAGAGCAGCCCTGAGGAGAAGGACTCGAGGATACTAGTGGATAAAAAATTGGATATGAGCTACTAATGTGTGCTTGCAGCCTAGAAAGCCAATTGTATCCTGGGCTGTGGTATCCATGGCCAGCAGGTTGAAGGAGGTGATTGCTGCCCCCACCCCACCCCACCCCACCCCCACAAAAAAAAAAAAAAAAAAATAATACT
>NW_009648959.1:419216-441738 GCF_000708025.1 Charadrius vociferus
CCAGGCCATCGAATCCACACAGTCCAATAAACCCGGTTGTCCCTTTCCCCCACCCGGCTGGTGGCAGGGCCCCTCTAATCCTCATCATAGTATCCGTTACTCACTTGTTGCAGAAATGACTTGGAAATCCCTTCAAGAGGATTGGAGGAGAGATCAAGCCTTCCACTCTGTCTGGGGTGCTGTCTGCTGGACACAGGAGCAGCACTTTTCCTGGAGGGATCCCCTTTTGTGATTGTTCTCCCTTGCAGCTCATGTACCCATGCCCGTAGGGTCGAGGTAGGTTGTCCATCCCACCTCCTCATGTTGTTTTCGTGGTCACGCAGGTAAAACCACAGGGTGCCTTTTCCCTGTTTTTTTTTTTAACCCTGTCCCTGCCGGAACCAGGACATCCAGGAACACACATTATTGCAGTATAGATTTTGCAGGCAACATCCTGTAAGCAGATTGTCTGTGGCTTTACCAAAGCTCTTTGAAAATGACTGGTTCCCCTGGCATACAATGTGTTGGTGGTAGTAGGTCCAGATTGCATGCAAGTATTCACAGCATATTCACAGCACCTAACCTGTGACAATTGCTATCACGATGATGCAATGAGATAAGACTAGAAAGGATACTTGCATCTGGAAGAACAGCTGTGAAAAGATGAAATTTGCAGGATCTGGGAAATTATATGCTCAGTTTGTAAAGGCATCGTGCAAGTCCTGATAGTAGCAGTCTTGACACAGTAATTTTATTGGATGAATTCAAGGCATTTTAGCAGTCCTGTGATACATTCTTTAAAATAATCCTTCAGAAAGACACAACAGAGTCGTTTGTTTCCATCACCCTTGCTTGCTTTTGCTCGCTAATGAAAGCTGACCAGGAAATGCTGTATGTGGGTCTTTACTGCCTTATACAAGTCTTCAAAATGAAAATTTCTGATTTGTCTCTGGTGACTGAGCCTGTTGTCTAGTGCAGGAGAGTGTTTTGTGTAACAATTGTGTTTAGGTTTTGCTCTCTTGTTTTTTGTTGTGATCTGGTCATTTTTGTCTTCCGTTTCCCTTTGCATCTTAACTGATGTTCATATGATGGGGCTTGTTGCTCCTCAGAGCTGCAGTCCAACATGTCGGGACTGCCCTTGGGGAATCTGTGTCAATTTTAAACATTGTTTTGGTTAGACTCCTCCTTTTCATGTTCCACCAGGTGTTCGTTTTCTTATGAAAGTTCTTTGAGCCACTGACTTCCTACCCCTCTATGCTTGTTCTTTGCTGATCTAACATGTAACCCCATCCCTGATGGAACCAGGACACTGGGAAAATTTGGTATTTCTTGGGATTGAAACAATTCTGCCAGGTTAATTTGTTATGTGCTTATTTAACTAATGTAAGCACTATTTTAACAATACTCTAAGTGTGTGATACTATGATCGTACCTGAAAACTTCCAGCATATCATGTTCTTGCTTTTGTTTTCAGTTTGTCAGGTAACACCATTAGACTGAGGGAAAACTGCATTTTGTGTGGGATCCTGAATGCAGTTTTCTCCTCTTGTTTTTGATCTGAGGTCTGTAGGAGGTCACTGGAGATGATGGCTGGGAACAAACGAGAGTGTGCTAGTACAGAAAGCTACAGTGCCATAATCGAGCATCTGTTCCTGTAATGCGTGAATGTTTGGCATTCTGGGAGCTGAGACATGGATTGTTACTAGCTCCTTCCTATTTCAGAAGCACATAGAGCAGCTGGCAAAGTCTGGGGCAGGTTTAACTCTCTAGAGCTTCCACTGGAGCATGCTGTAAAAGTTAAGTATGCATCAAGAAGCAGTTTTTCTCAGCGTAAGTTCTTTCTTTCATGTAACTTATGCTTGACCTCAATACTAAATCCCTTGGTCACCATCTGAATGAGTTACATAGTGTAGGACATGTAAAAACAGAAAATAGAAACCTGCAATTAGTTTTGATGGAGTTGGGTTTCAGCTTTTGAAACTGAAGGGTTGAGCATAACTGAGCAAAATAATATGATCTGTTTATTGGGAGCTGACATTACAGCATAGCCAGACGTTAACTGTCCTAGTAATGACCTGTAGGATGTAAGGAGACATTCTTTTGTCAGTCATCGCCATGTTGTCCAACTAGGTAACTGAGGTTACAGTTTGCCATTCTTCCTACAAAAGGTTCACTGCACAGCTGGACACTGGCAGCTAATAAATCGTAGACTATAACATCCTCCTTCTTTCACATTTGATCTGAGCTTCTTAGCTATTTGGTAAAAGAGTTTAGACTCAGTATAGTGAAATAATAGCAGGATAAAGTATTATTCATATGGGAAATGAAGTTCCATTATTACTTAACGTGCAATTACATCTAGCTTGTTCCTCTACAATTCAAATGTTGTTGTAGGATTAGTTTTTGAAAACTTACAATGTGAAGTCAAGGAGACAGATGAGCAAGTCAAGTGAAATGCAAAAAGGAACAGTGACAGTATTTTTCTTGGCTTCTTAAGACCTTATACTTCATAACATGTTTGAAACTTGAAATTGATCACTTTTAGAAAATATCTTTTGAAAATAATTAAAGAATATACTCACTGTGTGATCATACTTTACTTTCCTGAATGTACATTGAGTTCATCATTGATTGCCTGTTAGTTCTTGAGCTAACACGAAAATAATCTTTTAGTGACTTAAAGCAACAAACCATTTGAGTTTTGAAGGTTTGGGGGGGACTTGTTTTTTTTGTTTTGGATTTTTTACAACTTAAGATTTAAATTACTTAAGATATAAACTTCTTTAACTTCAAAGTAATCAAAACATATGCAGAGAAACGGTGTTTCCCATTTTTGTGGCATGTTATTACTGAGGCAGTGAAAAATGGATGAGTACTTTGTGGTGCACAAAGGCTGCTTGTTGTACTTAAAGAAGTTGCTCATGGATGTCCTCACTTTGTTGCCCTCTCAGATGGCTTGTGACGGTTTGTGTGCACGGAGTGATCATTAGGTTATACAAAAATCTTAACAGGTGAGGAAATCAAGGTGTCCAGGTGAATACAGAAGCTAAGAGTCATAAAAGAGGTGAGGCAGTCTTTCAGCACTGTTGTGGGGTGTGTGTTTTTTATCAGTGCTTATTACATAGCATCTTCTATTGTCTAATTTTGTTCGAGGCACAGTTTCAGTACAGTTTACAAAGGAAAATATGTGAAAGCTTCTGAGGCACATCTGTTATGGACACTGCATTGTAGTCTTCAGTTTGTAATAAATTGCTATTTAATTCACTGTACAAAAGTGCTGTTCATGCTGTTCATCCTCTAGTCTAATATTGAATATGATCTTACTTGCAATGTGATTTTTTTTTTTTTTAATCCTTAGATAAGTTTTCTGTCTTCTGATAGTAACTGTCTGAAAGGTTGCTTGAGGGAAAGGAATGAATCTTGGCTGGTAATTAATCTGTTAGCTGTTGGTTTTGTACCTTTTACAGAAATCGAGACTGATTTCCTCTATAGATGTTCCATGAACACAGCACTGGCCACAGCAGAGCTCAATTCCCCAATGACCTGCTTCATTACACTTGTCCTGGAGGCGTTCCTGTATCTGACGGAAGGGCTTAGATCCCACTATTCTTCATTTCCCTCATGTCTCCCTTGAGATGGGTGCTGACCGATAAGAAGCGTGAGAATAGTGTAGCATTACAAATAGTTTTACAGTAGCACTGCTTGTTTTGCACTCCTCCATCACTAGAAGAATAAGTTCCTTTCAATGCTGTATATAGAAATGTCATATGTTCATTATATGTTAAGAGCTTATTCTCTCCTAGGTACCTGTGCTTGACTTGTAGACACGAGGAATCAGAGCCCCACATGAGGAATAGGTTGAAAGTATAAATCAAATTGTTCAGTCAGCCCAGGCTATGGTTTCTAAAGCAAACTGAAACATGGTGGTGGTTTTCTGATGGTTGGTGTGGGTTTGTTTGCTGCATACTTTTTTGCTGCTGTAGGCTCTATTTCTTCCTGCTTTCCCTGTTCTAAAACCTTAAAGACTGCCCACCAGTGTTTTTCCATTAATAAATTGTAGGTTTGGGGGGAAAAAAAGAGGAAACATAGTTCCTGTTGATTTTCATCCTGCCTCTGCCATAAGGGAAATATAAGCAAAACACACATTATCAGGTCACATAGATGTGGAAATAGTTGGCATATGGTGTCCAGCACCTCCTGTAATAAGCAACTTTGCTTCTTTGGCCTTCCATTTTTTTTTTCCAAGAAGACTGAGGGAGGATCTTATTAATGCTTATACTTAAAGGGCGGGGGCCAGGGGGTTGGGAACAGTCTTTTTTCAGGGGTGCCCAGTGATAGGACAAGAGGTAACGGGCACAAACTTGAACATAGGAAGTTCCATCTTAACATGAGGAGGAACTTCTTTACTTCGAGGGTGGCAGAGCCCTGGCACAGGCTGCCCAGAGAGGGTGTGGAGTCTCCCCCTCTGTGCAACTTGCTGTAGGTGACCCTGCTCTGACAGGGGGGGGTGGACTAGATGATCTCCAGAGGTCCCTTCCAACCCTGACCATTCTGTCATTCTGTGATTTTTCCTCAGTGAGTCTTGGGTCTCCCTTGCCAGACTGGAACCTGTTAGGTTCACGTGTGACATGTAAATATTTTGTATTGATATTCTTCCATAAATTTGGAACTAAAACAAATGCTGGATTATTGACATGTGTCAGAAGAAATTTCTATTTTGACTTAATGCCATGCTTATTGATGTAGAAGTTTTTCCAGTGTATCTTCCATGATTCAGAAGTGACATGAAATTCTACTTGATTTCTTTCTATATGAACATGATAGAAAAGGAGAGGTTTTGTTTGCTAAAGGTCAGATTATATAAAAAGGTTACACTGTTTTGGGGGGGTTCTTCTTACACATATGCACTTTTACTGGGTCAGATGTGGGTGGCCTGCTCTGATAAAATCAAGTATCTGAGCAGCCTGCTTGTGCATTGCTCAGTAAACAGCTCAAGTACTGTGTTTAGAAGCATCTTAAAAGTCAAGTCAAGTAACATTGTCTGCTTAGTATTAATGCAATGCTTCCCCTCACAACAACTTTTATATTATTTGCTTCACGTATATCATTTTCCTTTCACCGTTCCCTGCATGCACATAGAATGCTGCAAGCAACTGACAGCTGTATTTTCAGACACTGAAAGGTTTCACAGTTTACACATCTTTGTTTGTTGGTAGACGTGATGATAATTTCGTGGTTTCAGGATAGGTCCAAATACAGGTAACTTGGTAAGCACCTTTTTTAGTGAGGGAGGTGAGTAACAAAGATGGTGTTTTATGAAACTCTGTGAGACCACCTGGAATTACTTTTATATGTATTGGGCATGTCTGTTCTGTATTGATAAACCTGCGAGCAGGATTTGCGTACACGGTGTTTGACTAACCTTTGCCAAGTTACCTGTGTTAGTTCAGATTTTAGGATTTTGAGGATGTGGTTTGGGTTTGAACTGTAGATCTTTGAATGTGACACAGATACAGAAATTACAGAAGGCCTTCGTAGCTCCCCAGGTTTGCGGGATGCTCTTTGAGAGGGTTGCCAAACCTTTCTCAGCAAGTTGGTTGGATATTTGAAGGGCTTTGCCTTATGTGGGTCTCATCACTGATCTGTTCCATAGATAGTTTGTTCTCTCCTGGTGTCCTGGCAAGGGGGTCTGTGTTATATTTTTTCTGGCTAAGTTTGCCCTTGTCCTGCATTTCTCTTCTTCAGCCTGCTTTTCCTAAACAGAGCCTTCTAAAAAAGTTCTTGTGGAGGTTTTCTGCATTTTTTTTTTTTAAAGGCATCTGGAGTTCCTAAAACAGGGCTGAAATGTGACTTTTAGTTCTGTGTACTTGACAAGCTGCTCCTCCATAGTGATATTAACATGTTGATGAAGAAGGGAAGTAGAACTTTTCCTTCCTGGTACATCAGTCCAGTACACTTATAGATTGCCAGAATTTGCTTTTGTCTGCCACAATTTGACACCTCAGTTAATACTGGGCTTGTTGGAGAACTCTTCCTTGTTATTACATGTTATCAAGTTTAACAAATGAGCTTAATAGTTCACCTACTTTTACTGCACGCCTACAGCTGAGATGTTCGATTATCAGCTAGTACCACAAAGCCGAAATAAAATATTCATATATAGTCAGTGAAGAATAATCAGTATGAAATCCCTAGCTGCTAGCACACCTGAAAATGGCTTCCTTGTGCATGACAGTTACTCTCTTCCATATTTGTAGTGTTTAGGTTCTGTTTGTTAAAGAAGCCACTGCCCAAGCATTCACATACCATGCAAGGAGTTGTGCACACACCACCCAAGTCTTTAACTGCTAGGACTAGAGACCCTTCATAGCATGCGACTCCAGTGAGCTGATGGGTACCCCTTTTGACTCCACACACATACACACATATACTCTTGGGTGCACTTCCTCCTCCTTTAGGCTCAATCCTAGGTTTCCTGCAGCAGAGTCCCAGGTGTTGGATTTTATAAAAATACGTAATTTAATTGAAAGGTACAGCAGCAAGGACAGCCTGGGCTGGGTGCATCCAAAGAGAGGGACCCTGAACAAATAAATCCCTGGGCAATTATTTTCAATTATACCCTTGTGATCTACACACCCACCTCTCATGTGCTGTCTATGCATCTTTCAGTTCAATGGTGATTTTTGGTCTGGGGTCTTCTAACACCTTATTGGAATTTTTTTCTGTGTCCAGGCAGGCAGGCTCTTATCTTGTTGATTTGCAGTTTCAGCTGAGAGTTGGAGCCTCCTTATCTTCTGGCTTACACTCTTTGTGCGCCTGAGCTTGCTGGCAGAACATGGAGAACTGAAGAGTCCCAGACTTGGGAAAAACACTACCAAAACATCAGTGTGATATCAACATCTTTCCCATACTAAAAGACTAAACAAAGCACTGTACCAGCTGCGAGGAAAATTGCTAAGAAAAATAACACTCTCACAGCCTACAGGCTTCAGCCAATCGAGCTACTCATGCTAAGTAAAGCTAGGCAAACAGCACAAATCACACCATATTATAATCCTAAGTAATTCATTATAATTAAAACTTACTTATCTACGCTAAACAACTAATATCCCTCAATAGCTCCCCTCTTTGTTTTTGTTAAGCATCCCAGCTAATATGCTAAACAAAGTTTATGAATCCTTTCAAGTCACCCGATCATTCTCCCCACTGAGACAACGAGATTTCATTTTTTTGAATACCTCTGTTACTGTTAGATCTTTTGCCTTATCCAAGTCACAAAAAAACCCTAAAGTCCCTTCTTTAGATTCTTTATGAATTGGGAACCCAGGTCCTCCATACTTTTTTTTTTTTCTTTTTCTTTTTCTGTTTTACTGCTGTTTCACCACCCTGGATCATGCAATCTCTTTAATATCATACTTAGCCATGCTGTAGCAGTCATGAGAGTCAAGAGTACCCAGAGTACCGAAATAGTCCACTTCATTCTTTGTTGATTTTCAGGAAGCTGTCGGCTGGTTTGGCTATCCACCACTTGCTTGACGTGAGAATGGTGTATCCAATTTCCCTAAAACTTTAACAGCAAAATAAGACCACAACAAAACAGTGTATGGTCCCTCCCATTTGGGTTTCAATTTGGATTTTTGGGAAAACACTTTAATTAAGACCTCATCTCCAGGCTGTGTATCATGTACCTGGATTTCAGGTAGCATGGGCTGGCACCAGTGGGCATATTTTCTTTTATCTTCAAATACTTTTTGCATATATAAAATGTACTGGGTCAACCATTCGCCTCCATCCAATAGGCAAGGGTATGAGCGTTGCTGGATTCAAAGTATTACATCTTTTCAAAATTACATTATCTGCCAGTAGAAGGATCAATTCGTACCTGTGTGCTTGTTGTGGTGATAGTGCTTGGGTTGCGTACTGTTTCAACAGTTTTTCCACTTTGTGTGGGACGGGAACTGTTACAGGGTGTCCCAATATGAAGGGGTGACTTCTGTCTAGTATTGTGGCCACTGCTGCCACTGGTTTAATGCAAGCTGGTGCTCCTGCTGCAACTGGATCTAGCTGCATGGAGTAGTATGCAACCACTCTCTGGTGGGGTCCTAATTTCTGTGCCACCACTCCACTGTCTACTCCTTTTTGTTCATGCACATATAAATTGAATGGCTTTGCATAATCCAGAAGTCGAAGAGCAGGAGCTGATGCCAAAGCTCCTTTTATCACTTTAAAAGATTGCTCTCTTCCGGACCCCATGCAATAGGTTCTGCCTCCTTATTTCTTGTTGTTTCTGTCAGAGGTTTTGTTAGTTATCCTAATTCAGGAATCCGTGGCCGACAAAATCCCACAGCTCCAAGGAACCCTCGCAGCTGTTTCTTTGTGATTAAATGTGGAAGCTTTACTATTGCCTCTATTCTTTCTGGATCTATTACTCACTGCCATTCTCTAGGGATGACCCTATTTGACTTCCTTCTGAGACAGCTGAAGTTTGGATGGAGATTCACAATGACCTTTCTCTGCTAAGACAATACATAAATGTATGGTATCTTTTATACAAGTGTCTTTGTCTTTAATCATATTGTACAAGAGCTGATTCACCCGGTAGTTCTACATCTTTCAAATAATTTCTCAGTATTCGAGAAAAAAATATAGGAGATCCTGCAAACCCTTGTGGGAGGCGCATCCAGGTTAATTGTTGTCTTTTCCACGTAAAGGCAAATAAAAGCCGGCTGTCTTCATCTAAAGGAATACACTGCTCCACTCCATCATGTTCTTCCATATAGCTTGGGATATCAGGATATCCCAGTGTCCAGCTGGCCCTCAGACAGCCAAATAAGGGGTGGAGCTGGTTCACCCAGCAGTTAAGGTGGGAGGTCCGATGTTTGCATAGCCACAGGGTGAAAATGATGCTTCTTGCTGGGTCTTTTACTGTATGCCTCCCTGCCATGACTTTTTTTTTTTTTTTTTTTGGTACTCTGTCTGTGGCAGGCAGATGGAACACTGAAAGCAAGTGTAAAGTTTGATGCAGGGTTTTGAAGCCATTGGTGCAAGAGGGAGGGAACACCCCAACTTTTGTTCAGCATCTTTCCCTTTGGGCCTGATCTCTCTGCTACCTTGCAGGCACTGCAGTTACTTACCCTTGTTCTCGCTGAAGACGAAGTGCTCAGTTTTGTTTCCTTGTACAACTCTAAATGGTGACACACTGATAGAAGTAGAAAGTTGGGACTGAAAGTTCTGTATTCCAGTAGGGTACGCAATGTGACAGCCAGGTAAGAGAAAATAAATACAAAGCAAAAGATGTCTTGGAAGAAAACAGATGCAGTTTGTATCAATTTAATGGCACCAGTGAAAATTGTTTTAAATCAATGCAATTTAAACTGATTTAAAATAGATTTTACACTGATTTTAAGTGAGGATCAAAACGCTCTATGTCACACTGTGGTAAAGTTGGAACAATTTATCTAGGTGCTTACTTCATTTGTCAGCATGGTGTTTGCAGTTATTCTTGCTTTGCTTTATTTTATAAGAGAACTTGTGTCCAGGCTGTAACAAACTGTCATCGTTTCAGTGTGGTTGCTGTCTTTCACCTTTTCTTCCATTTGCCCCAGTCTTATGATTGCCTCAGAAGCCCGGGTTAACTGGGACTGTCTACAAGGAAGGTGCTGTGAGCCACCAAGCCTGCACAGGTAGGGGGAGCCTCTAAGAGGCGGGCAAAACCCAAAAATTGTCTTTTTTGAGTTTAAAAATCTCATGGGAGGCAAAAGTTTAGGCTGAGCCAGCATGAAGCTCTGTCTGGGCCAGGATCACATCACAAGAGTTTCGGACACATTTTAGTCTGTCATTCATTGAAAACTCCTTTCAGAGAGAAAAAGGAAGTTTTACTAAGTCTTTGTACTAATAAAAGAAAGTGTTTTGGGAGATGTACCCTGGAGGTAGCAGCTACCACGTATTAAAGGTTTAAAAAAAAGTTACTTTTAGAATAAAAGCAATGAAGCTAAACCAAACCCATTCTCTTTGAGGTAAAGTTGTCTGAGCCTTAGGTATAGTATGGTTTAGTGTCATCCATGGAAATAAATAGGATCTATATCTGTTTATATCGTTTGGAAAACGGATGTTAATCATGTCTGATTTTTCAGATTTCTTGCTCATCAAACACTGAGGCAGGAGCCAGGATGAAAATCTAACTTACTGGTTAAAGCAGCAATAACAAAGTTCTTTTCTGATTTAAAAGAACAGCATGTTGAAACATTAAATCATGTGGAAGGCTTCCAGATGAAGAAAATAAATGGAACTAACTTGGAAGCTTCTGATTCAGAGTACCAGTGGATAGAAAGCTTTACAAGACTGTCTCATTCAGAAGCTTATAATTAGAGTATCAGTTTTCGTGTGGGAAACTGTTTCTTTGTGTAAGTGAAAGGACAAATTCCTTACTAGTTCTATCATCTATTTTTATTTATTTTTCATGTTACAATTCAGACAAAAGTATTTTACAAAGGTTAAAAAGTCAGTAATTCATATTTGAAAATCTGTAACTCAAAACCATTAAAAAAATCATACATTAAATGAGAAATAGCACTGTAGACTGTCTTTATAACTCAGAATTCTTAAAAATTGCGGTTTTGTAATACCTTAACCCTGAAATCAAGTTGACTGAATACATCTTAAAGACGTGTCTAAGCGGTCTAGTGAGGAACAATAAAGAATGTCAAATAGACATTTGCCTAAGGACATGGTGCTATTTAATACCTGTATAGGAACTTCTGGCTCCTTCTTTAGCCTGTTTGGCATAGCAAATGGGAATAATAACCTCATTAAGAATTATAGGCTCCATAACAAAGAACACATGCACACTCTGTTATTGTTCTGCCTGAGCTTTCTGTAGGTACATCAAGAACAAGTGATAGTTTCTTCACAACTGAGAGATTATATAGCTCCTATAGCCTTCAGTTATTTCCTGTTTCTAAATGTCTGATTTGTTGTGCTATTTGTTCAAGGTTTCTTCCTGTAGGCAAAAAAGTCTCCAGTGTAGAAGCTTTTCCAAAAGTCAGGTGTTTTAGTTAACTGACACTATTAAGTATTGCCGTGTCTCTGAAAATCTAGAGGATTATTCAATAGTCAGCATGAGAAAATACCAGACAAAAAAAAAAAATGTTAAGAATTACAATTTGATGAAAAATGGTGTTCTAGGGTGGCTGCCTCCTCTTCCCAGTTGAATAGCAGGATAACGGAGAAGAGCTTTAGTACTAAGTAAAAGGAGCTAGTGAAGGTTTGGACACACGTGAAGATATATGAGCTGGTATTTTCTGCTGCCTTTCTTCCAGGACTTACTACCCCCCATGTGGGTGCTAATGAGAGAGAACCTGTGGATGCTTCATCGCTGTTTTACACCGAAGTCCTGGGCCTGAGCTGAAGCTGCTGTCCTCTGTACTTGAGTGTGGCAAGAGGGCTCAGATTCACTCTTCCCACAAAAAAGAGATGTGGGGCAGTAAAGTCTGCCTAACTGCTAGTAAGGAAAAGCACTGTCAGTCTTTTACTAAGTAAATGTGTGTTTAAACCTTCGCACCTTTGCAAAGTGCTCTATAGGAAATGTACAGTACCTACTAATGGTATTTAGCAATTATTACTCTCTGAAGAAATTTTCAAACTATTTTTCCTCTGCAATCAGTTTCTCCATTGTACTTTTTAGTAAGATATCTGATGATTGCTTCAAATGAGACAGTACGCATGTTTTCTTCCATTTACTACATAGAGTTGATACTATTTTCCTGTTCCCAACAAAAGGAATCGTATTTTCTCTGTCCCTTTATTTGTGTGGGTTTGCTACCATAAAAAAAGAGGGGATGGGGGGTTTGGGTTTTTTTAACTGGAAAAGTTGATACTAGACAAGACCGATTATAAATGTAATTTGGTGATATCCAAAATGGCTAATGTCATCTTTCAACAGGAATTCTAACAGAGTTTCGAACATTTGCAGTTGCACTAGGGAACTGTAACTCTACGCAGCATCATTTGTCACTTAGGTTTTAGGTCATTTTGAGTGACAATGACGTTGAAATACCATATTTAGTAATATTGGTCAGTATCTAGTATTAAAATTAAAGGTATTTGGTATGCTGGTTTCCCAGTCATGGAAATAGGGTTAAATATTTTCTTTAGTAAAGGACAACTGCATAGTTGCATGTATTTTATAAACAAACTTATTGAATTCAGCTGATGTAGAGATAATACTGCTGCAGCATAATTAATTCTCCTATGTTGAATATTGCTGGAATTTAGCCTGTAGAGGTTTAAGTGGGATTTCAGATAGGTTGTATAACCTCATCAGCATTGGGGTTGCACTGGAAAGTGTAATTTTGTTTATTTCAAAATAATGTGTAATTTTAAAATCTAGAAATGGTAGTTAGGATGCAAAATACCACACTTCATTTTTAAAAGGACTTACATCCCTGAGCTGTTTTGGTCAGGTCTCATCTACATTTTCTTCAGTTCTGTTTGTACAGGTAAAATTACTATATTAAAAGTCTAAGGAAAAAAACTTGCTAAATTTCCTTCGTAAAAATAAAGTGGCTCGAGTAACTGGAAAACAGAAAATAAATATTCTACCTAGTTTGTGATGAATCCAAATGTACAACTTAAATATTTAAAACTCAGTATTATTTGATGACAGTAATGTATACTTGCAAAGTCTGCATACCTGTTAGAAATAATGGAGTGTAGACTTCTTGATATCCTTCTTAAGTTGTTTCAGAAACTGAGAAGGCTCTGGGATCACAGAATAACTCAGGACATAAATTAGTATTTCATCATAGTATAGTTCAAATATTTCCCTGGATTAAGTAGAGTGTGAGTATTATCCCATCTTGGCATACTCAGAGAATGTTCCTGAGTTGGGTGCTTCAGTACCTGAGTGTGGACTGGTGAGGAGGTGCAGGAGAAGTCTTTTAGAAGTCGAAATGCCAACTTTGTGCCTGTTGCCAGCTTGACTTGTGACCCTGTGTCTTCTGCAGTCTCCTCTTTCTGTTCTAACACCTGGTGAGTGCTTTGTTTGTCTATACTTACCTGGATGTCTTATTTGGTGCAGATGTTTCATGTCTGAAAGTCAATTTTGTAGCAGAGTTTAGCTGAGAAAGGGTTAAGGAGAGGCTGCTTGAGTTTATGCCTGAGTTAGGTCAGCTGTCACACATTTGGGAGTACAAGCATTAGCCAAGGGGAGCCTGCTCTGCAGTTAGAGTAAACAGTCTTTTTTGCTACCTTCCCGCTCTGATAAACTTAAGTAGCTCTCACTGAACTTCGGTCAACCCTTGCATGTTACTCATATGCCCCCTGTGAGTTTGGCTAAGTCAAGACTGCCCTTTCTATAACAGTTCATGATCTAAGCTCCAGATACTGCAGTAAAAAGAAAAACAACTGAAGAAGTGAATGATGGATCCCGAGATGAGATCACCGTGCAAAATAATGAACAACTTTCAGAGATGAAATACTACTGTAATTCCAGCAATGTTCTGGCTATCATAGTTAAGTTAGTATTGCCCTGGAGGTTTTGCAGTCAGCCCACTGGAGTGCAGTCTCAGGTCTGCTAAAACACTCCAGTTAAGTGGTTGTACTGATTCAGTTATGCTTGTTTATTACATGCTTACATTCACTGTAGGCAGAGACATATGAGGGCAATATTCTGTGCAGGGGATAATTGGAACAGGACAGGCAAGTCAATATTAATTGAGGAGACCAATAAATGTGGAAGGGCCAAAACTAGTCTCTCATGACTGTATGGCTGAGCAGCAGTGCAGGACATGAGGAGCTCACTGCTGAGGCCTCTGTTTTCCCTGTGCCAAGAATGTGCCTGCTTACAGTTCTCCACGAGCCTCCTCGCAGACCAGGCTCTCAAAGCATGCTATGGTTGTATTGCTTTAACTACTATTTCTTCTGTGATAACTCCGAAGGTAATAAACATCAGGTTATTCCTGTCAAATGGTTCAAGAAGTTTGGTCAGAAACCCAAACAAGGTGTGGGCTTCCCAGTTCCTGGGTTTGGCCTTGCTCAGTTGACTACCTTCTGCATTTTGGAAGGAAGAGGAAACACACAGCATGGGTTTTGCAACAGCGAAGTGGAAAAGAGTATCTTTTCTACACTTTGTGCCTGTAGCATAGAGCCCAATTTGTGGGACTGAAGTGATATGCCAAGATGGGTGTAGCTGGCACTGCTGCACATACCCAGGGGCTTGGCAAAGTAGCATTTTGAGAAAAGAAAAAGGTCCTCGGAGGGTAGTAGGTGAGTGAAACAGATTGTCTGCAAAGCTAAAGTTGGCCCTGGGGCCCTGATACTGTTCCTCATTGCGAAGCCAAGTGGTCTGGCAGATTCCCCCTTGTGTGCAGCAGCAAAGTGGGAGCATTGATGGGAGTATGGGTGCGCTGGTGTGTCCCCCTTGGCCTTGCAGCATGGAGCACCTGCCACAATCCCTCTTATTTGGCCAACAGCTGGTCTTGTAATAATTCACTTGGAGAGAGGATGTTTCTTAAATACAGCTGTAATTCATACAGATGTCTCTGTTTGAATGCTCACTTCATGACTGGTTTTCAAGAAATACTGGACACCTCTCTGGTCTTGTGAAATCCAGTAAAGCTGCAGGTACTAGGCATCAGTGAAAATCTGTGAGCCTGTGCTTGAAATGCTCATTTCTCCTCACCTAAAGAACCAGTGTTTTATATACCTCGTCTTATGATTTGTACTCCCACTTTGGCACTGTGGGATGCTGTTACTGTAGCCCTCATTAACTCTGAAGTACCAATCATTATCTGTGTGTATGTTCACATAAGATTAATAAAGTTGGACTACTAATCTAGAAAAGGTTGAGAAAGAATAATTTGAAAACAGCCTTGTTAACTAGTGAAGTTTCTGCTTTTTTTCTGTGCACTTTGAGATGAAGAACACACAGTGTCAGATCAGACCTGTAATAGAATCATAGCATATCTCAAGTTGGAAGGGACCCATGAGAATCATTGAGTCCAACTTCCTGCTCCTCACAGGACCACCAAAAACTAGACCATATGACTAAGAGCATTGTCCAGACACTCCTTGAAGTCTTGACAGGCTTGGTGCCAGGACCACTTCCCTGAGGAGCCTGTTCCAGTGCCTGACCACCCTATCAGAACCTTTTCTTAACGTCCAATCTGAACTTCTCTTGATGCAGCTTCATTCCATTTCCTTGTGTTCTGTCAGTGGTCACCAGAGAGAGGTGATCAGCACCTTCCCCTCCACCACCCCCCTTGAGGAAGTTGTAGACTGTGATGAGGTCACCCCTCAGCCTTCTCTTCTCCAAGTGGAGCAAGCCAAGTGACCTCAGCCACTCCTCCTAAGTCTTGCCCTTGAGACATTTCACCATCTTGCTTGTCCTCCTCTGGACACACTCTAATAGTTTGAATAACCTTCTTGTATTGAGGCACCCAAAACTGCACACAGTACTTGAGGTAGGGCTGCACCAGTGCAGAATGGGACAATCACCTTCCTCGACCAACTAGCTACGCTGTGCTTGATCATGGGACGTTTAAAGGACTGCTCCAGCAATCTTCCAAAGCAGCATGTTGTTCTTTGACATGGCAACCCCTTCCCCAGAGAGATGCAAATGGCTGACAACCAAGACTTTTTCTCTGGGTAAGATACTTCCACTCTACTGAAAAGCAGTCAACTTTTAAGGCAGGTTGGCCACTGTTCAGCAAGGAAGATAGGTTTGGCCAGTGTTTGAGTAAAACAATTGTTAAGACATGGCTTCTACCTAATTTAAAACACTTCTGTGAGTAGCAGACACACAAGTTGGCTAGAATAAATTTGTTTAGTTACACTTTTTAAAGTCTGTCTTGTCTTCACCAAATATTACCAATTGCTGTATTTTCTTTTAAAACATGCTTCTTGGTAAATACTTCTTCTCTGATGAAATAGCTTAGTCTTGACTGGATGTTGCTTAGTCTTTCTGCTCAGCATGTTTTATGAAACGTGTTTCAGTTGTACATTGTCTCCATTGCATTCTACTATTAATATAATTCTTGTGCAAGAGGAATTTCTTTCGCCAGCAGGTTGCTGACCCTTTTTCCATTATCTTCTGATGTTATTACTCGCATAGAGCGTGCTTTAGAGACTGCAGGAAATTCCTAAGTACAGTTTGACATAGGATGGAGTAGTTCTTTGGAAGCTTCCAGAGACAGTTCGGATGATTTTCAGCTATGCTCTGAAATATTTTCTGCATTTTCAGGCTTCACTTCCTTTACCAGTTACTTGTACTTGCTTTATTATGTAGATTTAATCCAAAGATCACCATGGATGAAAGAGCAGTAATGGACTTCTGTCACAGGGGTGGGACAAGAAACTTGTAATTTCACAGACAATATGAAATGAGCAGTTCAGATATTCATGATGCAGGTTTACCTAAAACCATTTGCTTGTGTGAATACCAGTCTGTATGGCATTTTGTAAAGGATAAATCAAAGGGAAATAATTCAACATACTTCAGGCACTTTATTATTGCCTTTCAGAACTGTGGATGAACTGGCATCTAGCTTGCTGATGTATTGGCACAAATGTACTACCAATTACTGAGGAAAACGAATGTCAGTGCACTGTTGTGATACTGGTTGTCTTGCACCACCCACTAGTGAGGCTTTCAGAAGTAATGTTTGAACTATAGGTTCTTTTAAAAAGATTTGGCTTACCCTTCTCTTTTTTTTAAAGCTGAGGTAAAATTTTACCTGTTTGGAGACACAGATATGAAGCGGATTCCAGCTATGACTCTGATATTGGTGTTTTTTTCAGTTTTCTTACAGTGAAAATTGCAGTAGAGAGAATACTCAATGCAGGTAAAAAGAGAATTTTCAAATTTTTACACAGAAGATGTTTGAACAGTGGCTTTGAAGGGTACTTTTGCTGTACAGTTTAAGATGTGTTTCATTGTTCTGGTCCCTTTGTGTGAGTTTCCTTTCTTGATCTGTCTGACCCTTCTGATGTTACTGAGCATAAAATGACCGGCCTGATTGTAAAGCCGCTGATTGATTCTGCTAGTTAGGTCATTGGAAAGCAGATGAATGGCAGTAGCGCATTCACACACGTGCCAGCAGCTCAGCTGAAGTATCAAGCATCAGTGACAGTTCTTAAAAGTAGAGAGCTCTGGAGGTGCTCTGTGTGACGGTGGTGATGGAGGGAGGCTTTCTTGTTGTAGAGGTAGTGGATCATAAAAATTACATGTGACAGCTAATAGGGAAACCTAGCTACTACAGAGGCCTTGTGCAATGCTGAGTAATGCTAAACTGCATTGGTGAAATATTGCAGCTGATAGAAACAAGAGGCCTGGAGGCTGATCTTGCAGATATTTGTCTGTATACTCTTTCTAATATGAAAAGTCTTTTATCATCAGGAGTAGCTGCAAGCATAGCTAGGAGATCTCTGCAAAAAATGACCCAGAATTGGTGTACTGATGTGAATGTATACATGGAGTTTAATTTAATTAGCAAATATACAGCGTAGCACGTTAGTGGAATTAGTGCATGTAAAGGAAAACATGGCCATTGGACTTGGTTTTTCACCATCTGGAAGGCGAGGTCATAACTTAAGGTATTGTTTTGCTAATACCTGTGAAAGCTAAGTCTAAACATGGAAAAAGCAAAAAAGATTTTGTGTGAGTCTTTCCAATGGTCTCTGTTCTTTGGAAAAGGGCAAAGAAAGGGTATATTTACTTTTTTGGTAAGAGACTGTGGGCTGGGGGGAAAATTAGCTGTAATTTTCCATTAAACATGGCTTTAACTGGAAGAGCAAAGAAAATAGAGTCCTACCACCAAGGAATGCCCAGACCATACCATGCAGACAGTAAAGCCAGAGGTGTTTGTATTCTACATCACGTAGCAATGTTTTGTTTTCATGCAAGCATTTGTTGACAAAGCAAAGAAAATGTATTATTCAATTTCACTAAGCTGCTAGTCTTCTAATGATTTCTGACAAGTGTCGGTATGCCTGGTTAGTTCATCAGAACATGGTTTGCTTGACAGAAGCACCAGAGGAAGAAAGAAACTTTAAGTATTAATTATTTTCAGAAGTTTGGAGGGTTGTTATAATTACATAAAAATATGTTCTAGGTAAACCCCCAGCATCAGCTGTCAGAACAGGCTACTGCTGTGTTCACACTGATAGGGTAATTTCCATTGTAGGAATCCATATTAATTAAAAGTGAAAGGAGCTCTGTAATATACTGTGTTTGGAAGGGAGCTTAAATGCTGTAGATTAGAGACCACTTAGAACACCAAGTAAGATGATAGGGATGGATCTAGAAATACGTTGATGAAGAATGAAGAGCAGGTGGAAACAAATTTCCAGTGATTTTTTTTTATGGATGTCTGAAACATTACATCATAGCTGTAAGAACAAAAGAAAAAAAAGCGGGAGAAGGGAGAAGTGCATGCTGAAGAAACCTTTTATGCACCTAACAATAAAAATTTTTATGTCAGTGTGTGCAGAATTTGGAGTGTTGCACAGTAGCCCCAGGCCTTGGAGAAAGAGTAAGATCCAGTTTGCACGTTTTTCAAGCAGCACTGCAAGTTCAGAGCGAACAAGAGTAATGAACCCTTTGTCATTAACAACAAATTGACAATAAAATTATGTCCAGAATATAATGACATTATTATAAAATATGTTCTTTTACCTGTGCTGCTCTTGCAGTAGAGCATTATACAAGCAGTAGAGAACCTTATGTGAAAAGTAAATCCAGAAAGTCTGCATGATGCACTGAATTGTTTAATCCATTTTAGAGTAAGGGCAGTATTGTTGTGTAGATCAGTATTTTAGCATGTTCCACAAAGTGTATGCATTGTCTTTACAATTTATGCTGTAAGAATTTTGCTTGTTTGTACATTGTCACAGGGTTGACACATGTCTAGGAAAGAACTGTTTCCTATTTCAAAAATCCAAAAAGCAGAAAACTGAAATAGTCTTTATGGAAAAATCATGGTCACATTTGTATTAGGTTTTAAAATTGACTTTTCTGTGCGTCTCTAGCAAAAAAATACATTGCTTCTGTTGACAAGGTGGCTATAGCATTCAGGAAGAATGCTAAGCCGCTATACTGTATGTGTGAGTAATGTCTTGCAACAGTTGACCTTGACAGTCTTACACTTTCTTAAGTGGATTTATTAATCTAATATTTTTACAACTCCTTTCAACACTTATAGCATCAGCTTCTATCTTGTCACCATTAATCTACGGCTATTTTTTCAGGAAGTGCTCTCTATCCCGTCTAAGGACAATTTCCCCCAAATAATTTCAGTATCCTAGAATGCAAAGTGAGATGGTTGCAGCTTTAATGAGAGGGCTATTCCTTAGTTCATCACTGGCTCTGTTATAAGATGACATTTGCACTCTTGTTTGGCTGACAAGAGTTTCATTATAATGATTTCCAGATAAAAAGAAGCTGAATGCTGAAGCTCAGCTTTAATTAAGTGTGCTATGTCTAGCTTAGCTTCTTTAGAAGGCTTAGATGATAAAATACCAAATAATTAAAGGGAGAGAGTAGACTAACGAACAGGAGCTATAACAAAGAACCGAGTCTGATTTCTTTTAATCATGAAATGTTGGGGTTTCTGTGGACTTGAACATCTCAGCTCTTGGGTCTCAGTTCACCCAGCTGAAGAAATAAATGGTTGTAATGCTCCTGAACAAGCTGTTAGTGAAAGATAATTGACAGCAACCTAACAAGACCTATTATTTTTCTAGGTATTGCCACAGAGGAAAACCTGACAGTGTGATGGGTATGGACGAACTCTTTGGAAGATTAGCGCTTTGGTTGCTGCAAAGACAGTTACTGTGGGTTTGATCAGACATACTAGCTTCTCTTGGTCAGGATGCACTAATGTGCTTTTTAAAACAAGCAAGAAACCCCACTAGTACTAGTATCTCAGACCTGTTGTCTGAGTTAGCTGAGTAAACATTGGAGTTTATCTGTTAGTTTGCCACATTTAGGCTATTACTGTGAGCAAAGAATTGCTGGATTTAGAAAATAAGGAGCACTGATGTTCTGGATATGTTGTGATGTTATATCATCTACTTATTGATATTTTTGTTGAAGTGTGACAGAATTGGAAGGGCATTTTGCCAGTACTGATATCTTTTAGGACAGAGTTACATTAAGTAACATTAATGTAACATTAAGTTACATTATTCATGATATTTTAAATCTGGAAATTTGTAAAGGTTCTGTGACAATGCAGATTTTGGTAATTTGTTACCAGAACCTATAGTTAAAATTTAGACATTGTAATCTAGACAGAAGTTCTGGAAACTTTTTTCACACTACAGAGTTGGCTTTAATTGAGAGTAACCACACTATTTAGTATACTTTGTTTAATACTGCATTAGTCAAAATCACTTTTGTTCTTGGTCATTAACTCATGTTTGCTCCTTTTGTTTATTCAGGTCCTTAGGTACAGAGTGTAATCACTGTTCTCATTTTCCATATTTTTCTCTTTTCCAGTATACATCTTCCAAATCTAATCAGCTGACAAAAAAGCATGGCTGTGTGCCTTTGAGCACAAGTGAAGTTCAAGCAGGCCAAGGAAGTGCAGGGAAAAGACATTAAGATGCATATTTTACCAAGTCGATCTGCAAAGTAATAACATTTAGAGATGTAGCAGATGCAGTCAAGGGCTAGGATTACTTTGAGAAGTGCATTAGATCAAATCATTAGCTAGGTGGCTAGGGTTGGGAGAACGGGTTGTTAGATAAAGGAAGGTATTTTAAATAAATTTGCTGGTATCAAAGTATCTCACTGCCATTTCAACATCAGTATGAATGTGCCTTATGGTACTGGATAGTAATGTTATTCTGTCAGATGATGTTCATCTCAGAATAACCCAGTGATGAAGGTTTGCTATTTCACAGAAAGACCTAGAGTTAAACATAAGGGGTGATGAGCTTGAAGTTGATAGTATTCGGAAGCAAGAATTGAAGATGTTACCAGACAAGAAATAACTGGAATCAGACTTGATGTTTGTATTGTTGAAGGCCGTAGCATAGTACTTTCCCTTCACACTGTGTTTCATGAAAAAAATCTGTTTTCTGTGCATTTTACTTCGGATACACACTTTGAAGTTAGCTGTCGTAGTAGAGCTAGACATAACTTAGGAAGGTTAAAACATACAGTATTTCTACATCAATACTGCAGCATTTTTTTAAATTTATGGGGTTTTATTAAAGCTATTAATCAAAATGAGCAGATCTTAACCACACTTTATTTTTTTTCCCTTTAAGGAGACCTCTTTCTCTGCATATTAGTAGCAAAATATTGTAGTTTGTAGAAAATGTGTAAGAAATGGTTGCCATATTTGATAAGACGATGTCGTGGTTTGGCCTCAGCCAGCAACAAAGAACCACACAGTCGCACACACAACTCCCACAGCCGTGGAAAAAAGAAATCGACAGGGCAAAACTTGTGGGTTAAAATAATGCAATTTAACAGAACAGCACAAGGAAAAGATGAAAACGTGATTACAGTACCGTCGCGATGTGCACCGACCGGACCCGAACCCCCGCAGCCTGCCCCCAAGTGGCGACTCCTCTCTTCTCCCAGGCTAGCTCTTCTTATCGACCGGGCATAGGTCATGTGGTATGGAATACCTGCCCCCTGCCGGCTCCTGGGAAAATTAACCCCATCCCTGCCGAAACCAGGACATTATCCACCCCCCTTATTCCATACCATCTGTGTCATGCCCAGATCTTACAGTACCCATAGTCTGTGGGCCATCCCTCCAAAATGTCCATTGGGCTCACTTAGGCCATGATTGTAGGCTCCATCTGTGAGAACAGTCTCTCAGGGCACATGAGATGGTGTGTGGTACTGGACTGGTGCATGCTGTATTTGACGCTCATGGCTGGTGTACCTGATGCAGTCCATGCCCATGGTCCGCGGGTTGAAGATGCTGATCTCGAGGAAGTTACTGGACGCCAGCTGATGAAGTCAATTCTTACTACATTGTTCCTGAACTTTACTCAGTCTCATCAATCCATCTGTCATTGATCTGGGTGATTCTTCTGAAGTACCATTGATAGCAATCATGATAACATACAGTAGCAAAGTTATTTAACATTTAATATCATAAAATTCTATTCATTGGCTATTCTCACCCAAAATCAAATCCCCATGAGGTACGCAGCGGACATCCCCATCTTCTTTCATCACCCACCAAGTGCATCCAGGTCCTTGTGCAAAAGGAATCCCACGGATGGGTTTGCCTTTGCCTGAGGCAGGGTCAACCAGGACTGCCTTCCCTAACATACTCCTCATATGCACTACAGGGACTTTATCCCCTTCTACTGCCTGTGGAAATTTTGATTGGGCAGGGTCAGCTCGATTGCCAGATCCCCTGGTGTTAACTAGGGGGATCTGTTAACCAGGTGGCTTTTGCTAAATGTACATCCCAATGTTTGAAGGTCCCACCACCCATGGCTCCCAAACCAAAAGGGCCAGCTGGGAAAAGTGATGCTGATCCTTACTGCCTCCTGGAACCCCTTCAAATGAGCT
>NW_009648959.1:446083-458160 GCF_000708025.1 Charadrius vociferus
AACCAAGGTATGGACAAGACAGCAATACTGCATAGACACCCCAACAAAGCCACTTCAATAGTGATGTTAGCATATCATAAGCTGATACTGCACATGACAGCAAAATTATAGCCCTGATCCCTCTCCCTGAGGTAACAAACAGCATCACAGGGAGTACATAGAGCATATAAGAATTTACAAAACACAGCCACACAAACAAACGAAGCAACATTGTAACTGGCAACTATCTAACCAATATGGGAAATGTATACAAGAATTCATTTTAACAGGCTCTGGCTAAATCTGTTGTTATTGCAACCCTTCGTGGCACACATTGGGTGCCAAAAAGGACTGTCGTGATTTGGCCTCAGCCAGCAACAAAGAACCACACAGTCGCTCACACAACTCCCACAGCCATGGAAAAAGGAATCATCAGGGCAAAACTCGTGGGTTAAAATAATGCAATTTAACAGAACAGCACAAGGAAAAGATGAAAACGCGACTACAGTACCTCCGCGATGTGCACCGACCGGACCCGCACCACCACAGCCCACCCCCAAGTGGCGACTGCTCTCCTCGCCCCCGGCTAGCTCTTCTTATAGCCCGGGCATGGGTCACGTGGTATGCAATACCTGCCCCCTGCCGGCTCCTGGGGAAATTAACCCCATCCCTGCCAAAACCAGGACAGACGATTTTTTTAAACTATTTTGGCATGAGCCTTCCTATATTCTGTGACTTAATGTTTTAAATGATAGTGCTGATGCTGTTATTTCAGAAGGCCAAGTTTACTACAAATTACATGTAGTGAAAAAAAGTGCAGTTCATGAAAGGTGACATCTCTTGGAAGCAGCCATTTAATGAGATACAATCTCTCCTTTTTTTTCTATTGTATGGAAATTTTCCTTCTAAGTGGTTGCCAGGAAAACCTCAAAGGGTGGAAGGACACCTTGCTGATTCTAGGACAGTGTTTCATGGACGGGTGTTGCTTATCTCCCACAACCACAGCAGATCTAATATTCTCCACAAAAAAATTCATGCTGGTGTTCTCTGTGCATTCCTCCCCAATGAAGAAGGTCAAGATCATGTTAAGGAAAATGCTGAATGGAAGGTATGAACAGTCCACAGTGGGAGATCTTTTTAACATCAGTGCGGGGGTGGCTTTTTGGTAGGTAACTAGCTTTTCCCCTTTTTGTATAAACAGCAAAGTTTCAGGAGGCTTTCAGAGGGCAGGGAAAAACTGAATTTCCATGAAGTTGAGCTTGTTGAACCCAACCAAAGCATGCACAAGACTTGCTGAAGAGAGCAAGCCAAGAAAACAAGGCCAAATTTTATTTTCAACATATGTAAAAATTAAAAATTGCTATAGCTTGGATGGAACAAATTCTGCAGGTATAGCATGGAAGATACTATAGTGCTTTTTTCCATGAAATTAAGTTCTTACAAGAAACACATCTTCAGGTTGGTGGTCACATTGCATTATTGTATTCTTAGAAAAAACTTCCCAAAGGCAAGCCACACTTTGAAGAAGCTGGGCAAGGGAGATGAAACACATATGCTATTGTAAGACAAGAGTTCATTGAAAAAAGTGAGAACACCACCATCAAGAGAAGTTCAGCAGCATGGATCCAGCCTTTTTCTTAGTTTTCCGTTCTCTTGGTAGTGAAATAATTGTAGTAGCTATTTAAATCTGCACTATGTCTTTCCCTCATGTCCTGAGGAAATTGTAGAAGGGTAAGAAACAGAGAGGGATAGTCCAGAGGAAAATAGACGAGAGAACACAGAGGGAAGTCACTGTCTACTTAATTTCACCCTTCTACAAACTGTTGAGGGCTTTATAGTTTGACAGTAATGCCAGAGTTGTCATCAGTCCCCACCGTCAAACTTTAGACTTGTGCCTTATCTAGTTCACCTCTGGCAACTTAAACTGGAGGACATGATCAGGTAATATGTTATGTCTTGTAGTGAAGCTAAGACCAGCACTGAGAGTGTACGTCTTTCAGAAGAGAGGAGAATTCACAATACATGCTAGTCAAAGAATATTTTACAATTGTACAAAGAAACATTAAAATACGAAGAAAAGGATCCCAGATGAAAATGAGACCATATGTTTTTATTTGCTTAGAAGCCAACTGTGATCTTTACTTTTGCATGTGGCTGAATTTAAATGCCCTTAAACACCAGTAATTTGTTCAATTTATGGATCTGGGAAATTTACCTGTGTCGAGTTTTGTGCAACCTACTTAGGTTAGCAATATTAAGGGAAACTGCAGTCTGAAGTTTTTCAGTACTCCAGGCTGTAACTGTCACTGATGTGTATTCTCAGCTAATGAGGACTTCAGTACTTTACCACAGAAATGGAAGACTCGTGGTTTGGAGAACTGAAATAATTGTCAAATATGTTCACATGCTTGGCAGATGAATGTTAACTAGTGGTGACCTGTCCCAATGAAGTAAACAGATGGCTTTGCTTGAGATTTTTTAATGGGTTCAGAAATGTCAGCCAAAAGTGTTGGAAATGTGTTTGACACTATGAAATGGTCACTTTGATCCAGGATTGCTTGGTGTTTGGACTTGATCAAATGTTGGAGTTTGGTTTGGCCACTTGTGGGGATAGCCCAAGTAGAAAATAACTGTATTATCAATAACAATTACTATTTTCGACAGAGCACCTGATCATTGAGGCATAGGTTTTTGCTTAGGTCCATTTCAATGCTTGTCCTTCTTGCTTGATCACTGAATTTATTTTGCGAGGCAGAAATGGTAAAATACCTCTAGAAGGTGATGTCACAAGAAGTTTTGGCCAAACTGTAAGCATAAGTTGTGTGAAAAAGGCAGGAGCTGATTGCCTTGAATATTCCAGGTCAGCCTGTGAATGTTTGGTTTGGCAGTGGGAGGGTGATAAGAGTTGGGCAATCTCAAGCCTTGGAAGAAATAGTGTCTGTGTCATTAAGATTTCTGCAGAGTGGCATAACACTGTAGTTTTTCTTCCTATATTTGAAGAACAACATAACCCTACTATTTGGCTTCCCTTTCTGCCTAAAAATACTAGCATGAGTATAGTGTGTACTTTTGCCCCAGCAGGCACCCTTGTCATCCACTACCACATGTAGAAATGTTAGTCATGCTTTAATATGTTTATTTTTCAGGGTGGGAGGTAGGCACAATGCTTTTTCTTTGTTTTCCTAAAAGTGCTGTACACTGTTCATTCATGTGTGGACAGTGAGTGCATTCAGTACTGAAGGAGTCGGTCTCTTTACATCTGAAGTTAAGATTTGCTTAAAGAAATGCTGACACATAAGTTTGGGACCAGCTAATAGGCCTGAATGATTTTCATGCAACTTGAGAGACTGTAGGTACATGAGTTGTATCAATGAATTACATGGCTTCCTGGAATTGCTGCTTCCCTAATGCAGCAAACTTGTATTTTCAGGCGAGAATAATGGTATGCAAAAGAGCATAATGAACAGGACTGCAGAGAGGTGTGAAGGAAAAAAACAAACACTAAAATGGTCCTGATGACATTGTAAACCACAAGAGTATGGTCTGAGCGCTTTATCATGTCACTAAAACCTCCCCCTTTCTAGGCTACTGTTTATATGCTTAATGGAAACAACAAATTTGGCTTTGAAATATTTTTTTTGAAATCTCTCAGGATTTCTTGTCCAATATTACAGTAATGTTTTTTTCCTGGGCTTGAGAAACACCTCCAAAAAAAACCCCAAACCACCAACCCCCAAACCACTGGGGTCTTTCCATCTTGTTCTTGTCAGTAAAATAAAACCCATTTATTTGATGGAAAAGCTGCTAAATAAAAACACCCAAAGCAAATCAATCCTTCCTGAAAATTCTGGAAACAAAATGGAATTGGATATAAAGCCACTGCTTATTATTGAATTGTGGCCATCCTGCACATACTAGAAAATCAATTACAGCTTTCAGGAGCCACCCTATTTAAAATCAAGTTAAATTAAATTGTTTACTTTTCTATCGAGGTCATCTCTTTCCTGTCCGTTGCACTCTGTTGCAGTTATGACTGGTTGCACCTTATTCACCCCATGCCCAAAATGTGCCATGCATCATCTCGTACACAAAATGGTAGGATAGCTGGTTAAAATGGAATAGCCACTATAAAGTAGAGTAAATGCTTGCCTTCAGTCTGTAAGGGATATAAACATTTACTATTTGACAATAATATTCACAAAAGCAGCCACACAAAATTACTATTTAGCCTGTGCTATCAAAGGACACCCGCAAAATACTTGCAAAATGAGATTGTAAACTAAAATTCCATAACGGTATACTCAAAAGTAAGTTTATTTTATGATCTATTGACTGTTCCTGGTAATGTGAATGCTAATGGCTGCTTTTTCACCTTTGAGATGGACAAAAAGCTTGTTCCCCTCATTTTGCTAACAAGATTTTTCTACTCTGTAATGATACTGTGGTTTGTTGTTTGGTTTTGTTGTTCCCCCCCCCCCCGAAATTTCCAATTCATTATTGTAATTACATTTTACTAAAACCAACTGTGATTCGCTTGTATTAGATTTTTGCTTTCCTCCTTCATCATATGAAGCCAAAGCTTATCATTCACCCCCTCGGTTATTCTCTTTAGAAGTCCTGTATTTCTTAATCCTGCTGACGACACATGTTAACAGTGTAATTCATAGAAACATTTCCTGGTACAGGGAAAGGTCTTCAGCTAGTATACAAGAGCATTTAACCTTTTGACTTCATTGAAGCCATGGTGATGGATAAAGTGTAAACAGTATTAAAGCAGCAACAGTGAAGTGCAATTTGGCAGAAGACACACCAGTCCCATCCAGCACTACGTGTCTGATTACAGTACTGTTCCACAGTAATAGGAGTGCAGAAATAACAGGCATAATGACAATAAGAAACAAGGTGGTTAGTGCTATGTGTCCTACAGATGGACAGGACTTGAGTCAAATCCAGAAGAAATCCTCCCCTGTTTCTCATCTGTGCTCATGTGGAGTGTGTAAATACCCACTGAGATCTGCTGTAGAGCAGACGTGGTCATTGGGTGCAGCAATGGCGTGAACAGGTAGAAAAGGTGGTATGTGAGGAGAGTATATCTGAGCTTTGGGAAAAGGCACTTCAGTCTGTACTCTCATTCTCCATCTTGAAAAATGATTTAAACATCCCAAAGGTACAGATGGTAGACAGCAGTCTGTATAGTGAGATCCTCCCAGATGGTAAGTGATGGTAGTAATGGTGGTAAGGGAGCACCATGATCTTTAAAGCCAAGACCCTCTGTGCCATAGGCTACAATAGGCACCTTCAAATCATGTTGTGGATTTCAGCAATTTTACATGCTAATGTGCTTTCATCTCCTCTTTAGTGCATCGTAAAAATGTTTTTGCCCAATGGATAGATTTATCTTGGGTCTGTTTGTTTGTGTGTTATCCACAATTTGGTACAGATTTAACTTGGATCCCTAACTTCCCAATGTCCTTATTCATATTTTTTTTTGTTCTCTTATTTCTTGAGGGTGCTTTGGCCACCTACAGTGAATCAGTAGCTTATGAAATGGAAGGTATGCTAGAATTTGTTATGTAAACAACATCTTCTTGAATGTTGCTTAGGTTGAGTGGCTTAGACTGTGTTATAAATATGTTTTTCCTCTTTGTCTCTCCCAGTAACAGTGGGGTGTAGTGGGTGGTTGGCTGGCAGAGGTGATGGTTTCACGAATGCAGTTCATAAGTACAATGCAGATGGCTTTGGGAAGGAACTGAGCAGAAGTATCAGCACTGGGATGTTACCATCGAGGCATCTGTGAAATGGAATGTTTCTGCCTTTAGCTAAGCTCTGAAAGGCATTTAATGCATGTGACTGAGCAGTAGTAAAAATGGTTTTATTTTGTCCTCTGGTCTCATGGTCTGTTTTGTGCATATTTATTTCTCCTTTGGGAGCCCCCTCCCATGCCCCAGTCATCAGTTTCATTTTCAGGATATTGCTGCAGGTCGATGCCCGCAGATAGGTCAGTGAAACAGTGGTGTGTCTGCTTAGCATTTTCTGCCCTGCTGCAGTATAGCTGGCCCTGTGTTTGCGAGCTTTGGAGAAGCTAAGTTACTGAATCCTATTATTCATATTAGTGTGTGTCTCAAAACAAGACATGTCTAAAGGTGGTTTATTTTACTGAAGCAATTTCCAGCCCAGAGTTCATAAGAGCAAAATAATGTCCCCTTCTCACTTGCTCTTTTGAGACTCTGTTTACCCCACATAGTGGGACCAATATTGGGCTACTTTTTCCTCCCCAGTTCCAGGCCATCTACATACCACCAAACACAGGAAAAATGATGAGGGCCTGCCCAAAATTTTCCTGTGCCAGAGAAAGTCCTAGAATCAGTGAGTTATCTCTGATTTATATGGTCTGTGTAAAAACTGGCAAGGCATTATATACTTGTGCTTTACACAGTTGCTTGCAGTGATATTAGATGTGTTTCCTGATCTGTTGAGATGGGATTCACAGTCCAAATTCCTCTTTACTTTGCTTCTAGTGCAATGAGTGGGTGACTTCATCCTGTTCCTCTACAGCAGAAAATACAGAAAAGAAAATCTTGAGCCAGAATCTTTGAGAACTTAGCCTGGGTATCCAACAGTCACCTTACGCATATCAGGTTTTTGTTGCTTCTTAATAGAAGCACAACATGTTGGACATTGTAGCAACAGAGTAATTTTCCTGGAGATCTTAAGTTGAAACAGATGTGTTAGAAGTGGGGGAGGAAGAAGAAAGACACAGAATAGCAGCATGAGTTGCCCAGATTTGCTTGGCTGGCAGAAACTTGGACCAGAACTCAAATCTCATGGCCCCAAGCTCATTGCTTTTTTTGGGATGGATCCTGTTTTCTGCTTATATCACTCATGACATCTGTCTCATTTCTGAGACTTGCCAGATAGGTTGAAGAGAAGTTAATGGGACATTACCACTGCAGTACGGATATCCAGAAGTTCCCAACACCACAATTACATTTTTGGAAGGGGGAAAGTAATGGGGGTGGAGGTGAGGGTGTTAGCATCCAGATTTGCTGAAATATTCCAGTTATAGAACTGACTTGTACATGACTTCTATGCAAGGATCAGTAGCAATGGTTTTACAGTCTGGGACGCATTTTCCTAGTCTGAATTTTTCATCTCCATTGTCATGTTAGCAGTGTAGCAACTTGCTGCTGTCTGGGGAAGTGGGATTGCTGTGACAAACCTTCATGCCATTGTACTTCTGTAGATGGGCCAGGAATGATTGTGGGTTTTTCTTTTTTTTTTTTTTTTTTTTGGAGGGGGGGAGTGGTTGGGAAGCTAATCGTAAGACTATTGGATTTTCTCTTGCATCTGGTCCCCAAGGTCTGGCAAGCAGGAAGGCTCGGGTTGATATAAAGCCCTGGTCTGTGTTTGACAGCTAGGTTCTGGCTGAGAACTGGCAAGGTTTCTGGCAGCCTCTCTGAAAAGGATTTGAGTCCCACTGTGGGCTTAATGGTAAATGCAGTGTGATCTGGTTCCACAGAAAGTTTCTCTTTTGTGTAGTCAGTTACACTGTCTTCCTGCTCTACTGTCTGTATTGTCTGGTCACAATTAGATGGTTGAGGGGGGCTTGGGTGGGCAAGGGGGGCTTGGATGAAGTAGACCTCAGTAAGTATTATCATCACACAGATCCTCTCTCGGTTACAGGAAGAAGGTTGTAATTTTTATTTATTTATTTATTTATTTTGCCTAATAGCAAAAGTTTTACCTCAAAAAGTCAAAGAGGTTCACAAAATAAATGTATTGGAGTGTCAGGTTGAGACTTCCTATCATGGGGCAGAGGGAGGAGAGTGACTTATCAGGAAAAAGAGTTAAAAAGAGGAGAAGCTCTTAACTTGTTAGGGCTTGGGACTTTCTGTGAAAGGCTTGTGGAAATGAGGCAAATGATGCTATTCCCGTATCAGCGATTGTTTGCATGGCAAATGCTCCTTGCTGGTCTCCTTGTAAGTGGAGAATTTCTGGTTATTTGGCGTCACCTTAAAATCTTTCAGAACTGCTTCTCCATAAATGAATATAAACAGATCTCTAGCAGCAAAGACAGAGGGTCAGAAGGGACATGTGACATTGTGGAGATGGACAGGTGCATAAAAGACCCTGAAGGAAACCTGGTATTGAATGCTGGGAAGTCTGTAATTTCTGTTTGGCATATTATCTCAAAGCTTTAAAGAGTTCCAGTAATAGAGGGTCAATCACAACTGTTAGACAGTTATCTAACTGATAATTACCTGTAAAGGTAAATATTAGTTTGTAGTTATTTTAGCCTCACTTGCTAGCTGTTGGGATTTAGTATATGTTTTTATTCATTAGTTTCTGTTCCCCAATACCTGACACATATAGTGATGCACAGTGTGAGGCAGGTGTGAACCACTGGTAGCCTCTCTCAAATCACTCCGTTGTTTTTCAGCATTTGTTGTAGAGTCTGAAAGCTGGAATTGTATGCTGACTTAGAAATGCTCCTGTTTACAAAGGATGAAAGGTGGCAGCTTCCCTCACAATGAAGAAAACTGCATGACCAAGGCCTTCCTGGGAGCAGCTGGTGAGGTTCGTAATTCTGGAAATACCAAGTCCAGTCTTAGTTTCTCCATTTTTGGATCTGGATGTCGGTCACCGGAGGCTTCTTCCACAGCCCTGAAGAAGCTGGGCAGTGGTAAGTGTTGATTCCGATGCATAGCTTGCCTGTAAGGGGCAACAGATAATCTCTGTGTTTGCAGTATGTACTGTGAAAATGAGATTAACTTCAAAAAACCCCAACCAACACCACCTGTATGCCAGGTCCTTTATATATGTATTTAGTACAAATTTCACCAGCTCTGGTTAAATTGCTTGATGAAATTGTGAGGTCAAAAAGTGAGAGGTCTATATGTCATCCATCCTGGATTATGCTGCATAAAGTAGTAATCCCCACCATTTTGCCTTGGTGACTTGAAAGCATTAATCTGAGTACTTAAGGAAGGGAAGCATTTTTTCTTCTTGAAGTAATAGCCTTAATTATCTCATTGTTGCAGGAAGTGACCCTTTTCATTTCTGTGGATGCTTGCCTAGAGGAGGCGTTCATTTGCCACTTCGATAAAATCTCTGGAATTAAAAACTTTCTGAGTACATAGGTCATCAGACTTACATTAGGTTCTGGAAAATACTCATAAAACTAAATGAGGCATGTGGAAATGAGTGCAGCAGCCTTTATTGCTATGATTAGGTATCCAATTATGTTGCTTCATTTGAATATCTGATCTCATGCAGCCTCCATCATCTCTGCTCGCTGCATCTGTTTTGCGTGATGTTGGGGAAACTGTGACAGGGGCTCAGGATAGACCTCTGTAGCAAGTATAATATAGATGCTTTAAAATATTCAGATGTAAAAATGCTGTTCTTGTGGGCAGGGTTCTTCTTGGGTAAAGGGTCTTGATGAAGAGGAGAGTATCCACAGATAGCTCTAGGTGGAGGAAGAAAAATTGCATCGCAAAAGAGAAACCCAAGAGCTAGTTTAAGTTTTTTCTGTTGAAAGATTTTTATTAAGCACCTGGAAGGCATAAAATACACAGCGGAAGTACTCTGAGTCAATTGAATGGCCTTGAAAACAGCTTGTATGTGGAAAAAGAATGGACAGATGCTAGAGTGCCATTCATGTATGGGACAGCAGAAAGAGGTCCCTATTTATATTTGATCAAAAGGAAGTATGCAGACTGGCAAATGGGGCTTTTGGATTATGAAGATAAAAGCCTTATTTTGCTCTACTGTTAAAATGAAATGGCTCAAGAGCTCTCTAGTATTTTGAAGTAAGTGCCACTGTTTGAGATGGAGGATTGTCTGTCAGTCATGCCCCAGAATGCATCCAAAAGAATAGAAGAGAAAGGACTTTGGACTGCTGTGTTTTCTTTTAATATTGAATCTGTTGCTAGAACTATCTGTCACTTGAATCCCCTGTTGAAATTTGAAGAGCTTAATTGGGACATCCTGAAAGATCCCAAAGGAAATAGTGGAGCAGAGTAAATGTTAAGCAGCTGTCAGTTAGTTAAAAACTCAACTGGCACTCCAGATGAAGCAGAGAGCTGTAGCTTTGTTTGCTCTAGCTCTCAGCTCTGTGCTACAATGCAGCAAATAGTTCGTGCTTATCCCCAAAATCTCTGGTCATGCTTTTAAGAGCTCATAGCTGACTTACTGCAGAGCAACAGTGAGGACTGGGTGCAATTTGCATTCTTTAAATCCGTGGGATTTCACTAGCTGTTCTTGATGCTTTTCTGAATGCTCTTTTCAGAGAAAAAGGGAACAAACATAGTAGTGCAAACATAACTGGAGAAAATCTTGTGGAAAGAGGCTATGCTAATGAGTTTGGGAAGTGGTGGACATCATATTACTTAACTGTCTGCTTTTGCAGTGTTTCAAGGTTGCAAGGTTTTCTCTTGGAGTTAGGCAGAGCTTTACAATGAGCCATCAAGATAGCTGTACTGTGCCACTGCTGGATTGAAGTAGCACTCAGGTTTTCCTTATGTCCAGTTCGTGTGAAATGCATGACGGAGAATGGCAAACACTGCTGCAGCTCTGAGTACTCAGGTTCTTAGTACTCAAGGTGTAACCAAGCTTACAATGAAGATGTGATGAAAGCAGTCAGAATGAGCAATCAGCACATACGAGTGGGATTGCATCTCAACTTTTCTGATTTTCTTTTTTGGCTTTATTGTGCTAGTTTAAATCTGCATCATGTAATGGACATAGTAAGACCTGATTTCCAGTACTGACAAATAATGTATCGTGCACTAAAGCTGAAATGCAGCAAGAACTGTTAGTGAGACTTGACAGAAGGCAAACTAGCAAAAGGCATCTGAGCTTTAATGGCTTAAACTTCTATTTCAGTTTCATCTAGCCAGGACCGCAGTTGAAGGGAAGTGGTAGATAACCAAGTCCAAGTGATCCATAATGTTGGTGAGGCACTGAACAGTTCTTAACCATTTTTGACCTGGGTGTCTTAAGTGGACTAACTGCAGAGGCACACCTTAATACATGGCTGAAAGAAGGCCAGGCATTTAGCAATATCACCAATAAAATAAAGTTTTAAAAAGCAAAATGAAAGAAAAGTAACAGCAGCCTCAATAAAAGCATTTTCTGTGTTAGGGCAATAAGAATGCATTGATAACATTAACAAAAAGCCAGCAAATGTCCTAGAAGAACTTTGAAGAAAAGAACAAATATTGTCCATTGTAGATGGAAATGAGTAGTATTAATACACCACAATATATTAAATCAATGGCATACTGACAGGGTAAGCTATTCAGAGGGGTAGGAGAATATAACTTACCTGGAAATATTTGTTAAAGTAGTAAGATGGTGGATGTTATCAGCCCCTGATGTAGCCTATATACATCAGTCATTGAAAGAAGTGGGGATGGATATTCCAGTGTCGTGGTTTGTCCTCAGCCAGCAACAAAGAACCATGCAGCCACTCGCGCAACTCCCACAGCCGTGGAAAAAAGAAATCGACAGGGCAAAACTCGTGGGTTAAAATAATACAATTTAACAGAACAGCAAAGGGAAAGATGAAAATGCGATTACAGTACCGCCGCGAAGCGCACCGACCCCCCCGAACCGCCGCAGCCCGCCCCCAAGTGGCAACTGCTTGCCTCGCGCCGGCTAACTCCTCTTAAAGCCCGGGCGTGGGTCAGGTGGTATGAAATCCCTGCCCCCCTGCCGGCTCCTTGGGGAAATTAACCCCATCCCTGCCGGAACCAGGACATTATCCACCCCTTATTCCATACCATCTGTGTCATGCCCAGATCTTACAGTTCCCATAGTCTGTGGGCCATCCCTCCAAAATGTCCATTGGGCTCACTTAGGCCATGATTGTAGGCTCGATCTGTGAGAACAGTCTCTCAGGGCATATGAGATGGTGTGTGGTACTGGACTGGTGCATGCTGTATTTGACGCTCATGGCTGGTGTACCTGATGCAGTCCATGCCCACGGTCTACAGGTTGAAGATGTCGATCACAAGGAAATTGCTGGACGCCAGCTGCTGAGGCTGGTGTACCTGATGCAGTTCATGCCCATGGTCTGCAGGTTGAAGATGTCA
>NW_009648959.1:461256-468412 GCF_000708025.1 Charadrius vociferus
CCAGGCCATCGAATCCACACAGTCCAATAAACCCGGTTGTCCCTTTCCCCCACCCGGCTGGTGGCAGGGCCCCTCTAATCCTCATCATAGTATCCGTTACTCACTTGTTGCAGAAATGACTTGGAAATCCCTTCAAGAGGATTGGAGGAGAGATCAAGCCTTCCACTCTGTCTGGGGTGCTGTCTGCTGGACACAGGAGCAGCACTTTTCCTGGAGGGATCCCCTTTTGTGATTGTTCTCCCTTGCAGCTCATGTACCCATGCCCGTAGGGTCGAGGTAGGTTGTCCATCCCACCTCCTCATGTTGTTTTCGTGGTCACGCAGGTAAAACCACAGGGTGCCTTTTCCCTGTTTTTTTTTTTAACCCTGTCCCTGCCGGAACCAGGACATCCAGGAACACACTTACATTATTGCAGTATAGATTTTGCAGGCAACATCCTGTAAGCAGATTGTCTGTGGCTTTACCAAAGCTCTTTGAAAATGACTGGTTCCCCTGGCATACAATGTGTTGGTGGTAGTAGGTCCAGATTGCATGCAAGTATTCACAGCATATTCACAGCACCTAACCTGTGACAATTGCTATCACGATGATGCAATGAGATAAGACTAGAAAGGATACTTGCATCTGGAAGAACAGCTGTGAAAAGATGAAATTTGCAGGATCTGGGAAATTATATGCTCAGTTTGTAAAGGCATCGTGCAAGTCCTGATAGTAGCAGTCTTGACACAGTAATTTTATTGGATGAATTCAAGGCATTTTAGCAGTCCTGTGATACATTCTTTAAAATAATCCTTCAGAAAGACGCAACAGAGTCATTTGTTTCCATCACCTTTGCTTGCTTTTGCTCACTAATGAAAGCTGACCAGGAAATGCTGTATGTGGGTCTTTACTGCCTTATACAAGTCTTCAAAATGAAAATTTCTGATTTGTCCCTGGTGACTGAGCCTGTTGTCTTTTTTCCTTATAAATTTACTGCTTCTTTAGTGGGTGGATGTTTCTGGTTTTCCACCCAGCCTATTGAGAGGCAATGTAAACTGGAGCTCCTGTTTACTGTTGGTGAATAACATTCACTTCCTAGTGACTTAAGAAAATTGCTTGGCTAGTGGTGAGATCCTCTGAGCTCTTACGGTTTGGGTTTTTTCTGCTGCTTAAGCTGGTACTTTGCTTATGAAAATGGAGCTGCTTACAGTGTGTGTGCATTTATGAGAAGAAGGTAAGACTATGCATTTAAACACCAGCTAGCAGGAACATAACTATACTATTAAGTTCTGCTTGCATTCTTGTGTATATTGATTTTAAGTGTATCACCAAAATAAATCCTTACATGTAATATTTTTGGGTTTGCTAATTTCAGCTAGGCTGCTGCAGCTGCTAAATGGACAACTGAGGAGTTTTGTGTAATATATTGCAGAATATAAGTGTAGATGTTAATTTTTAAAGGGAGGAAATCTTTTTTCTTCTTCAATGTGAGTGTTCCCAAAAAAGGCAGGCTCAAAAGCTTTTTTCCCATGTCAATTCCAGCTTCTAGAAAGATCCCATTCTTTGGGGTTTTAAATGTATTTGAAAAAACCCAACATTATTTTTGCATGGCACCGAGGCCTCTACGAAATGTCCATTGTCAAACTGGGAACAAAACCCAAGCTATCTGTACATTTGAAGGTTTTACTCTCTATATAGAAACAAACAGAAGTAAAATGTTCTGTTCTAAACTCTCCTGTGCAAACAGGATCCAGAATTTGCTGGTCTGAGCTTTGACTTGTAATAGTAAATCAACATTCACTGTTGGAATGTCTACATTAGAAAGGAAATTTTTATTTTTATTCATTCCTACCTGCTGCCATCCCTTGTAGGGTTACATATGCTTGTATTCTGTGCTTCTGACCAAAGGCACAAGGTCAGTTACCTTCTGCATGTCCTGTGAATCCAAATGAAATTTGCTTTATGGCTGGGAAAGAGCAGTATGTTTATGAATGGGCTAATTCCAAAGTAATCTTGGAGCAATATTGGAAGATGTTTAGGAAATCAAAGCCAAGTGGCGTAAAATCAGATCTAATCTGAGGCATTGGCCGTGGGCTTCGGTTTTGTTCCTCCAGCAGAAGTTGGAGCAAAACACTAGTTTTAAAGCTTTCTGTTGATGCACCTGATCTTGGTTGTCTTGTTTCTACATTTCTGCATTGATCTGTCACACCATAAATCATCACTATATCTGTTGAAGCTCTATTCTATGTCTTATGACACTTTTTCAGTTCTAAGGAATTAGTATAATTTGGAGCATGCATTACATGGGTGGCCATCTTCTCCCCAGTCAGAACACAGTTGAATCAGCTTCCTTCTGTGTGTCCAGGATAACATCATTTTGTTTTTTGTAATGTTTTTAGTACAACTCTAGACTCAACAATCTGGACTTGAAGGAAGTAGACCAGATAAAATTGTTTGGGCTCTTACAAGAGGAGGAGAAATTCTCTGCTGAATACTGACATCCAACCTAAACACCCGGTTATTCTGAGCACTTGACCAGAAAGGAAGAGGGAAGGGATGTAAAACCTTTTTTGTTTTTAAATTTACTGTTATGGTTCTCCCATGTGACTTGATGTATAACATGCACATCTTAAATGTCCTACATTAGTCCCAGTTACCTAGACTGGAAAACAGAACATGTAGTCAGGAATTATGTTGCTGAGTACAACTAAAAGTTGTGTGTGAGGTTCAGTTGCCAAGCACAGGGCTGGAAGAAGTTGTAAGGCAGAGAAAGCAGAAAATCTACAGACTGAGGTGAGAAATATCATGCTGCAGTTGAGGGAAATGGATGTGAAAGTGGCTGGATGCCCATGGGTTCTTTGAGATAAAATGATTCCCAACTGGAAAGCTAGATTTTTATAGATTTGAAGATGCACAAATTATCCAAACATTCCTGATGACTATCAGTAGAAGTTTCCTGTACGTGTAGGGAAGATCTTAACCTTTTCAATCTGTTTTCAGATGTGTCAGGTTTTGGCCCTGTCTTTGAGCACTTGTATATGTGTGCTTTAGGGCTAATAGAGTAAGTAGCTTTAGTCATTTGTGAAACATCTTGCAGAATCTGTCCCTATGGAGACAGTAAAGATTTAAGCCACTTTGCAAGGTGTCATTGATTAATTCTGAGTGTGGATTGTCCTTTTCTTGCTGGGGACTAATGATAGAGAAGAATACTTGTTCGGTGAGCTGTGGTTGTGTTTTCTACCTTGTGGCCTTAAATTTTGCTGAAACCTGCTATATTAAATCCTAGTTCTTTGCTTACTGACAGCTGTAATAGTGGATGAATGAAGGAAATAGTGGTGAGTCAGTACTCAAAACTATCCAGCGGAAGTTAAAACACTAGCGTTTAAAAATCCTACATCTTCCAAAATATTCCAGGCACTGGGGACATAAGACAGAGTGCATCTGTGGGTAAGTTAAGGATAAGGTGAACTGATTTCCATGAAACTGCAAATGCGAGATGACTGTCCAGCCTGTTTTATTGCACAACATAACCAGTGAGAATAGGATGAGAAGATATTTCCTGAAATGTGTAGTGAATTCAGTACTGCCTCCACCATTGGTATCAGCCAACAGAAACTGCAGGGGCAGCGAATGCCTTCTGGGATTAGTAACATTGAAAAAAGTGGTATTTTTTCCTGCTTGCTTATACATTTGCCCACTTTGCTCACCAGACTGCAGTGATGCCTGTAGAGAAGCCCTGCTCCAAAGACTGTGTGTGTATACACATACCTGAACACACAGAGGAAGAGCGAGTGTCCTGTATATACTCTGTGAAAGTCCACAAGCTGTGCAAACCCACACTTGCTAGATCAGAAAATGCCTACAAAATAGGTCTGATGTACTGAATGAAATTCTTTTATTTGCTGTTTGGGTTCCATGGGTCAGAACTCTTCAGCATATATCTTCAGGTGTTATCAGCCACACGGTTAACTTTAGTAGTAGATTCAAAACAAATGACCTGTTATGCCTTCTGCAGTGACCAAGTGAGAAGGTGAGGCTCTGCACAGAGCAACAAAGTCAATTTGCTGCTTCCATTGGCTTTAGGGGCAAGAAGCTTAGTAGTGGACTGTAAGCAGTTCAATAAGCAGTTCAAAGCAGTAATAATTACAGATCCATTTCTACATAAGTTGAGCAAGGAAGAGGGAACTTGGCTAAGGTACTCTGTGACCCTGAACTAAGTGACCCCACTTGCCAAAAGCCCACGTTTGCCCAGAGGGGCAGAATTACCTTTGGAACTGCCAGCACTTGGCCATGGGTAGTCCATGCCCGAGCCGGCCCAAAATGTTCCCTGCAAACACAGATTCATCCTTCCAGTTAATTTGATTGCTTGGTAAAGTGTTTCAGGTTTGTCCCATTAGATGTTTTGGAAAAAAACAATGTGTTTTTCTTCCAGAGGGAAAGATTCAAAATCTTAGTTTCCTGCCATGCAAAGGTCAAGTCTTTGAAGTGTCTCAGTCTGGTCAGGTTTGGTATCCAAGGAGTTAGATAGGAGCAGTCTTGGCATGGAAAACTATCTGGGCACCTACCAGCAGCAAACCAGGCTTTTCTTAGCCTTAGTTGTGTATTGCATGGAGCTGGATAAACTGTTTCCAGTTACATAGCTGTTCCTGCTGGCCTTTCTCTACTATAGCTAATGAATGACTGGATATTGATGATGTACACGTAGAAAAGACAACTCAGGCTGAAGGATTTCAATGCATCTTACAAATGAGCCCATAAGGCTGCAAATACGACTTTTTTTACAGCCTGAAACTCAACTTTAAAAGGGTATCAGCTAGCAAACCATGACCACTAGAGAGAGAAAGAACAGTAGCAAAGGGCCACTAATCAGCGAAGTAAGGAAGGAAATCTGACTACAAAGGGTCTCCTCATTGCTATTGTTGTAATTATGTATTAATAGCCAGACTTCAAAAATGCAGCTTAGTTTTTGAAAGCACCTGCATTGCAGGCATAAGTCTGTGAGCTTTCTGCAGTGCATGAGCAGGTCTGGTGCAGGACCAGGGCCTCTGTGTGCACCCACTGCTGCAGCCAGCAATTCCAGTTTGCCCTGCAGCTTGCTTCCTGTGTGCCTCTGTGCTTAGGAAGTACATTGGGCCACTCTCATTTCTCTCTGGTAGCTGGAAATTTCCCTGGGGTTACTTCTCTCTTAAGAGAACAGTACAGTAACAGAACAGTAATTTCCTATAATTTAAACAAGAGGTTTTGTGTGTTAATATGGCTGTTGTTCAAGTAAAGGCACAGAGCTGTGGAGACGAAAGTTACAGAAGTGCCTGAGTTAAGTTTCTATATAATGTCAATTACTGTGATGCATAAAGTAAGGCTCCCATATGTACAGTCACCTCATCAGAGCAGGCATGGTCCTTGATGGTGGAAGGCTTTCCAGCCCATTAAGAAATGTTTTTTTCTAGTATGTCATTCTGGCTGTTCTCCCTGTGAGCCTGCATTTGGCAGCTAACCAAACCAAAGGGCAGCACAGGTATCTGGCTGTGCATGTGTTTAATACTGTCCTCCTCGTCACCATCTGAAGTTTGTGCATGTTTACTTTCTCTTCCTGAGCAGCCATGAATCTGCATACTCTATTTACCCTTTGAAAAAAAAATTTACACTGGCATAGTGTCAGTAAGACTCAGTGGTTTCTTCAAACTGGTGCCGTTGTTGGGACAAGTTGCATTTTGGTGGGGTGCAGCATGCTGTCCCTGATGCTGAGGACCTCCCTTGGCCTCATCTCTGAATTTGGCAGAGGGATGATAGGAATGGCTTTGCTCTCTCTCCTTCTTATTTTATCTCTGTGGACTTCTTTTCCAGGGATAGGAGCAGGGACCAGCCCTCGTGCTGAGCAGCTTGCTTAGTTCTCTTTTCTGGCTGGCTATCTCATGACAAGCTGGGAAGGTGAGGAAAGCGTCTTGGATACTCCCTGTCATTCATGCACTGATATCTGGGCTGGCTGCTGCAGGTCTCTACCCTTCTTTCAGCATTAGTGAGAGGCAGAGTTCAGAGATTTGATTCAGTATAGATAACCAGGGAGCTGAATGATTTTTTTTCTGTTAAAAGTAGAAGCTGCTCCAGTGCAGTGGTATCCCACTATCACTGCTGCAAGCTATATACCGTGTCATATGTTACAGTATGTAAATGTTCTTCAGACCTCATCTATTGAAAAACTTCAGCAATCTGAGGAATTTGTTAGAAAACTGATCGCTTTCAAAAGGCTGTAACTAGCTCTTATAGTGCTCAGGATTTTTTAGTGCCATCACATTGGGTGGAGCTGGAACCAGCAAACGCAGAATTGTGAGAAATGGGTCATGGGAGAGAAGTCAGTGGGAGTGTGTCTAGGTCTGTCCAAGCTGCACACTTATCGGATGCTGAGATTCTGGGTCATGCAAAACACTTTTCCAGCTTCTACAGATTTGCCAGTCATTAAAGGAATACCACATGCCTGGTATGTGCAGCTGAAAATGGGCAGGGTTTTGTTGTTAGTGTGTACAGTATGCAGAACCCTGCTTGGGCTTGAAAGTGTAATGTTGAGTGGTTTTCAGCTATTATTATTAGTAATTTTTTCTTATTATCTCATTGTGGTATAGTGTTAGAAACTGCTTTTTGTCTCCCAATGGGGATCTGAAAGAAGAGACAAGTAACACAGCACAATTAGGATTTCCCGAGAGAGGTGGTGTTTCCACCTAAAACCAGTCCTGTGGGGTCTGGTGTGCTGGACTGAAGTAGCAGGAGGCAGGACGAAGGTTGCATGTCATTCACTGCCCTCTCTGATTATGGGGAAAAGAAGAGTGCAGCCTCATGCTCACTGAGTCACTGGGAGCAGATGACAGTCGTGCCATTCAGAGAGGGAACAGTAGCTCCCAAAACCCAATTACAGCTGCAGTTTCCATCATAATTCCCATTCTGACTGTTGCTGTGCAACTGAGTCAGAGCTGGGCCTGTGGGGAAGGCATGCAGCCCTCCTTATACAGGTCCCATGGAGACTTCCATCAGGTCCACACGGTAAAGCCCTAAGTCCTCCTTAAACAGACCATCGTACTAAGTCGCAGAGATGCGGCCTGTTCAAAGTAGGTGAGTCAAGACCGCTTAGAGTGTGTTTAGTTTACTAAAGAGGCATCACAGACAAAAATAGAAAAGGGCGGGGGGG
>NW_009648959.1:469174-520230 GCF_000708025.1 Charadrius vociferus
CAGAGCCCGTGTTTCTAACTTCTCGGGCCGCTCCTGGCGCGGCGGCTGGGATTTTTGGAGGACGGGAGGCGGGAGCGCGAAGCTCCCGGGAGCAGGGGTGGGGGTGGGGGGGCGGTAGCCCTGCGCGTGCACAGGCGGTCGGAGCGGTTGAGAGAGGAGGAAGGAAAAGAAACTTCCCAGCGCGGTGAAGCTGAAACAAGCTGTCACTGTTTATGAATTGGGCTTGAGAAGCCACCGCGTTTATGGGTGAGAATATCGACCCTGCCTGTGGAAGGTAGGAGTGCCGGTCCGGGGCAGTTTTGGAGCTCTCGCCGGACTGGATCGGCACTGCAGCTGAAACCAGGGTAGGTGGCATTGATGCGATTTTTATCTTGGTGGCAAAACCGTGTAGTCTTTGCAGGACAAATAATTGCTGCAGACCAGGCAGCGGTGGCAGCAGCTGTCTGTGTTACTTACGGCTGTTTTGTCTGCCGGTGTGTGTGTGTGTGTGTGCACCTTCAAGTGTTGTGTGCTGTTATTTCTTAACAATGTTAAATACTTCATAACAGGATTCCTTTTTTGTTGGTTCTAGGGGTACAAGCAGAGTATATGTCATCTGACTACTTGTTGGCTTAAATATAAGTAAAAGCCCGTCGTGCTTTTGGCAATCTCCATGTTAATCTTTGGATTTGTGATGGTTGTCTTAACATCTTCCTTCTACACAAATATGTGTAGCAAGCTTTCAGAGATAAGGTCCTCACTGGGATAAGACTTTACAATAAGGACTTTGATTGTTATCACAAGAGTTAGGGAATCTTCAGTGGATTTTTACAGCTACTGAGTGGATTTCTTTTTAAGATGAAAGAGTAATTGTCTTCTCTTTTTTTCCCTCTGTTGGGCTCAGATGGAATATTTATCTCTCTATCTTTCTTAGCAGGAACATGCATGTAAGTTGTCAGTTTGGGAGTTTTCTTCTTTCAGCAGAGTGGAGAGTAGTAAATAATTCATTTTTGGTGTTAGAAACATTTTTTACAACAGGTGACTGGAAATAAGCAGCAGGGTTTTTTTTCGATAGGTACTCTTGTCCCATATACCTAGCAATAAGAAAGCAAATTAATTCTTTGTGTAGCATACTGATTTCATAACACTGAATTTGTCTAATATTAATCTGAATTCTGTTTGTCTGTGTTAAGTAGCATGGTTGCTGGGAGAGGGTGCTAACTCTTATTAGATAAGCAGGTACTAAGATGCTGTTAGGTTAAGTTTTCTTGTTGCTGAATACCTGGAAGGTGTCAATAACTGCTGTACTTTTCAGGGGAAAGTGATTACTCATGAGGTAAGAATTAATGGAGGGGGATTTATCAATACAAGGGGCAAAGCATCTTGTCCTAGCTAAAAATTATTTAAGTGGCATCTCATACTCACAGAAGGCAAGAGTTGCAAGCAGAGGTAGAGAGAAGGAAGGACTGAGAGTCAAGTGCTTGTTTCCAGTCCTGTGAAATTTTCATGTTGTGGCAGGTTTTGTTATTGCAAAAGGCATCTTCTAGTACATGATGCAGTGACTTGTGTTAAAAATAAATGTGCTTAGAAGTCAAGTTTCTCTGTGCATAGTGTCTAAAGTTGTTTGTCTGCCTCTTCTTGCTGTCCTGTTTTTCAGATAGGTTTAGTTTGGAATAAATAGTATGCCACCCCAGCCCATCCCCCCACCCCCACCCAAGTAAAGAACGTAAAGCCACATAGAAAATTCAGCTAACAACATGATTCTGCGTGGAAGGCACGACTTCTTTGCACTGAATGGCAATGCGCTTCTGGGCACAAGAGAGAGGCAGGCTGTGGGTTATTCCTTTAAGACATGTCCCTCTCCTATGTATGCAGGCTGGTGCGTGAAGATCGCTTTTATTAGTGGTCATATAGCTAGGTTCAGTTCTCTGAAGATGGAGTTCAGAAAGCTAGAAATGAAGATCCCTTAAAGGAAATTGCCTCACAAGTAATAGTTTGAACTCCTGATAAGGTCATGTCTTCAGAAGTAACTAGAATAGAAAACCCCTGCGAGCTCCATGTGCATCTATAGCACACAGGCATCTCTCAGGACCTTCTAATCTCTTGCATTTGATTCAATATCTGATGTTTTTAAACACACCAGGTGGAAAAAATAGAGTGTTGAAATTCACAGTGGGTATTTTGAAGTGATTTGCATCCTATTACCTTTAGCTGTCTTCTCTGCAGGCTGTTTGGTGTTTATTGTGACCTGACGGCCTTTGGGAGTATGCTTTATTCCTGGAGCTATTACTTATTGGCTTTATCTATATTGGACAGAGGGAATGCTTGACATGATTTTTTTTTTTAATAACGTCCTGGAACAGAGTGCAACTCTTTATCATATTGGGGTGGCATTTGTGTTGTAAACTGTCTTGCAGGTGAATGAACTGTATGTTAGCTTTCAGCCAGAACAAAAAAGAAAGGGTTGTCTTCTCTTGGCATTCTAAAACAAGAAAAACACTGAAGGAGAATATCTGGTGTAGGTTTTCTTTCTTCACTGTCTGGAACTTGGCTTTCTGTAATCTTGAGGATGCCAGGTAAGGCAAGTGGCTGATATTGTTGGACAATAAGGAAACACACAGCTTTTTATGGAACTTGCCATTCCACTGCCTGTCTTGGTAAGAACGGGAACTTAGAAAGACAACAGAGGTCAAATTTTCAGCTTAGATTATCTTCCTACAGGCAAGACTGCAGAAAGTGCTAGTACTAAGATTTTGTTATATGTTATTTTCTATTATTATGCTACAAGCAAGGATTTCAAGTTAGAATTGTTTTTCATAGTTGTTGCCTGCATTTATTTAGAAAACCTTGATTAGGTTGCCTTTTTTTAATTGGGGGAGAAAAGGTGGCTCAGTTCTATAGCACTCAAAGGGTATGAAAATACCAGACATCTCAAAGATGGGTGATGTGCTTTAGCTTCAGCAGCATAGCAGATATCAACAAGTCCTGTGTTAAGACAGATAAAAGGCTCTTCATCTTCAGAGGTGTAATTGGATGATGCTGAAATCCCAGCCTCATAGCAGCAGGGAGGGCACACAGCCTTTGGTGGCAGCGGTGCTGTGGGAGCCTGGAGAGGCTGCCTTGCCAGGCCACTGTGCATGAGCTCCCAGAAGCAGCTGGATGGTGTTAGGAAGCAGCTTGCTTTGGTCCCTCTGGTGCCCCAACCTCAGTTGGAGAGCCAGCAGCTGGGGTCTCCCAAACCTCATAGTTTTGTCATCTTCACTTTCAATAGGTACCCCCAGGCTGTGCTCACAAGCCGGCTGTGGCAGCGAGTCTGTAGGTGGCTGATCTTGGTGTGAGGAGCTGCATGCTGAGAAACTTCTTCCTATTCTGCAGCTTCTTGTACATTTCATGACTCTTTCCATCTACTTCACCATTTTGCCGGTTACATTTGGGGGATCAGAGTGTCTATGGTAAGAACTGGATTGAAGTAAATTTACTTTGTATGCAATTGATTATAAATCCAAAATGAACCATAAGGGTCCTTGATTAGCTCCTATTACAAGCTAGATCACTTATTTTCAAGAAATATCCAGTTTTGCTAACAGGAAGTCACATGATAGACTCTCAGTGCTCTGCAATTGGTGTAATTATCAGTCTTAAATTATGTGCTTTACTGCTTGTTTTATTTGACTGTCTTTAACTACCAGCTTTGTTAGATCTGGTTCTTATTAGCTCTTTGTATGTTTAATAGCCTTCCCTATCCAAATTCCTTCTCCCTCTAGAGTTATTATTTTATTCTTTACCTTCTCTTTGTAAAAGTGGAAAATAGAGTTCCTTGATTACTGTCTCCCATACTTTAATTGTTCCAGCCTTTTTAAAATGGTTTCCAGTTTTCCAAAATGCTTCTAGATGTTGGAATATCAGTGCTGGAGGTAATACTTAGGATGCAGTCCTGTGAAATCCAGAGACACAATGATCTTTATAATTACTTTTTCCTTGTTAAATACTCATGTGATGACACTAGAGGTGGGGCTGTTGTGTTGAACAGGGAGCTCGGCTTTTCAAGGAGGATGCTCTCAGGTGCTGTCAGTTCTTCACAACTTGTGTGTCTGCTGAGCAAGAACGTACAGGCTGGTGCACAGAGGGCTGTCTGTCAGTGGCCTTTCCTCATTGTAATTAACGGTTTCCTTAGTACTTGTCACCTGCACAGTTTTTCAGTCGTGGTCTTTTTTTTTCCTTTTTTTTTCCAAGTCATTGGCTAAACTGCAAAATAAGATCATTCCCTTGAGACTAGAAACCACCTGCAGTATGATGCTTTTTTGTTTACAGTCATGGTTTTTGACTTGTCTGTTAACTGCTTAAATTAATTTTGTCTGCCTGGCTCAGCTATTGTTTCATTGGGCTTTTCTAATGAAAATGTCATGCTCCACCAAGCTAGAGGCCTTGAAGGAGCACACGAGCTCAGTGCTTTTAACTTTAACAGACTTCAGTTTACTGTTGTACTGGTTAGTTTGGAGGGGCTTTCATGCTCTATGGTTCAATGAGACAAACTTCAGCACCACGTGTTGAATTCCTTGGCAATGTTTATATAGTTCCTTTCCTATATTTAGTTCTGTGCAATTTTGTATAATAGCAATTATGATTAGTAGCTCTTTAGTGAAGACATTTTTCATGTTTCTTCCAAGAAGTACCCGGTGTGTTCCTGTCGTCCTTTTCCCACATCTGCCTTTGCTTTTTGAGCAGCTTAAATTTTAACTGTATTGGTGTTCTTGGCCTGCCAAATTGAACAATCGTGAAGTGCTATAAAAAGTAAAATGCAAACCCACAGCAATTTGCCTGTATATGGGAGGCAGTAACATCTCTCTAGATGTCACTAATTGGGAGAACCAAACATGCTATTTCCTGGATTAGCATGGTCTGGGCCAAAATGTGTTGGCTATTTCCATGTTTTGAGCTATTTCTCTATTTGCAAGGAGGTAGTGCTCCTTCAGTAGGCAGAGAAAGTAGCCTTCCAGTTAATCCTTACTCAAATGCCTGCTCAGCATCCTGGATTTTTTGATGGTGCCTTTCTAGCTGTTTCTTTAACCTCATCCAGCTACCACAACCTCTGTTGTGAGAAGAAAAGTGTGAAGAAGGGTAGTGGTGACACCAGGGGAGTCCCTTGCTGCCTGAAAGTGGTAGTAGTTTGCAACTTAAGCTGAGAAAGTTTTTTGAAAGGGTGACAAGAATGGTCAAGGACACAGCACAGCTTCTGTCCAAGAAACAGTGAAGCAGGAAGGAACTTTTCAGCCTGGAGATGGGATGACTGAGAAAACTGCATTAACTGGGGGGAGGGAAAAGGTGATCAGAGGCCAATTCTTCCCTTATTTCCCAGTACAGGAATCCCAGGGTGTATCCAGGAGTGACAGTGGCAGGCTTAAAACAAATGAAAGGAAGTAGTACTGTGCACAAGATGTAAATAAGGTGTGATTAAGATGCACAAGTACTTGCTAGAAAATGTTGTGGTTAGTAAAGGGAAAAAATAGTTTTAAGGGGTAACTAGCTGAAAGTATTGTTGCGGGCTTGTCTTAATTATCTGCTTGTCCCTGAGGTCTTACTTCAGTCGCAGTTGGAGACGGGATGCTGGGCTGGGTGGCCTCTTTCCATCCCATTGTAGCCATCGACTTGTTTAGTTTTGACCCTCTTTTGTTTGGATGTTACTTCTGTAGCGGGAAAAAACCCATCTGGTACTCTGTGGCTTGGTGGAAAGGAGCTCAATGACCACAGTAGGCCATTGTTATATGTGAAGGCTTGCCTTCTTCAATTGGAAATGTGTGGACACAAGGAAGGCTAACAGGTGGTGTTGCAAAGCAAGTAGTGATGAATCTTTGTGCTTTTGATTTTTAAATATCACAACCTGGTGTCCAACTAGTGCTGTGGGGATGTGTGGGTACAATCTTACAGGATGAGAAAATGAATCCCAAGAGTGGATGACATGCATTCAAGTGGACCAGACCCCCTGAAGCATGCTGGAGCTTACTCAAGTATGGAGTCTTTCTCTACATACCCTGCTCGACAGCCGGCACTGTAGAGGTGGAAAAAAAAGAAGCTGAAGTGCTACCATACTCCAACAATCCCAGTATACTAAATGACTATTTAGCAAATGGGAGAGCACTACAGTCAAGGGTGACTTAAAGTATGCTTAAGGTCCCTCTTGAGCTGCTTGAGAAAGAAAAATGATGCAGAGGCTGCCGACAATTGGCTTTGCTTCTTATTCTTCAAATACTACTCTGTGGATCAGCTGGAAGTGGCGAGTGCACTCCACGGCCAAAATACTTGATAATTCATTCAGTTTTTTGGGGAAAAAAAGAAGTTTCAGTAAATCCGTAAGCCTTGAGGAACTCTGCATTCTACAGTATCTCCAAGATCTTGTTGCCACCATGGCTGTGTGTATTTAAAATTGGCTACATTAGTTAATAATTACTATAATGGGATGCTAATCATATTCACTTTACCTGCTTGGGCTTGGACTGGGAAATAAGAATTGCGGCTATCAGTGTATAGCACAGAGCATGAAAAAACTAATTCTTAACACTTCCAGTTGGAGCATAAGAGATTGCTGCAATTTGAAGACAAGTATGTGAATGGAGACATGTATCTAGGATATGAAGACAGACTTCTGGATATCTATATATTAAATGATATCATTGCATAATTACCAAAGTATTGTGTTGGAAAGTGTACTGAGTAATTTGGGGTCTTCATGTTGTTGTTAAATGTGAGATAATGATGAAGGAAAAAGCTGTGTTTATAGTTATAAACTACCTACCATGGTATTTTGATTATCCACAAGAAGTCAGAGCAAGCAGCGTATTTGTTGTATAAGCTTTTATATGGTGGAGCCTCTAGACAATTCCTTCGAGGGTTTGGGTTTCTGGTTGTTTTCTGTGTCTGTGTGTTTGTGTGTCTCTACGGTGGGCTTGTATTGAGCTTTTACCTCTTATCCATGACTGAGATCAAAATTACGTGTCAGATGCATGGATAGTCACTGTGATCTTGCAAAACACAAAACAAGAAAACCTGGATGCTAGAAAGAAATCTTATCTCTGGCAGTGGCAATATTTGTGCAGCTGTTGCCACAGATGTTTCTTTTTTGTTCTCTTTCTTTTTTCAATTTCTTACTAAGAAACAAGCAAACTGAGGGAGAAATGTTAAAGGGCCTGTCTGGAGAAAACTTTCAATGCCATTTAGTTTGGAATTAGTGATGTACCTTGTTTTAAATGGACTATGAATTCTTACTTTATGTTTGCGGGTACAAAGCCTGCTTGGGGTCTGTATTCAGTGGAGCTAAATGGAAACGTATTAAAATGTGAGCTTTGCAAAAGGGCTTTGAGAGTCAGAATATGACTGTAGCAATTGGGGATCCTAATAACATTGCTGGAACTCAAATTGATTTGATCTCAGTAACTTAAAAGTAAAATTTGCTGAGTCTAGAAGTGAATAGGAAAAATCCTGGTCAAAAAGCTTGTTCTGACAGAGTTTGGCAGTGTGGCTAAAAATGAAATTTCAGCATGAAAGCATAGTAGCAACTTCTCCCTCTCCCCAATCACTAACTGGTTTCAAGACTGGGGTCTAATTTGGTTCATATGTATTGCAAAATATCGTTCAGCACCCACTGTAAGACAGGTTTATTCACTGTTTTAAAAAAGCAAATACAAGTCCATTATATGGCAGTGGGAAGTCTTGGAGGTGCCATTTTAAATGTAGTTCAAGTAAAAATTCTTCAAAAGTCAATAAATTAATTAGAATGTAAAACATTATTAACATTTGATGCATGATGCTGAAAAGCCTTCTCCTCCTAGGATAGTACAGGGCTCAAATTGGAGTCAGTTAACTTCATCCTCCAGGAATGTATAATAAAAGATATTTAGAAAAACACACATTTGTATAAATAGAGATCTATGTCTTGATGCCAGCAGGCTTTCTTAGGTTGGGTTTTTCTCTTGGGGGACACAACTAAGTAAATGGCAAGAGGCTGTAAGATGTAACGTTGTAAATAGTGGTTTTGAGTAATGAAAATTTACGAAAAACAATATATATCTGTCCGTAAACAGAAGAGACCTGGTGCCTTTTACATTGTTTAGTATTCCATATAACTTAGTATGTGTGTGATGTCTGCTGCCTAGACGTAACCATCCATTATTCAGTCCTCCTTCTTAAGAGAAAATCAGACCCAGCTTTGTGTATTCTAGTGAAAATGAAAGAGCAGCCTTGATCTCTGCACATAAATATATCAGGTGGGTAAACATCAGGGAGGGAGCAAAACTGTTTTGGGTGATAATGCAGGAGTAAATTGGTATAGGCTGTCCATTAATGTGCTGGCATGAAAAAAAAATTCTAACAGGGTAAGGAGTTCCTGGATAGCCTTGGGACTGCTGGATTGGGCGTGAGGGGAAATATTAAAATAGCTGTTTTGATGGTGTTTTTTCACAGTCTGAAAGTAACTGTGTTGCTGGCTCCCATGAGGGTTCAGAAGCTGGGCTTAATGAATCGGGAGGTCCTTTCCTGTCCTGCCAGTTTGTCATGTATGGACAGTTGTAAAAGAATAGTCTAGTCCCTAACCGTTGGAATATTTTACATGTATAATAAGATGTGCCAGGGCAAAAATATAATTGACAGCAAATCAACATGCTCACAGTAGGATCCTTATTATTTTCACTGTGATGATTCTGTCCTGTAATGAGCTGACTATTAATTAATTTCTGCTAACTTTACTGATTTGAAGAGTTTATTAAGTTTTAGCATTGATGTTACAAACAATTACGGTCACTTGCCATGGTTATTTGACTCCTGATTTGGTCAGCTGTTACTGGTAGGCCTTACCACATTTAGAAACAGTTGTTGACTCTGCCCTTTGCAGTGGTCTGTGGGTCTTTGCATGGGAGTAGCCATGTTAGTCTCTCCAAATGCTGCCTTCTGCCAGGCATAAAGGGGGAGGGAAGCTTCTGGGAAGGAGCAGGGGGCAGCTGTGATGATGACTCTGTAAATTCAGGAGCTTGGCATAGGTTCATATGCACAGCTCTTAAAGTATCTAGTGGTTGGCTGTCGAGTCCTCTCCTGTTTAATGTGTGCTGAATTTCCATGTGTACCTCTTGCACACCTGCCATCAGCCAGGGCTCACAAAGCTCACAGTGCTCTTGGCTGACACCGGGTAAGGACTAAAGCAGCCAGTTGAGTGTGCACCACATGGCACATTCAGTGTCAAGACTATCACATAACAAGATTAAGCCATTGTGCAGCACTGCTGTACAATGCAGGCTCATGCAGCTCCTGGTACCTTTCCTTGGCAACTGGAAAAGTGCATAACAGGCATTTGACATAGGGGTCATTCTCTGCTAGCATTAGAAATAAAATCCTAGATGCTGAGACTCCCTTCAGATGTTTGCGTGTTATTTGATGGTGTCATTCCTGGGACACTGCTTTGGAGATCTTCATCTCCCAGCATGAACAAGAAGGCTGCGAAATGTGAGTTTTACTATTTTTTACTTTCATAGGGACTAATAGAAAATGGTATCTTAGCCAAAAGAACATATTAGTTATTGTTAGTCTATATATGACTATGCAGTAAGTATTTTGCACCTTATTTAGGTGTCTAGTAAGTAATGATAAATTACTGTACAATACTTGGTGGAAATACCCAGTACAGGGAATAATTTCTAATATGTGCTGTTATATCAAATGCTGAATGAATCCAGGACAATGAAACAATAAAGAAAAGGTCACGCTACTACAGTGGTGGGGGAAAAACTGGAATAATGGGATACAGGCAGTGCTACTGAGATTTCAGAGGCACATGCCTTCGCAGTATTTCAGTTTCTTTTCTGAGGACATGAAAAACGGGCAGTTATCACCAAGGTGTTGCTGGGGACAGGTAGGTATGACAGGGAATAGATCTGATTTCAGTTGCAGACTGATTGTCTGGTAGTGCTGCTGGACTGTTAAATTGTACACAGAGAGATTGGGATGTGTTGATAAATATGGAAATGTCATATAAGGAACTAATTATTTCTCAAACGACTAGTCAAAAAATTTTTGCTTTTTTTTTTGCCTCAGAGTTCATTAAAAGCTTTGACCTGCCATTTAGCTCTCCCTTATAAGTCATTATTACCTAGAGACAAGAAGGATCCTTAGGTTTCTGCTTTGAAAATATGGAGCTGCTTATGCCTCCTCTGGCAAGGGCAGGTCTGTGCTGCTGGGCTGCGAGCCGAGCCTCCAGCCGTGTTAGAGAGGAAATGAAGGGTCTGTGTAGAAGCATATGCAGTTCGTAACAGATGTTTTGTAGGTGGTGGTGCTGCTCAGAACACACAGCTGGGCTGCAATCCCATAGTGTTGTGTGAGCTTAGACTTCTGGGGAAAACTTAGCTTTGGTAACTTTGCTCACCATTGTGGCACTACGACGTACATAGTTAAGAAGCTGAATACCCTCCTCTGCTTTACAGGCGCAGTGTCTTAGTCAAGTTGGTGGGATTGTCTGTGTATAGACAAAACCAAAATTGAGTGTCTGGGGCCTGTGATACCACTCAGTTATTAGGATACTTTAAGTTAGGTCATACTAATTTTCTAATGCCATAAAATATCCAACAAATCTCCATACAACATGGCTCTTGGGGGAAAAGAGTATGGTAGCTGTGATTACATTTTTTCACTCAATGGTTTGAGTTTTGAGCTGCAGGAACATTCCTTTTCTTTTAGTACTTTCTTCTTGGAGAAAAAGTTTAGCATTTTCCTCAGAATCTTGGAGGTGCCACATGATGGACTACTGTGAGTGTGACATGTCAATGGGCTGTTCAGTTTCCTCTGTCACATTCCTTAAATAGAGCTCTAATGTGAATACAGTGTCATGTACCTTACTGATTCATAGCCTCATTGCTCCTTTCATCCCTAACTGGGGATCAGAGGTCCATTGGGAGATATGGTTTGTACGCATCTTATTCAAAGTAGTCTTGAAGTACTCAAAAAAAAAAAATAATCCCATGATACTTCCTGTTAAGTCTACACATTTCTATCATGGAAAACTTCTCTTTGCATGTTACTGAGCTTTATGAAGTCCTGTTCTTTAATATGCATGGTGCACACCTCCTCTACATCTTTATGTATTGAAAGACAGTGTTTGTTTTCCATTTTCAGTTCTCTAAGTTAAGTCTGGGATGGAAAGGCAGATAAGATAAAAAAGAAACCTATTTTACTTGAAGAATTATCCCTGTCTGCCCACTTTTACTGTTATGGCATGCTCACATGAAAGAAATGGTGGACCATTAGCCAAATCTTCCGCTGAAGGAATATTAAGTAATATAAGCAAGGTAAGGTAGTCTGGGACTCCCAGAAAGAACTGCTTTTCTGCCCATCTCTTCTACCTATGTAGAAGTTCTCCTATTTAGGAATTGTGATTTGCAGTGTCTACAGCTAAAAGTCTTGCATTTACCCCCCTCAGTGCTTTTGAGAATAAGTAAATAAGTCCGATAGAGTAGGTTTTCTTTTATATCCCTAGACAAGATTTATTCTTGATCTACCCTTTTATGATTTCAAGCAGTAAAGAGGTAATGTTGCCCTGGAGAATAACCAAAGGTATTAGGGAATTGCCTAGAAGCATGGAAACCAAATAGTAACCATGGCTAAAACCTCTCTGTACGGGGAGATTACTGACAGTTTCAGCCAGTATGTGTTGAATATTGGCTGTGGTATGACAGTACAGCTGAAAGGATGCATGCAGGCTTATGGATGCTAACTTGGAAAATACTAAGTGTGGAGCTGGTGGTAGGAGGGTCCTTTTTAGATTAGTGTGAAGTTGGTGGCTGTGCTTAACAAATTAGATGAAATCTTGAGCTCAGAAACAAGCTGTGTGTGCTGCTGGAAGTCTGAAAAAAAGTAGATTTGTGTGTGTGTGTGTTTTCAGAAGCATGCAGAAGCACAGCTTTTTGGCATCTGCTGTAGATGACCAGCAAGGACAGGGCTGAAGTCTTATCGCAAAAACAAAAAGATGATTTACTGGAAATGTCAAGAAGTAAATCACGGAGCCTAATAGGCCTGTTAAACAAGCTTCATGGTTTAGGTTTGTTTAAAAGCAAGGAGGCTTGAACAGTTCTTCTAGTTTATAAACTTGGATGCCTAGACAGATTGCTTGGAAACTGATATGAGCAAATAGCTTGTTCTGAGGCTTATTGAAAGTGGAACAAAAAGAAACTGTGTTTTTTGGCTAGTCCGTCATTTACACAATTTTTGAGGCTAATAAGGTAGGAAAAAGGAAAGTAATGTGGAAATTGTGACAAGATCCTGTAATTTCTCTTCCTTTAACTGGCCTATTAAAATTTTACAGAGCTCTTTAAAGACTTGTTTTAAGGTGCAGCTTGTCATATTTGTGGTGGTGGTGGTGCTGAAACACCGCTGCAGAAAGACTGGGTATTTTAGCTGAAAGCGTATGTGAAAATACATTAGTTTTGACCAAGTTGTCATCAAAAGGTCACTGAATTCCAAGATGGTGTTGGTGAGACAGAAGATACTCATTTGCCATCCAGGGACAAAAGACCACAGGGTAAAATTGCTGTTTGGCTGGAATGATCAGAATATATTTTTTTATATTACAGGATTTTTACTGACTGTGTTTAACATATATATGCTATGTCATATAGTATAATAAAATTGTCAATTCCATTGGTTTAAATTACGTTTGAAATGAAAACCAAATAATGCTTTGCTATGAAGTAGCATCTCTCATTAAGGCCTTGGTGCTTCATTGTAACGTTAGAATGCCTGATTATTTTGGTCATGAATTTTATGAAACAGTAAAGGAAGGTGCAGAGGTTGAAAAAATTTCTCATGGTAGGTGTTCCAGAGATGGGAGAATAATACTAGAGTCTCTGAAGTTGGGAAATGGGGAAAAAGCCTTGGTCTTAACACTTGTACACTTAGGACAGGATTGAATTGACTAGATAAACTGGTGTTGTTCAGACAGGGAGTTCATGGACAAGAAGGCAGTAATTTTACTTACATGTTTTGTTTCTTTGTAGATATGTAAGAGCTACTTTGTCTTAGAGACCTTAAAAAAATACTCCTAGATCCATTGCTGCCAGTTTCTGCTAGTGGTATCTAGGCTTGAATTTGGCCTTGTGAGTGAATTATAACCTTTTTTGTTTGACTTGGCAACATTTCAATAGCTAACAAATGAAATGTGATTGATTCTTGATGCAGTATCACTGTATTTTTTAGCATTACATATTTCCTTATCACCTATCTAAAAGTGCTTTGTTTTACAGTTGTAATGTTTTTCTACTGATTTATCTATTGTCAGCCATTGCTAGTTTACTCTGAGAAAACCTTGTAGAATTACCTTGATTTGCAGGGAGATAAGTGAAGGTGGTTGTTTGCAAAACGATGTGTAGACAGGGAATCTACAAAATTCTCTCCTGCAAATGGATTCTGGAATCTGGAAAGCATATTACTGGAAAAATAAGACACTTCAGCCTGCCTCCTTGAGAAGTGCCATTCCATACAGATGGGAAATTTAAATGGAATGATGTCATTGACAGAGCTGGGGGAAAAAAATCTCCATGGTAGAAAATCAATAATTGCCATGGCGCTCTCGGCTTTTGCACCACTTCACTTTACACAAGATGGCACTTATTCAGTCTATTTGCTTCTCCTTAATAGTCATGCTTTATGTCATTTAGGAGCATGAATGTGGGCCTCTACACAGGTGTTAAACTTTCTAAGGCATTTGTGAAAAGGAAATAATAAATGTGAACACTTTGCAAGTGTTCCCTGCAGGAAAATGAATTCTCTTAATCAGTCAGGAAACAGATACTGTATTGTGTTATTGATCACAAACATCAAGCACAACCAAGCAAAATACTGGATTTTATCTCACTGTAGAATTCAAGAAAACTTTGAATAGTTCAGGGTGGCATTTTACAAAATGCTGCATTAATTTGAGCATTTGGGATGGAGGAACAAAAAGTTAAATTAAGTGATTACAAATGATCTTAAGTGTTTTAGTGCCTTGAGAATTGTCTTAAATGTAATGGTGAACCTGAAACTTCTGCTTTTTTTGAGCAATGATGAAAATGAGTTCCCTATTATTTCAGTTAGCCATCCATAATTTCATGTTCTCACTTAGGATTCATGTTGCAATATTTTAAAAGCCACATAAATAGGCTTAGAAAATTATAAAATATGTTATGAATGATTCAGCCATTAGTCAATAATTAATTTAGAGCAAAGGTCTTCAGGATAACTTACACTTTTTTTTGCATAGTTATTCTAATTTTGCTGTGGTTTTTTTTCAGCTAAAATGGAGAAGCTGTTCATTGAAAAGTTTTAATTATCAAAGTACAATGAACTCTTGTAAGCTTGTGTGATGGTTGAATAGAAATATGCTATAATAAGACCAAATTTTTATCATTCTTCTTGACAGCCAGATTTTGACAGTGTATCAGTCTGGGAAATAAAAAAGAGGTCCTCTGGAGACACCAGAAGGTAAACTTCCAAGTGTCTTCGTGTTTGTAACCTACCTGAGAGCTGGTTGTTAATTGCAGCGTCTGTGTACAATGGACCAGAAGGAAATACACAGTATTTCATTACTGTGTGCATTCATTCAGGTAATGTACAGGGCACATGTTCAGCACAGGGGAGGGCTTTGAGAATTTCATGGACAGATTTAGGGTGAATATGTTCCTTATATGTGGTGAAATTGTGGGTCATTTCCACTGAGCATCTCTTATCCTCTCTACATAGCAGTACGTTTTGTAGTTTGCCATGTTTGCTTTCAGACAGGTTCTTATAAATTGGAAGAGACCTTAGAAAACCCAGGAAAAGAACTGCTGTGCAGAAAACTGGAGACAGTTAGGTGTGCATACTAATGTGCTTTCAGCACTTTTTGGACTTACTGGTGTTCAGTATGTCAACCTGCTGTAGAGGTTAGTGTCAGCAGCTTCACAATCCATACTATTTCACCAATATAGTTTGACATGACATACCTTTCTTTCAAAAAAGCTATTACCATTGGATTAGTACTGTTGTTGTAACCCTAAGTGTTGCTGACAATGTCTTGGCATTTTGTTTTTATGAGGGATCTGGTTCATGACCTCAAGATACATCTGCTGTGGGCTTTTGATAGCTGATGTAATTTTTCCCCAAAAAGAGGCTTCCATTTACGATGTGTTCAGTATCTCATGAAACTCAATAAAAAGGGTAAAAAAAAGTATTGCTGAGAAAAATGCAACACATACTAGTAAAACAAGAAACAGGTAAACATAGTATAAGAAACAAGTAAAAAGCCAGTAGTGAGTTGAAAAATTTTGAACAGTATTTTATGGTTATTCCAGTTGTTTGTGTCAGTCGACAAACTGAAGGGGAAAACCTCCTGCAAACAAAGTCAGATAGTTCATGGAATAAAAATTACTTTAATTGTTCACAGGTAAAAATATTTCATTGTTACTGCTGTTTTGTCCATCACACATCCACCAGTTTGTTCATATGCTTAGATCCTTGGTTTTGACCTGTATAGGGTAGATGCTCTCTCAGTAAAAAAACACTGTAAAAATTGGATGATTTCTTCACATACAGTGGAAATAATCAGCAGTGAGGGATACTAAGGTGTGTTTTTCCAAACTCCTGTATTTTCATAAATTCAGAACCTCATTTAACATTTTGAGCTTGATTTGAAATCATGCAAACCTTAAACCATGGGAAATCTGAAACAACTGGTTGTAGCAATACTGAGAAATCTTTTGGCTAAACAGTAGAATAAGCATGTCTTCAGAATATACATTTTGTGTTTATACATAGGGTCCTCATGAACAGCTTTGGGTTTATGGAACTGTAGTCATCAGGATGATATGTTTGAATACTATCCAGAGCATTTTTTTTAGTACAAATTTGGATGAAGGTGTAGACCGTGGAAAAACGGAACTTGTGCCAAATGGTGTATATGCATTTCTGGCTCTGAAGAAAGAGTTTGATACAGGAGGAGTCCCTGCTGAACACTTGAAGGCTTTTGCTGGGCAGTGGGAAGGTAGTGCTCATTTTTGTTCCCTAAACAAGGGGCTGTTAACTCACTTAAGCACGCTGTGGGAAGGTAACTTTGATGCTTTATATTGCTGCCAGTGGATATTGCTGATGTACTTCCCAAGCCACTGATTTGCTTGCCTTAGTTGCTGATGTTTATCATCTTGCCCTTTAAGTTGTTGTTTTTCTCCTTGGTGTTTGCACCCTTCAAACGTTTGTGGAATGTTTTGTGTTCTTTTCTCTGCTGTCACAGTGTCAGTCCAACCAAATGCTCATCTTCATTCCTCTGCCCTGAATGTCTTCCAAGTTGTCTTTGTAGTTTCCAGTGGAGAAAAATCAAACTCGGTAAACAAGCTGATGATATGTTGATATGATGTATTATTTTCTGTATTGAATTGGAAAGCAAGTTTGCAAATAATTTATTATATATTACCACTGTTATGGAACTGTAATGAAGAAAGAGATCTATGTTTACTGTGTATTCCTTTCAGGCTATTTTTTTAAGAGAAGGCAAACTGTATTTTTCAAATGTGAATCTTGTAAGAAATAGGCCAGAGTCGCAGTGTCTTCTGTTTGTTCTTTGTCCATCAAACATGATTCTTGCAGTTCTCAAGAGGATCAAATCGTTTTATAAATCTTAAAGGCGGGTTTCTATACAAGAGCAACCAACTGCTTTAGGATAGGAAGGAAAAATCCAGCACAGCTTTAACAATATCTGAGTTTTGTAAATTGTTCCATCACTTACAAATTACCGCCATCAAACCCTTTTTTTTCAGGGATGCCAAGGAGAGCTTGCTAACATTTTGCTTTGCAGATTCAAGCTTTAAATAATTCCTTAGGAAAAGGTTTGTTGCAAGTCTGCTTGAATGGTAGGTTCTTACGAAAATCTGGACCATGAGGTGAATTATACCGGGATGCTCCCCAAGCCCCAGACATGGGATATCTTTTGGGGTACCCCAGATTCCTCAGCAGTTTCTTGGGAAATATCACACTGCTGCGAAAGCTGCTGATGTCCTTCCTTCCTTACAGCAAACATGAAGTAAAATTCCCCAGTGAACCATAATAAAGATGACAAAGCAGCTTTGTTCTGGAAGACTATGTTGAAATCTGTTCCTCTTAGAACTGGTTTTGTTTTTTTTTCATTCCATTGTGTGCTATGTTGCTTATCACAGCCTTTTTGGTTTTGCCAGTAGAAATTTGCCTCTCCTTCTGTTCTGGGTTTTGCTTTTTTTTTTTTTTGTGTTTCTAAATTGCAACTCAAATAACCTAGGATTAGAGTTTAGCACATCTACTGCATATTTTCCAGAGAGAAGAACTGGAAGTCATGTTTAAAATATTTTGCTTTCATAATATCCAGATGTGTCTAGACTTCCTTTGTCTGTCAACTGTGGTGACAACATCTCAGTTTTCTTCTTTTCCTTTCACTTTGTGTTCTTCACAATTGATTAATTCAAAGGATAAGCTGTGGCTTAGTCCTCCATGTAAAGTGTGACACAGGGATGTGATCAGGTTCCCTTCAGCATCTGTTCTGAATTGAAGTCGTGTTCTGTCTGCACAGAAGAGCTATTGTTAGGGGGCTGTGTGTCACCTTTTCAAACTTTTAGATTCCTTTTCTAGGAGTTGTGCAACACTCCAGCTGGGTATTGTATTGAAGAGGGCTGGTCAACATCTTCCCGAAACACTTTCCCACCAGAAAGTGTGAGCACCCACTCATTCGTTAGTTGTAACCATTAGTGGGAGCTTATCACTTCCATGTTTATTTGTTTTTTAGTTGCAGTACTGCATTGCTTGATTTTGAGAGTATATTGTAAACTAGTGTCTCATATAACAAATAATATACTGTGTGTTGACTTTTAAGATATTAGGATGTTTCTGAAATGAGGAGTTTCAATGAAAAGTAGGACTCAGATTCAAGTTTGAGATGAGAAAATATTTAGAAAGGTGGGGGAGTTTCTTACGAATGTGAAATCTAAGGTTTAGTACTATCTGGTAGGAAGGTGGTCATAATTGCACTTTTAACAGTCCTAAAATGATGCTGTTAATCTCAGGAGCTGTTATGCATACTTGAGCTTGTATATGGATTTGACAGTAAATCACATACAAAGATTTGTTACTAGGTATCAATTTAAAGTGATCACCATGATAAATGCCTACTTCTTTATTTATATTATTGTGCATTTATAATTCTATATAAATCTTTCCTCTTTAATACTGTGAAAGAGCTGCCATCTGACAACTCTCTCTTTTTTTTTTTTTTTTTCCCTACCAGTATCTCGTTGTGTTCTAGATGCAAAGAGCTGGTTGCAGGGTTTTCTTCAGACTTTGAATTGTCTCTGGTAATTCCTGTGTGATGGCACAATAGCTGTAGGCACTGGTTGTATAGTGTCAGTGATATGTTGGTCACTAGGTTCAGTTGTTCCCCTGACAAAAATAGATTTCCTTGGAGATGGTCTCATCCTTGCTTTATGATGGCTTTGGGATTGAAAAGATTATAATCGGGCCCTAAAGTTACCACTCACGTTGTGGCTTCCAGTTCCTTTTATTTCCTCATACTCATTTATGTCTTGCAGAATTAGTGGTCTGGAGCAAGTATCACTGGGAGAGTTTGGTGCTTCTCTTGAATGCCTTTTTTAGACTCCTACAAAGTAGTTGGTAAATGTTTTAGGGTTGCAAAACCAACTAAAATGGAGATGTTATGACTGTACTGCTTTGTGTGATCTCTTCTCCTTCTATGCGTTGTTTTTCAGTGAAAACTCCTCAAAATACTCTGATGAGCTATCACAGATGTAAACATATATAAACAAAAATGTGCATTCTTAGCTCATTACGCTTCTTGGGAAAAATGAACCATTTAGTATGGACAGGAGCATTTTCTTACACTGTTCTTTACAGCATACAGGTCTGTTTAGGAAGGGGAGGGACAGTAGGTGGAGACTTAGCTTAGCTTCTCCACTGCCATTTGAGAGAGGCAAGCAGGGTTTTTCGTGACTGCCTTTTCCCTCCTTCCCTTACATTTCTCAACTGTTGAACCAGCCGTAGAGCTGTTAAGGCTCAACACAGCTGCATAACTGTGCCAATGTTGCGCTTGGATCACCTTTATGGGTGTTTGTGCAGGAAAAGCTGTGTGACTGAGCTGGATAAAAGTAGTAGTAACTAAATAATTGCCAAGCAAATTCCTGGGAACGTATTTTACTTGTCCCAAAATACTTACAAAGGGAATGTTCATTTGCCAATCTGAGCAGAAGTAAATAAATTGAGGTAAATTTACAAACATACTGTTTAAGGAGAGGGCAGAAGGGAAGAAGGAATGCATCCTAACTACCCAACCTGAAGATGTTACTTGATAGACGTGTCATTTTAAATTACAGTTTCTGACACCATCTGACACTACCATCATCCCTTATCTTATTTGTTCCTTTTTCAATTTTATCCTTTGCGAAGGGCTAAGCATTGCTTTTTAATGCATCTATAAGTTGCCGTTTGCATCTGCTTTATAGACCAAGGAATGTTATACAGTTCATGTGTCTGTTTAAAAAGAGTATCCCAGAAACAGACCATAAGGAAACATTTCACCTGGAGTACAAAGCTCATGCGGTTTTCTTTTTCTGAAGCCAACCAACACTGGTTGTACTTGCCTTCTTTGTAGCAAATTTATTTCGGAACATGTCCTTAATAGAGAGAGTTCCAAGAAACTGCACTCCCTGCATAGGCAAAATCTCAAAAAAAAAAAAAAATTAAAAAAATCCAGTAGAAATCGTGAGTTTTTTTGAAGGTTCCAGCTGAATTTATCTATCTTGCTATTGCAGTTGCATGGAAAGAAGGAAAAGTTAACAATGTGCAGATTACGTTTTCAACAGTATTAGAATTGAAGGATTTTGGAAATAAACTTATGCAACTTCTGCAGTAGCTATACAGAATCTATATCAATGTGAACAGGATATCTGTATGGCTAGATCAGTAATACTTGCCATATTACATGATTTACTAATGGGAATAGTTCCAGTGAAGTGTATATATATGTCTGATAAGAAATATTTGACACTACTTGAAAACCAAGGTGTGTGTATGCAGTGGTAATGGTTGAACTTTCAGACTATTCACAAAATTTTTGTGGCACTTAAACAAGAAATAGCTGCTCTTTTGGAGAATTTTCAAACATATTGTGTATAGAGACTAAAGCATCAACTTGTAGCATGGATAGACAATTTTCTGAATAATCAAGTACTGGAGAAAGGTATCACATGAAAAATTTACATCCTACTCCCAAGTGTCAAAACTACTTACTGCAGAGCTTACAGATCAAACTAATTCCTATCAAACTATGTACCAAAGGATGGAGCTTTGGAAGAAGCTTTAATTCGTTCCCATTAAATAACTTCTAATGTGTAGAAATATTTGCAGAATGGGGAAAAAACCTGGGGAAGCTGGGATTTAAGTGTGTGCTTTTAATGTTTTGGATTCACTCAATGTTATATTAATATTCAAGGACAAACTAAACATTGAGGAAGCTAAACATATACCCTGGTTAAACCTGGTTTTGCTGCCTCCAACACCAACTAAAAGAACAAAGCAACCTACATGTGGTGGAGTGAATAGCTTCTTTTCACAGAGAAACCCAAAAGTTATATTAGCAATGGATGTACAGCAATGTTCTTTCTATGCTATGACTATTCAAATAATACAATGAGCAATGTTTATATACTGGTGGCTGAGACTGAGGACTGCAAGTGCTTGTGCTTTCAGTTTCTCTCTCCGTTAAATGTCTTGTAGGCTTTGTTCTGTCTTGGAGGTGTTGGGAAAGTGATGGATTTAGTCCTTTGGTCTTGGGTTTCCTGGGGCTGCCAGTACTGAGAGGTGTACATTCTTTCCCCTTTTGTCTAATTTCCTCCCTTTGAAGTGGAGATCAGGCTTCCATTGAAAGCAGAGGTTGTCCAGATACGTGACACGTGAACATCTGATTTTCTTTGAGGGTACATGAAAGGCTTTTATTGCTTTCTTTTAACAGTTCTGTCTCATAGTATCATCCTAAATCACACTATGAAATGAAATCATAGTGGTTACTGCCTAGATTCCCTGTGTGTTGTAGAAAGCTTAATGCTTTATGTACAGGATCTTTCAAGGCCTAGCTGAGATTTCAGCTGCATTGTCTTCCATGTGTTTGGAAAAAAGCCTTCATCATCTGCATCTAATTTAGCAGAGAGCTGGAATGCCAGAAACATATTTTTATTCCTGATGAAATATAACTGCAAGTACTTTGTGACTGAAAGCATCAAATTGGAGTTGTTTGTCTATTTGTGTAAAATGAAGAGAATTTCCAAGTTCCAGCTGCTTTTATCTTTTTATAGGTTATGGTCTATATCTCTTTGGTGTAGCCTGAGCGTAGAGGGTTGCAATGAGCCAATGCCAAAGTCATCAGGTCAGTTGTGGCTTGACTTAGCTCTTGATGAATCTTGCTGTTTATTCTTAACAGTTCTGAGGCGGCACCATCAGTCTTATGTCTTCCAAAAGACAAAGGACTTAGCGATAATTGAAAACAAAAAAAATGAAGAATTAGAAAAGCTTTTCCAGAATTAATGTAAAAAGAGAACTCAGGTCACAAGACAATAATCAGGGCATCTGTTCTGCAAATTCCCTAAGTACGAAGCTCTTTGTGTTTTCTAGAACACACAATTGATGCTGCAATGTCATCCATTAGTACACTGGCTAATCTGGTTTTTGTAAGATTGAAATATTGTCCTTCCAACATGTCTGTTGGAAGATAAGTTGAAAAACAATACTCCGTCTGCATCTTCTAATGAAACTTGGTTCCTAAATTTAGGTAAGTGATGAATCAAGCTGATACAAAACAGACAGCTTTGAGCAAAAATTACTTCCTACGGGGTTGATATGTAGAAATTTTACCTTCCAACTTGCAAGAGCAGAGTTAACTTTCAAATCATTATCTTATCAACAGTAGATGAAAAAGTAAGAGTGTAAGTTAGGGCTCCAGATGCAAAGAAAAGGGAAGTCAGATATGAAGTTACTAGAAGAATACATAAACTCAATTGCCTTACGTTGGCATTTCTGTAATGTCTGTTCTGGATGTTGGTTGTAAGTATAATTCCTTGGGAAACATTGTATATAACCGATAGTTTCCAAATAATAAAAGTTGCAGCTGTAGCTTTTACCCAACTCTATTGTACTGGCTTGCATGTGGAATAAACTGTGGTGCTGATTACTGTATTTCTCTTTGCAGTCAACTCACGTAATTCATACTTTCCAGTATGCAGCACCTTATTCTGCATAAAATAAATCCTCAAACAATCTGTGCTTAGGCAAGTAAGGAGCTGCTTGAATTTGTGAGGCACACATTTAAACTTGTGTTGGTTTCCTGCACTGGTAAGACATGCAGGATGGTGGTGTTATAGGTTATAGATAACCTGAAGATTACAAGTGAGGGGATGTCGTGGTTTTGGCCCCAGCCAGGAACAAAGAACTACATGGCCACTCACGCAACTCCCACAGCCGTGGGCAAAATTGGAAGAAAAAGGCGAAAAACTCAAAAACTCTTGGGTTGAGATAAATGCAGTTTAACAAAACAGCAGAAGGAAGAGAAAACAATAACACAGGTAAAGGAATATACGAACACGATTACAGTGCCGCCACTCACTGACCCGACCTGCAGCTCCGCAGCCCCAAGCTGCCACTTCCTGCCCCCTCCCAGGGCTAGCTCCCCCCCTAAAACCTGGGCATGGGTCACATGGTATGGAATACCTGTGTCCCCTGCTGGCTCCTTGGGAAAAATAACCCCATCCCTGCCGGAACCAGGACAGGGTTAAAAAGGTGTCCTTTACTTCTTTCTAAATATTAGTATTTTTGAAATGACTATTTCGACACCTTCTGTAGATGACAGAGGGAAAAAATAATTATTCTACGAAAGGAATTTGATTTTGTCCTTTTTTCTGCTTAACCTGTAGCCCCCCCCAAAGAAGGGAAAGATAACAGTACTTACATATGCATTACTCAGGGCCACTGAAACTCCTGGAAGACCAAAAGTGCAGGAACATGAGGATGAACTGGTCCTTGAACAAAGCTTGAACCTGGATATGTTAACTATCATGTACAGATTGTATGAAATGCAAGAAGGAAAAAAAATGGTTCAGCTAATAATAAGAGATTAATAAGATGGCTAGGAATTCTTGTAAAATAGTACCTGGGAATCCTGATGTCTCTCTTCATGAGGGCAATAGTGTATAGAAGATATAGTTGATATATAAGTGAAAGGAGCTACACTGCATTACCTGTCTGTTACTGTTCTCCCTCTTTTTGTCTGTTCAAGTCCTGGATTGGAGTATGAATTAGGTCACCTCAGTTCTTTTTTTTTTTGTCCTTTTAAAATATGAATCCTTGTTCATACCATTTGATTTGTGATCAAGTTTCCTTGATTTTTATTGTTATGGGGCTCCCAGCTCTATGGTGAGTTTATTAGGCTGGGAAGGCCCTGTGAATTCTGATGTGAAAGTGATGTTCTACATGTCAGAAGGCCTTTCTGTTGTATTACCTTCTTTACTTTATTATTCTTTGTTCTTTACTGATTAACATTGGCTGGCTGATTGTGTGTATCACAGAGTTGTGGGTTGTCATGTCATGATGACAATTTTTAAATGACTGGTGTCAGTGAAGGGGTGAAGCTTAAAGAGCCAGTAGGAGAGTCACCGGGAGAGGAATGCCTATTTGTTGTGTTGTGTGAAACTGTTTCCACTTGAGGTGCAAAAGAGCAGTCTGCATCAAGACCAAGAATGTACTTTCCTACTAGTCAGGAGCAAGGTAACCCTGTGCTATTACAGAGGCAAGGACCTCAGCTGACAGCATTGCTAGAGCCACTAGCGCAGCAAAATGAGCAGATCAGCCTGGTAATCCAAGCCATGCCTGCTTGGCAAGTCGATGACTACTGTCTGCTGCTAACTTGTATCTGTAATATCCATGTGAACGTGATTACTTTCTCCTGTCCTGTAATGTATTGCTTCTGAAGGCATGCTGCAAGTGGGAATGAGTTTTATTCAGTCATGATTAAGGATGTAATTTGGAGGGAGGCAGGGGGTGGAGACGGGGATGATATAGTGTTATTAGCTAGCTGAGCAAACTTGTCGAGAATTTACAGAGACTGTCTTGACATTAGGAGCTCAACTCACGCTACTTATGTAACTTGGTCTTCAAGCATCTTGATGTGTTAGCATGATGACTGGTGGTTTTCGGCAACTCCCCAAGAAAGTAGTATTGTTCAAGAGTTATCCTAACATGTTCATTTCCCCATTGATTTGTTGCAGTCAGCAGATTTTTGAAAGATGAAAAAGAAAGCTGAAATGTGATGAGTGACTTATATTGTCACAAAAAGCAAATGTGTATCTTGGAGATAAGCTAGCATTGTTTTCAGAGCTAGTGCTGAAAACATTTCAGAGTTAAGCACCCAGTATTGTAAGTATAGGTGTGAAGAAAAGGAGGCCTGTGTTAGTGAGGAAGAAACATGTTTTGTTTAATATAGCACTTTATCTTTCTGGTAGTGCTACAGAGATGACCCAGATCCAGGTCCATGTGTACTCCTTGCAACTTCATGCTGTAAGGGATGAGCTCAGTTAAAATGAGTGGTAACAGCAGTGGTAATGCTGAAGTAAATTCTGCTTGTTCACGTTTGTAAAAAGAGAAGCCCCAACAATGAAGTTTTTTTCTGCCTTTCACACACAAACTAGAGAAATCTGTCCATGTGGTTCATGTTTCAAGGTGTACTTGTCCAAGGCAGCAGTTGCAGTCCTGTGAAATCACAGCCATTTAAATGGGGAGAGAAAGGAAAATCAAGAAAGCAACAGTGCAGAGCAATGTTGTTCATATAGAGATGTGCTATTTTGGGGGGAACGGCAGCAAGGCTTCTCTGTTGCTTTGACTACAGCAATGTGAAATAGTAAGGCCCTCTGAATGTAGGTGATAACCTCCTTTCCCTTGGGCACGCTCATATTCTGCTCTGCAGATGGTGACTTACATATAACACAGACTCTCCTTACTGTAAAGGAATACGAAAAGGTAGATCTTGCTGATTGATTCTTAACATTATTGTATGCTGTTAATGAGCTCTGTCATTCATAGCAGGAGGAATTTATATTCTCAGGATACCTTACCTCTCCTAAAGTAGATGCTGAATAAACTGAACTATGCAAACATGAACATGCTTAGCAGTTTCAAAGGGGCTGCAGATTCAGGACTTGCCATCTTTGGATTATTTCTCTTCTGCTTTTGTGGCTGTTTCTCTGAAGTGTTAGTCCTAGTTAATGCAAGTGTCTCTCTTTTTGTAGCCTACTTAAAACCTGGAGAGTGCCTGATGTTGCATTGCTACTAGCTGGTGCTTTTTTTTTAAGTAAACAAAACAAGAAACGTTGACCGTAAGTTTTGTGTAGGTAAGTAACATGTGCCTGTGTTGTGGTTTGGGCCGAACTGGTCACTGAGATGAACCTCAAACCAGGACATTATGTCTCCTGTTTCTGAATCATTTACTAGGGGAATAACTTAACTTGTTTTTCACTTTCTCTCTCTCTTTTTTTTTTTTTTTTTTTTTGGTGGAGCGATGCCAGAAAAAGACATTTACATGCTTTTAGCTAGCTTTCAGGTCGCTGAAGATAACCAGTTACTCACTAAAGTGCTCTTGACGTTAGTTCTGCTTCTCACTCAATTCACATAGCAGACAAGTGTGAGGAGGAAGGCTACCCACTATGGCACCATGCAGTTATGCTCTGCGTTGTGCAGATTTCAAATGTGTTTTCTGTAATGACCAGAAAGACATATGTGAACACAGAATGCTTTTAAAGGTGTCTGTTCACCTTTTAACTGTGGGTTATAGTAACAGAGCCTGAAGACTGCGTGCAATACAGTAGAGAGTTGCATCTTTGACTTTAATGATTCCTTCAGTACAAGCTGGAAAAGTAGGTGTTAGCATCCATGCACAGATTGACCTTTTAAAGGATAAGGACCACACGAATTTCTACTGTTCCTCCATATGAATAATTTCAGAGTCAAGGGGTAATGTCTTGGTGCTGGCTTAGGAATTTGAGGATATTATTCGCTTAGAGCTTTACTGGAAAGGGCAGTGCCACAATGGTTTTATTGTTGTATTATAGAATAATTTTCCATTTGCTGAAACAGTTTAGATGGCATAACATACTCACTAGTGCTTTCTGAAATATATAGGAAGGATTGTGGACTCTATTTTTCTGATTCAAACTTGGTTTTAAATGCAAACTGGGTTTTAAAAAAGTGAAATGTTAATTCCAGAAGTACGAGTTAATGTTTTCCCTGGGCAGAAGATGGAAATGTCAACTACAAAGTAATGGTGCTTGTTTTGAGTTGGCGTTTTCCATGGAAAGAGACACATCTGCTTTTAAAAATTTTGACTATATTGTCTCCAGTATTCTAACATGGAAATTTATGTCAGTATGGTTAATGTGTTTAAGTGACAGAGGCAATTAACATTTATATAAAACATTTCTGAACAGCCTTAAAACTATGCTGATTTCTGTTTAAAAGTAGGTCTATTTTAAGTTTAGATCCTGCTGGGGTTGGCACGCAGAGAGGACACAACTCTTGGCTTTGGTGCTGAGTTTAGTAGGAATGGAAGCAGATGCACCCTTGAGTATGCCAAGTTTTAGCCTTTGGTTCTGACTTGCCCGTGTTTACTTCAGTTGGGACGGTGCCAAGATACTCCCTGAACCTGGGTGGGAGCTCACTACCTGTGCACAGTACGTGCATACCTGTTTACTATCCATATGCTCTTTTGGATGCATACAGTACACGTGTAACATGAACACACACGCCATTACAGTTGCCCCCAGGTGCTGCACCATGCGCCTCTGGAAAGGTTGAGAAATGGACATGGTAGTTTTGAATTTCAGTGCCAACAGGTACTGTATTTCTGTCAGTTCCTCTGAGATACTGGGGTGGGATACTCCCAAGCACATATTTCAGTGATGCCATGGTCTTTATGGGGAACACATTTTCAAGTGTGAGATGTCTACTTCAGAGGATCTCTCAGCAGAATACCAAATGCGGCTCTTACTTGAACTTCTTTGAACTGAAGAGGAAACACACTACATTGTACTTAACAAAGCAGAAGGAAGTCATTTTGCATGAACTGTTACTAGTAAATATGTCAAAAATAAGTTCACAGACTTCTGTTTATCAAATGTGAACTAATGTTAAGATTTAAAAGTTAATTATGGGGTGGGCTGAGGTGGGTTGAATCTTCCTTTTTTTCCACTGTGGCTTCTACAGAGGCACCCAGAAATAAGGTTCCTCCTGCTCTGAACATCTGTGTACCAGGAGAGATGTTGCCAGCTGATACTGTGCTAGCCTCTTGTTGCTAGAGTTGGGACTTTGCTGGGGCTGTTTTTGCTCTGAGCAAGAGATGAATTTGAAGTGTGGTGCAGGCAGCCAATGTCCTCTTCCTTCCTCCCACTCTCCAGCAACCACAAACCCTTTTTGCAGAACCAGTGCGCTCCTTTGATTTGGAAGAATTGCAGCAGATTTGGGAAGAGGCTTTTGCTGGCACAGACAACCTAGAATGTATTTTTCCCCCCGTCAGCATGCTTAGTGAATGTAACTTGTAACATCTTAATTCTCTTGGTCAATTTTACAAGGAATGTGGAAGGCCTGAACTGCTGTGAATAGGACAACACAGAAAGTCCTGTTGTTGTTGGATTTCCTAAAAGAGCATGCAGTCTCGTTCCATTCTGAGTGATTCACTGTCAGAGAGCTGCTGACATCTGTACTCAGATGCCTTTTGCCATCAGTCTTTGAGAACAGAGTAGTGCCAGAGAATATTTTTATACTGTTTTATACTGAATATTTTTCAACTGTTGAGATCATGCTTGGACACAACTCTTAATCAATTCTTTTGTAAGTGAAGCCAGTAAGTGCTGAAGTATTCACCACTCACATGTGGGAATTAAGTTACTTTTAAGCTGTCCTTATGATCACTTTCTCCATGTAAAGTATGAAGCTGTAAACAGTTTGAAGTTTTTCAGTGACAGATTTCAGATGGCAGTGTAACTCAATGGTTGGGAGAGACATCTGGGAGTTGGAATGTCTTTTTGCTGTTCCAGATGCTGCTTTTGACTTGCTCCCTGATCTTTTCACTGCTCAGTATTTCAGCTTCTGAGACTTGCCAACTGTTACGTGTTTCTTTGTCCATCTTGCATCACTTGACCCTTCAGTTACCAGAGGCTCTTTTCTGTCTTGTCTGTATCTTTGTACGCTTCTCCATATAGTTACAGCTGATTTTCTGCTATATGCAATGTAGAATCATAGAATCATAGAATGGTTAGAGTTGGAACGGACCTGAAAGATCATCTAGTTCCAACCCCCCTGCCATTGACAGGGACACCTCCCACTAGACCACGTTGCTCAAAGCCCCATCCAACCTGGCCTTGAAAACTTCCTGGGATGGGGCCTCAACAAATTCTCTGGGCAACCTGTTCCCGTGCCTCACCACCCTCACAGGGAAAAATTTCTTCCTGATATCTAATCTAAATCTACCCACTTCCAGTTTAAAGCTATTACCTTCGTCCTATTACTACACGCACTTGTAAAAAGTCCGTCTGCAGCTTTCTTGTAGGCACCCTTTACATACTGGAAGGCTGCAATAAGGTGTCCCCAGAGCCACCTCTCCTCCAGGCTGAGCAAACCCAACTCTCTCAGCCTGTCTTCATAGGAGATGTGCTCCAGCCCTCTGATCAGCTTTGTGGCTCTCCTCTGGACCTGCTCCAACAGGTCCATGCCCTTCTTGTGTTGGGGGCCCCAGAGCTAGATGCAGTACTCCAGGTGGGGGTCTCACGAGAGCACAGTAGAGGGGCAGGGTCACCTCCCTTGACCTGCTGACCACGCTTCTTTTGGTGCAGCCCAGGATGCGGTTGGCCTTCTGGGCTGTGAGTGCACATCCTCAGCCCATATTGAGCTTCTCATCCACCAGCACCCTCAAGTCCTTCTCCTCAGGGCTGCTCTCAGTCCGTTCTCCACCCAGCCTGTATTTGTGCTGGGGATTGCCACAACCCACATGCAGGACCTTGCCCTTGGCCTTGTTGAACTTCATGAGGTTGGCATGGGCCCACCTCTCCAGCCTGTCCAGGTCCCTCTGGATGGCATCCCTCCCCTCCCACGTGTCTACCTTGCCACACAGCTTGGTGTCATTGGCAAACTTGCTGAGGGTGCATTCGACCCCACTGTCCACGTCACCAACAAAGATGTTAAACAGCACAGGTCCCAGTACTGACCCCTATGGAATGCCACTCATCACTGCGTGTGACTTCGACAGTGAGCCATTGACCACATGTCCTGGTTTGAGGTAAAACAGGACCAATTTTTTTCAGTAACTTTGCTTCTTAGCGAGGCCTCTTCTAACTACTGAAATTAATGACACCACAACTCTTGGAGTGCGGCCATCCAGCCAATTTCTTAGCAATGAGTGGTCCATCTGACAATTTCTCCAAGTGGTCCATCTGTCAATTCCTCTCTAGCATTGCCACGTTTACAGAATAAGACACCTGAGGTGGAAGCCCGGGCAGAAACCTGGAAGATGAGGAACCACTCCATTCTATTCACAGCTTCACTTTTCCAGTCACATTGGTAGCAGCAACCTTGTCTTGCAACTGTCTGGTACTATGCAAGGAAAAAGTTGAGGACATATGTGCATAATAAGTAACATGCAAATGTGTAACAGAGATGGTGTTATCCTTCTAAGTTGCTCTTTAAGTCTTCAAAACCCTTTTTTGTGTTGTGACATTTCGTAATCACTGCTACTTGAGAAAAGACAGCCAGACAGATTATTTGCAAATGTCTATCAGTTACATGTCTTCTACAGGTGGAGTCCATCTCGACTCAGAAAAGGCAGTGGGATTAGGAAGTGATGGAGAGAACAGTTTCATGTCTAGGTGTCAGAAGTGAGTCTGTAATGGACGAAGTACTCTTAGCTGTGCAGTTTCATCATGCCTCCTGCTGCCACAACAGAAGTGAAAGGTCAAAAAATGGTTTGTCTGAATGTTGTTGCATGGTTTTAAACAGAATAGCACCTGATGGCAAAGGCAACAAAAGTTAACCTATGACAATTACCCAAAATACTGATCTGACAGCATGATGCTGTAGTCACAGAACTGCTGCAGTTGCTTTGCTTTGCATGACAGCAGCTGACAGATACAGGGGACGCTTTGAAATACTTAATTACCCAGCTATCTCTACCAAGGAAGCCAGTATGATTTTATTGCTCTATGGGGAAGAAGTTAGTTCTAGCAATTAGAGAAATGGTGTGTTTAGGACTAAATCTGAGCTCTATTCAGTGCTGACTGCAGAAGGACAAAGGGGAGGCAAGAGGTTCTGACTCTGCAGTCCCCCCATCTACCAGCGTTTTGTACCACACTAAATACAGAGGCACTACTATTGATCATTGCTATTTCAAGAGCAATCACAAAGTGTCTGGCACACTTTGGCCTCCTATCCACCAGCTTGGGCTGAGTCCTGTCCTGAACATAATAGGGCAGAATCTTTTTGAAAGACTAGTCCGTTACATGATTCCTAAGAGGTAGGTCTGATGCCTGTCAGTGACCCTAGACCATGGGCAGATTCATACTGGGACAAATGCAGCTGGTACTGTGGGATTATGTTGAGGGGAAGTGAACTACTGTCTAGACCTCATCTATAAGGTTTAAACTGTGCACATGTGTACTAACAGTAGTCTCAAACCCAGAAGATAAATACGCACACACAAAAGTTGACATTTTCAAGCATGCTTGACAGAATTTGTTAACTAATTTCCATTGTAATTCACAAGAAGTTGAATACCTTCTTATGTTCTTTATAAATTCTCCAGTCCCATTTTATTTGGGCTATTTATAGCTGTGCTTGAATTCCTGTAAGCAAACAGTAGGCTTGTAAAAGTTTGGCTACTCTAGGAGTATCTGTAGGATGGTTCTGGTGTGGAAATGCAAATAATGTACTAAAGAGTTCTATTTGACCAAGATCTCAATTTTCTGGCAAAATTATTGGGTCTTGGTTTTGGAAGTGATCCCAAAATGCATTGAAAAGTAATGGAAGTCTTTCCCTTAGCTTCACTGGGCAGTGGATCAGGCCTTCTACAACCTGTCTGCTGCTAATACCTCTCACACTTTTTTATTGCCTAAGTAGTAATTATTTAGGCCTTGAAAGCGAAATTCTTTCAAGCAAAATGTCTTCAGGCTGTTCCTGATAGGACAAAAATGAGAATGAGGAATGCAGAACAGCCAGATGTATCTGCGATTAGGAGTGTTACTGCTGGTAGTACAAAAGGTTTCTCAGATCTCCCAGAAAAACTTCTGGATAAAAGTATAACGTCTGTTCTAAGGGCTTGTGGAAGAAAACTACTGGCAAGTGCACTGCTGCAGCTTTTGAAAAAGAACAAGACAGAAATGCTTTAAAATCTGTCCTTGCAGTGACAGAACTTGAGACATGCTCCTTGCAATGTACATCTCATAAAAATGGTTGCTAAGCACTAGCAGAAAGCCAGCTCTGTTTTTAAGTATTTTTTTACCTCTTTGACATGTTTTTTCATTCCATGTGCAATATCCTGTGGACAGAACAGATGAGCAGCAACTGATTTGAAGCACCCTGATGGTGAGAAATAGGCAAATTTTGTGCTTCCTGCAGCAGTTGCTCACAAACGCCTGTGTTGTAGCAGGGATTCAGGTTTCTTGAGACATATTATGAGTAATATAAATGCAGACAATGTTTTCACATACTAAACGGTTTTACGAAGTTGTTACTCAGCCAGACTAAATAAGGAAAATTCAAAAGAAACTCACTGGTCACAGGCAGCCCTCCGTACCTGAGAGAGATACTGATAGCCTTAAACTTAGCCACTTAATGCTCTATATAGTTCATGGGAAATAAGTAGGAAGGAACCCAAAATTAGACATCACTTGGAAAGTGAGCTACATCTCTTCATGTAAGTGTTGCAGTATTGAATTAATCTAATTTCATATACAGTTGTCATGTCCCAAAGATTTTTATGAATTTTGCACATGTACAGGTGTATGTGTATATTTGGCGGGTACGTTCATCAATGATCAAGACAATTGTTGCTGCAAAATTGCAGCCTTATTGGATATCTGTTAATGTGCCTGACACGGAGAATTCATCTCCAGGCAGTGTTGCACTGCTTGCACTTTTGGGAGAGCAAGGGAATTAGACCTTGTGACAGGTTGGAGCAGAACGGTTCTGGGGTAGGTGCTTTGGTGGCTTCTCATCTTTATCCACTTTGTGCCAAGCTGACATTGGACTGCGAAGGACCTGATACAGCATCTGAGCAACAGCAAGGATGAAGAAGGGTTGCTGGAAGTGAACGCTGATGGTTTGCATGTTTGAAATGTTGTATCTCGGCCATGAGAATTTTCAGTGAGAATAAAAACATACTGCAAACCATCAGGGTTTCTTGCCAAATGGGTCATCTTGGTGCAATCCTGTGACTATTCGTTGTAACTGGATTTACTGTGCTTTAATGACTTTCTCTGACTATTTCCTGGCAAAGTGCTGGGATCTGGGGGAGCTGCCCGATTCCATATTTCAAGTATCTAGTGAGTGGTAGCTGAGGAGAAACACTTCCTTGCTTTCTGTGCATGGCACCAGCACAGCCCTTCCACATTGGCAAGGAGAACTTAAGTGCAGTTATTTGCCTTCTAGACAGACTATGAGAGAGGCAGAAGACCTTATGGAAGCAGAAAAAAGTTGGGCTGTGGCCAACAGTGGTAGATGGTGATGGGCTCTGTGGACCAGGAGATGTTGATGCAGAGCCAGCGCATCACGGAACATTTCTCATTTTGTTTACTTTGCACTCCCGATGTCCAGACAAGCCCAGGAGAGTTAGCCCAGTGCCAGCCCCAAACGAATAGACCATGTAGCATTTGTTCAGTTCTGGTCATTACCTAAACTGGAGGTTGGCCAAGTCAGTAGAGTTGACTCTGGCAGCAAGTACAATTTGTGTTTCCCGTTTAGAAGATGGGTTTGAGGAATATGCTCATTTAGTGCTTGAAAATGCATGGCTTTCTGCGAAGTCCTCTGCAAGAAGACTTGGAGTATGTTGATGTAATTCCACACTTTGTCATGTGTTATTTACATACTGTTTGCACCTCGCTGTTCTCTGCATCAGTGCCAGCACCCTGATATTTCTGCAATTTATTTTTATGATCTTGGTGTTGAAACAGCTGTAAAAACAACTAGTGAAAGTGAGCCAGCTGCTGGAATTTCTAATTCTGAGTCTGGTTTGTAGTAGGCAGATTCTGAAAGGGAAGGAGAGATGGAAAACAACAAATAAACTTAATCTCATGACTAAATATAATTCCTCTTAACAAAAACAAGTTAGATGACTGAAATTTTAACTGCTGAGGAGAATTAAATCACTAATAAATAATACAACTATTTTGTAGAGAAAGTGTCCAAGGATATACTACTGCTTTAAGGGAGATCATACACTTGCCTGTGAGGACTTGGGAGCAGTAGGATGTCAAGTCTCCTAGACCTCATTTGTTTTAGTATTGCAGAAATAGTTTAAGCTACACATTTTACCAGACAAAGAGATGTAGATCAGTTAATGTTTTCCCTGGCTAGCTAAAATCCAAATGCTTAGTTTTTACACTGGTGTCAACACCAGTGACATGTGACTTTGTGGAACAAAATGAAAAATAGCCTTTCATCCAAGAAGTTAATTGGTTTTGACTTTGGTATTTAGATTCTTATTTGTGGTCCAAGTGTAATAGGAATGCAGCGTCCTTAACACTGCAGTGATACGCATAATTACTGTATTTAAACTCTTCCTTTGTTCCTGCCTTGAGGCTGGCCCAAGCAGCAGAGATAAACTGATCAGGTTAGCTGAGGCTGAGAGCTGTGAGTTTCTGCAGTTGTACAGCAAGGAGCAGGATGTAGCCTATGGGTAATGATTTTGTTCCTTACTTTTTTTGGTTGTAATAACTTACGTGCTGTTTACAATGACTTATGTGCTGATTACAATGCTTTCCTTAAAATATTTACTAATTCAGTTTCTAGGGATGTGAGTTGGAGGGCTGCTTCTTGGCATCTACTTTGGCCCAGCCAAAAACCAGTAGCATCCAAGAGATTTCTGTTCATATTCAAAAAATGCCAATTATGAGTTGGGTGCATTTCCTTTTGGAGAGAATGGTCTCATATAGCACAGATAAGTCTGTCCTCACTCCTGACACATTTTCACTGCACACAGTGATAAGCAGAGGCAAGGTACAAGTCAGTTTAATAAAGCGTGTCATGTATGGATGAAGTTGGTTCTTGGAGGTTATCTGATGATTGCTTATTGCAAATAATTTCACTTAACCTGTATTCCTGCTCCTGAAGTGCTACGGTAACAAGTGAGAGAGCTTGGGCATCCAGGGATAAAGCTGCAGGGGTTTCAGAGGCTGCTTGGCCGCTGCTTGGTTGCATTCATAGTTAATTATTACAGCGCAAAGTGAATGACAAGTATTACAAGAGCCCAGAGCGCCTTGAAGTGTGAGCACACGTTTATGAACAAGGCACTGAGAAAGCAAGCTCATTTTTCTAGTGGTAGTTGAATATCCACTTGCAGCTCCAGGTTGGAAGGAGGCAAGGTTCAGTTCAGAATCTCAGTGTGACATCTAATACACTCTGCAGTCCTGGAGCTGCAGTTTTCAGTGTACTCTGATGGTACATAACCCTCACAGAAACCCTCTGTCAGTGTGGTCTGAGGGTTTATCAGCTGGTTCGTTCTTGTTAGGATGTAATTGTAACCCAGGCACAAAAAAATCTTTGTCTGCTCTGCTGAGAGCCAGACAGGTTTGTATGTTTTGCAGAGACACTTTGCTCAACTAAATGTAACAGTACTAGTGTTCTGGGTGACTCTAGGTGAACCCTGAAGAGGCAACAGAAAGATTTGCTTGCTTTTTTTCTGCATAGAATACCAAGTGATTTAAGTTTTGATCCTGAAATTTGTACTTTGCAATGAAACTTCTGTGCTTTGTGTTGAGGCCCTTTAACCTCAGTGGCACAGGGCAGTTAAAAGTTTTAATCATGGAGACTGGATTCAAGGATCCAGCCCAAAGCAGGGACGTGACAACAGACTGTGTACGGGTATTAAAAGCAAAAGGTGTAAATGCACAGCAAAGATGACTGCTGAAGAAGTTGTTACAAAGGAAGATAACTGTGAACGGTAGGAAGAAAGGAACAAAATTAAAAATGGGCTGAAAAACACTCCTGACTGGAATCTATCGATCTATTTATTTATTCTTGTTTGATTATATTGCAATTTATTTTACAATGATGTAACACTACCCAGACAAAGTACTTGTATTAATTGTCAGAGGAACGGTCTCGTCTATCAAATGAATGTGCATCTCCGTTTCTAATCTACGTTAAGAGCTGAGCACATACCTTTGCAATGCTGATGTCTGTTAACTATGTTCAGTAACAGGACTGTTGCTGTATAGAGGACTGGAGCCGGGGTGCCAGGCTTGGACTCACCAAACTACTTTGCCAAAGTTGGAACAAGAAGCTTTGATCTAGATATTCTTAATCAGAGATATCTCCTGTCTGCCATGTCTAGAATATTTTATTCTTTTCCCACCCTGATGTTTAGAAACAATACATTACCTATGAAGTTGTCTTTCCCAGGCCCTAACAGCTGTGCAAGTTCCTGACTAGGCAGGAAAAGCTGCCAGTGGTAGTCTAGAAAGAAGAGAAACTTGTTGTTATTCAAGCACTTACAGACAGTGCAATTTCGCTGTTAATTTTCCACACTGCTGTGTTTGTGGTTATAGTCACATTTTATTCTGTTTAGATATATGCTATTTGGCACATGTAGGTCTCGTTTTGACTTGTATTTCAACTGAAAGTATCAGAACTTGCAACTCAAATCCTGAGTTTGTTGCAGTCTAGACTTAATAGGGGATCAGGAGGAGCCTTTTGATCAGGAAGGTTAAGCAAATGACTGCATGATTGTATGTACAAAATCCATCACGAAGATTTGTGACTGTCCAGAGTTGGTTAAAAAGTATGGTTTTAACGAGGCCGAAAAGCCACGCGAAACTTTGTCAAGTTTGATTCCACACTTCAGCTCTGATTTTGACATATTTCTTGTGCCTTGCGCCAAAATTCTGTGTGATTTGGAAAGTGTCTGTAATAAGTGTGGCTGAACACACACCCACTTCAGTCAGGGGTTTGCTTGTATGAGAGGATATGGAGCTATTCTTGTATTTACTTTCACCATTCCATTAAATGGACTTTAGTAAAACAAAACAAAACAAAAAGCCTGCTTGTCTGGTGGGGTATATTAAGCTCTGCAGAAGCAGAGGCTTGTTTAGTATTCCCTGAAAGCCCCAAGCCCATCAGAGAATATTAAATGGGGAGGTCCAGTAGTGAGAGGCATACTGCTTTCCGTAGTCTGAAGATATACTATAAATTCATTCCTTGTTACTGCCTGTAATCCAGCAGAACTCACCTCAAGAAACAGCTGGTGCCTTCCTCAGTGCCAGTTAAAATATCTTACACTGTACTTGAACAAATCTTTTGCCTCTTCCTGCTTTTTAGCAACTCAGTTCATGATTAGTATTGTCTTTTATAGGCAGGTAATATTCTCTCAGCTGATGGGGTGAGAATAAGTGGTGAATGCTTTTCTAGCACACTTTTGTAGTTGGGGTGTTTCTTTTCTAGCTGTGTTGAAAGAGCAAGTTACTGCCTGGATAATAATCTAATTATTTTACCTTTTCCTCTTGTTTTCTCAACAGGAGAGTTGCCCAGTCCTGGTATGGAAGAACACAACGGCTCTGCAGAGGGTCCCCTGCCAAGCCAAGGGCGGCACAGTGCCATTAAGTGTGGGTGGCTGCGGAAGCAAGGGGGCTTCGTCAAGACCTGGCACACACGCTGGTTTGTTCTCAAGGGTGACCAGCTTTACTATTTCAAAGATGAAGACGAAACCAAGCCCTTGGTAAGTGAAAGAAGGAAACGAGATGGGAGGTGAGGGAGGAAAATAAGTTATTGCAAGCAGAATTGTCTGGTGTTTAAAGAACCAACCTTTCAGTCTCTGTCATTGACTCATTATAACTTGGGATTTTGATTACAGTGAACACAAAACTGTGTCAGGCCTTGGCAGTTAGTGTGGTTTCCCCATCAGGCTGGTTTCTAAAGCTTCCTTTTCCAGGTCAGGTTTTCTCATTGCAGCATTTTAAAGGGAGTGAAGTATACATGAAGTTCAAGTAGCAAAAGTCAGTTAGATGGGCTCGAGGCAGATGAATAAGCTGTATTTGAAAAGGCACTGCTTATTTTTCTGCTGTTTAAAATGTGGAGTATCCCTGCTTTGTGTCTTCCCAAAAAGGAAATCCCATAAGAACGTAGCCTGAATACATTGCCATCTGTAATGGGGAACAGACTGCTGTCTGCTGCCTGGTTCTGTTGTGGTGATTTGCTGCTCCTTAATGCTCATCCATTTTCCTATTTATTTAGCTTTTTCACCAGCATGCTTTAGGGCCACCTATCTCTAGAGTGCCATAAGAGTAAATAATGCCGCCTCTCAGATCAGGGCAGGCGTGAGCCTATGTGGTTGTAAGTTAAGAGAGACCTTGTGCTAGCACCTACAGGAGTATGATAATCCTCTGTGTTAATCATTTCCTAGACTCTTGTGACTTCAGGAAAAGCTCTGACATCTGTGAGTTACCTCTCTGCAGATATAAACATATAAACACACTCATTTTTTATGCCTACTAAATTTTTGATGGTGTACCTTTATGTGTAATTTCACTGGGAGCTCTTGGAGATGTAAAGCCTATGTAATCTAGCTTCCTGTATGGAACAGGTCATGACACTTTGTCAAGCTTTACAGCTTGCCTTATGGTGCACGTGTTAAGAAAACTGTTCAGTCTTGAGGTACTTGTTCCCAAAGAAGGTTCTCATATGAGTTAATATTTAAGTACCAATTTCACAGCCTTGGTAGCTGTTTGCCCTTAAAATTATCCTATGTAGTATAGGTTAATTAAATAACACACTGCATATTTACAAATTATATGTTAGTATGACTACTTTGAATATGAAATAGCTAATAATTTCTGGAAAATCGAATGTATCTTTCATTATATATAGTTAATGAAGAGTGTAAAAAGCAGCCATCAAAATAAAAATGTTTATGGGCCACAGCCTGGGTTTCCAGAATACAACTCTGCTTCCTTGCACTTGACATCTGCCCGTATGTTTGCATGCAAGGACTTCATTTCTTTTTGAGAGGTGACACAATGCTGTATTTTATGGAGCTTTGTACAGCACAATGGAGCCCAAATTATGATCTTGTCTTGTAATAATCTTATCATCAAATTATCATTATTATCAGTCTGCAACTGACCTGTGGGATGACTTCAGAAGATCCTATTGACTTTGCTGCTTCCCTTTTGTGAAGTGGAGGTGGTGATTCTGATCTTCTGATACCTTTGATAGGTTAGGTAGCTGTTGATTAAATAACTAAAAGTTTGAATTTTCCACTTAAGTCTCAAGTAAGTTCATAAGGACACCTACACAAAGTGCGGGGGGAGAAGTACCAAGAGAAGTGTAACTGAAAATATGCCATTAGGTTTGGGAAATGAATCATAGAACCATAGAATGGTTTAGGTTGGAAAGGACCTTGAAGATCATCGAGTTCCAACCCCCCTGCAGGAACCCCTCCCACTAGACCACGTTGCTCAAAGCCCCATCCAACCTGGCCTTAAACACCTCCAGGGATGGGGCCTCAACAACTTCTCTGGGCAACCTGTTCTAGTGCCTCACCACCCTCACAGGGAAAAATTTCTTCCTAATGTTTAATCTAAACCTGCCCTCTTCCTGTTTAAAGCTATTACCCTTCGTCCTATTACTACACGCACTTGTAAAAAGTCCGTCTGCAGCTTTCTTGTAGGCACCCTTTACATACTGGAAGGCTGCAATAAGGTGTCCCCAGAGCCACCTCTCCTCCAGGCTGAGCAAACCCAACTCTCTCAGCCTGTCTTCATAGGAGATGTGCTCCAACCCTCTGATCAGCTTTGTGGCTCTTCTCTGGACCTGCTCCAACAGGTCCATGCCCTTCTTATGTTGGGGGCCCCAGAGCTAGATGCAGTACTCCAGGTGGGGGTCTCACGAGAGCACAGTAGAGGGGCAGGGTCACCTCCCTTGACCTGCTGACCACGCTTCTTTTGGTGCAGCCCAGGATGCGGTTGGCCTTCTGGGCTGTGAGTGCACATCCTCAGCCCATATTGAGCTTCTCATCCACCAGCACCCTCAAGTCCTTCTCCTCAGGGCTGCTCTCAGTCCGTTCTCCACCCAGCCTGTATTTGTGCTGGGGATTGCCACAACCCACATGCAGGACCTTGCCCTTGGCCTTGTTGAACTTCATGAGGTTGGCATGGGCCCACCTCTCCAGCCTGTCCAGGTCCCTCTGGATGGCATCCCTCCCCTCCCGCGTATCTACCTTGCCACACAGCTTGGTGTCATTGGCAAACTTGCTGAGGGTGCATTCGACCCCACTGTCCACGTCACCAACAAAGATGTTAAACAGCACAGGTCCCAGTACTGACCCCTGAGGAACGCCACTCTTAACAGGTCTCCACTTGGACATCGAGCCGTTGACTGTAACTCTTTGAGTGCGACCTTCCACCCAGTTCTTTATCCATCAAGTGGTCCGTCTGTTGAATCCATGTCTCTCCAGTTTAGCGACCAGGATATCGTGTGGGTCAGTGTCAAACGCTTTGCACAAGTCCAGGTAGATGACATCAGTTGCTCTTCCCTTGTCCACTGCTCCTGTAACCCTGAATGGGCCTGTCCAAATTAGGATCAGTTAATATTTCACCTTGGTATAGCTTTGGAGTGTTTCTGAAGCAAACTGCATAAGTATCAGTTCCTGAAATATGTCCCAGGGTCAATGCCATGTACAGAAATTGTTTTTTCCCATTTAACTACATTGAAGGGTTTGCTGCATTAACTTTGACTTGAAAATTGCTATGACCTTCTGGGAACCCTGTTGTTCTTGCTGTGGAGAGCTAAAGCAAAGAACCCCACTGATACCATGGATTTTCAGTGCATCATTAGGAAATGGTGAGCAGTATTTTGTTATATTATTATATTAGCTATGTAGTATTTGATCTGTAGGATAAATACCTGTTTATTCAGTACTGGATTGTACAGTCTGTACAATGTACAATTGTATGTACAATTGTACAACAATTCTTTTAGACAATAATATAATGGAAAAGAGTTAATGAGTTTTTTTTTTCCAAATCAGATTGTAGTTTTTACTTTGCTTACTGGTTGATTGTGTTTGGAAGGAGGCAGGAAGCGGTGATTCCTCATATTGAGGGATGCTCTAACTGCACACCTTGTGTATATTTATTTATAGAAGGTGGGAGAACTATAGCAGGAGAGGACAAGACAAGCCAGTGGATTTATGTTCATAGCCTTCATGCAGATTAGAGAAAAGCAGAATCCAGTTTCTGGTGTGAATTCAGCAGGTGGTCCTGACCACCTGTCTGCTTAACATTTGGGCTTGGGTTCTGACCAGTCTGTGCCAGAAATTATGCCATGATGTTTGTGTTTTTGAAAGGGATGGAGATGCACATGGAAGTGAATTTCAGAAAAATACTATCTGTCAGACTTTATTCTACAACTGACTGTGTATAATGGGAGTAAAGGTAACAAATACCATCTTGTGTCTAAACCATCAGTAAATGCTTTGGAATTCCTGAAGCATGTCCATTCCCTGCTAGTAATATAGGTAGCTACCACATACGCTTTAGTCAATATGTGTACATCTCCTTGGTGTCAGACTATTAAATTTAAAAGTCATTAACTATCAGCGTGAATGTGGGGAAATATTGCTGCCTGTGTCAGATGCCTACAGGCACACAGAGCTAGTGAAGAACAACAGAAGAAAAAGCAGTACACAGCTGTTAGTCTTTTAGTCAAGGTCAGTGAATTCTCATTGATTCTTATCATAATCAAACATAAGAATCTTTCCCTTGTAATGTTTTATCAGTAAGAATAGCAGCTATCTTTTGCTCTGATATCATTGAAATGTCTCTGGGGTTCTGGCAAAGATGGCATTTTTGTTTACTGAAGAGGTGGGTGTGGATAGCAATGATCTAGTTAATTTCAGAAGAAAAAAAACCTAACAGATAAGTGAGCAAGCCATGGGAAGAAATAAAATCTCATTTCTGATAATTCTGTGTAATTTTTACTTCTTGGAAGTGATACTGTATTTTGCCTTGTTAATTCTTTTTACTGTCTTGGTAAGTCACCTTATTCCTGACAGCCCATTGTGCTTTAGAAAGCTGGTATTATGCTAGATCTGAAGGTCAGCTATCCAAGCTTGAAAAGTGCACAGCTGAAAGAAATCAGCATTAAGCATTCCCTGTTTCACAGTACAGCTGTTGTTCAAATGCAGCCCATGAAAATGTATTTCTTGCTTTCTTCTTTGCCTATGGTTAACTGCTCCAGCTGTGTCTGGGTTGGCATGGTCTTAACTGAAGATGGGAGGAGGAAGTCAGTGTCTTTTCAGTGAGACAGCGTGCTTTTTCTGTGGTTTTTTGAGCAGCAGGGGGGAACTTCCAAGTATCATCTGCTTGTTGCAGCTTTGCTGTTGCAGTCTCTTGGTGTTACTGAGGAAGCGAATTTGTGGGAGCAAAGCTAGGGAACCTGTACTGATGGAGCAGCATTGATACGAGGTTATAAATGAACAAGAATGGGCAAGTTCATCCAGTCAGAACAGTGTTTTAGGCTTAGGCATTTATTCAATGTTGTTGCCATTCAACTTGGTTTAGGGACTTGAATTTGAGGTGTGTAGAGAGACCTTACAGAACTATGAACTAGCCTTCAAGAAATACTTGTTGGTGTATGCCTGAAAGCAGATGATGATCTGCTATGTCAGTTTATATCCCATCCTGAACATTTTGGCACACAGTTTTTAGCCTCTAGATCTTATTAAGCTCTTAACTGTTTGGCATAAGTAATGCTAAACAGTATTCAGTGGCTCACAAGATCTTAGACAAACCCTGGGAAGGGACAGCAGATTTGCATGCTAAGGTGTGAATCTTAAATGTGGAATTTCAATCAGTCTTTGATTGAAACTGAGTAAGTGAAAGCTGGAATCTTAAGTACAGGTCACCGTTTGTCTGTAAGGGTAAGGTTGTCTCTGATGTACAGACAGAATATATTTTGAAGTATTGCTTTCCAGCAAAGTATGTGCTTCCCATTTAATTCAATTTGTGTAAAAATTTCATTAACAGAAAAATGCATTTAACGACATTAACAGGAAACATGACAAATTTCAGTTGCATTTTTAAATTAAAATAAAGCTTCTAATGAATGTGTTAAATAGAAATTAATTTGATAATTACATAATTTGAAACTTAGCCTGTTAGTAGGGGAAATCTTTCAGTATTAGTATTTAATATGATTAAAGATCAAGCATCATGCTTTTTTACAAGTTAAAAGGGAATGGATATCATTCTGGGTGGAGAGAAAAAACCTAATTGTACATGCACTTTAGAACTGCATCACAAGAAATGGCCATCTCTCCTTGTTGCCCAGAGGATTTTCAGGTCAGAGTATTATTCACTCTGATCCTTGTCTTTGGAAAGCCACAAGTACCAGCTTTCGTGTAAGTACTGAAGAGCAGTGTAGGAAGTGAAATAGCTTTTCAGTAGATACTGCGTTGGTTTGTAAGAGCAACTCCCTTAGTCTTGTGTAGAGGAGGATGTGAAGCACTAAGTCTCTGCACACTTTTTTTTTTTTTTTCATTTCTAGCCAAAACACTTTTTATTAGTCTAGGAAGCAGAAATGGTCTTGGGATGGACATGTGCTACTGGGTGAACCCCCACCTGTGTAGGAGCAGTGCTTTGAAATACTGAGTTACCTAAAAGCTACTGCAAACTGTAAAGGGAGAATTAGTCAAATTATGCAGGTGTCACAAGAAACATTGGGGGTTGATAGAGAAAGCATGTTTCTCAGGAATTTCACTGGAAACTCAGCATGCTGGATGAAATAATGTAGGATTTTCTTGAGGTCAATAGTGATGTTTGACAGTAACGAAAGGATTTACCAGAAAGGCTTTCTATTATTGGCTATTGGATACATTTTTTTTTGAGTGTTGTTAATACGGGACTTAAAACCCAAACAAATAAAAAGCCTCCACAAAAAGTCCATCAGAAAGCACATCTTAAACAGTTCACATGAATGCAGTGGGATGGAAAGATTTCCAACACACCTTAGATGAAGGTTTTAAAAAAGTCAAACAACATGGTATTCTGCAAAAGCAGTCAGCTGTCAGTCACCACCTGAAAGAGTAACATGCTCTTGAGCAGTCCTGATAAAAGGTTTCCAGTTGATCTTGCTAAATTTTGTCTAAAAAAATGCCAACCCAAAAAAAGTAGACAAGAAAAAGTGGCCCTATTTCTCAGATGTCTGAATGGAGCCTCCTTGTGACTGACTGTATGCCCCTTCTAATAATTTCAGCTCATGGAGTGCTAGTTGCATAAACTTGCACTGCAGGTTGCAGCAGAGTAGTTGGCTCTCACTAAGCTTGGCAGAGTCATTGCCTGGTTGTTCTTGCTGTCCCATTGGCATTCAGCAAGCTGGAGTGTGATCTCTGCTTTATTTTCTTTCCTTTCATGGCTTTTGAGTTTGCATAAGCTTACTAAAGTAAGGTACTGCTTGTTGCAGTTTTGCATGTGTCATGCAAACTAGAAACAGATTTTGGGTTAGCCATGTGTTCCTGGTGTAACGATATTTCCTGTTTCTTGAAATGTTTAGTGGAAGGAAGAGAAGCCTCTGTGTAACATACCTTTCTACTTACGACAAGTGCATTTTTTTCCTTTCTGATCATTCTTGATCTCCATCCACTGAACATAAGGTCTCTCAAATTTTAAACTGAAGTGAAACCTTGAGTTTCAGATGAGGCAAGAAGAGTTGTATCCTGTCTGATGTGAGTAGCAGAATCTCATGCTTTTTTCCTATTTGAGACACAAACAAATGACATGGCAAAACAAACGACCTGACATGGCAACAGGCAAAGCAATCTAAAGCTTGGTCTTTAGATTCACGTAGTGAACTGCTACAGTGGTGGCTGTTCAGTGCAGAAAGTGAAGTGAAAAACCGAAAACTGCTTTGGGCCTTTTTTTATTGGATTTTCAAGGAATGGCTCCTCATGAATATTCCTTATATGAATATAAGCAGGCTTTTGCAACTCAAGCAGTGAAATTTCTGGAATACAGGGATGATTATTGAAGGATAGGTCTTAGTTTTTACGTACAGTAGAAAGTTCTGCTGTTTCTAATACCTGTGTGCTTTTGTAAGCTTTTAAGTCATTTATTGCTGCAGGTTTCAGCAACTTATTTGTAGAGACACATTTTTTTACTGCAATGACCTATGTCAGTGCTATTAAAGGTGTAATACGCTTTGGTCAATAGATACCCACGGGAATTTTGTACAAGAGATAAGTGTCATAAGGCTAAGTTTATTTGAAACCAGGGTGTTTCTAATGCCATTATTGTGTTGCTTGGGAAAGGTTTCTCAAATTCGTGGGACTGAATTTCTGTCCTCAGCCTGAGACGAATAGCCACAAGGGCAGTCACTGAGGTGCACAACTTGGAGGTGATCAAATTCCAACTTTAATCCCCTTTTCTACTACTTTCAGATGAAAAATGTGAACTTGAATTTTCAGTAATTGTTCTTTGTTTTGATTCTTTGAAAAACTTTGGACGCCTTGGGCTTTACCCAGTAGGAGTCTGAAAAATTTTCACAGGAAGAAAAAACGTTTCTCCTCCAGCATTAACTGCCATGTTAATTACAGGAGTGTCACTAAACACGGTGCAAGGTTATGGATTCTGTGCCAAAATCAGGTAATTCTTGCTCTGTGCTTTGCCCCAGCTTATGCTGTTGGAAATTCAGTTCCCCCATGAAGACAGTTTTTAGGTTTCAGTGCAATGCAAGGAGTATTCAGTGTCTCTCTTAGTCAGGTTTGCATGTAGAATTTGTGTCATTGTCTGTGACTGTGCTGGTAACATCTATAAACTACTATACTGCTATTGTACCAATTTGATTAAATCTGTTCATACTTCATTCCTGAGGGCTTGTAGCTTTTCATTCTCCCTGAACTTGAGTGAATTTTCAAAACAGCTCTCAGGTGCAGTCTTTGTCCTTCTTGCATTGCTGCTATTCTCTCTTTAGATCCAGCTCTGACCTCAACTTCACCTGGGTTTTCCTTTGCCTCCAAATACATTGGCTGATGAAATAACTGTCCCTCTCCTCTCCCAGTATCTACAGCATTCATAAAAGGCCAATGGTACGGTTGTTGCTCTCTGATGTGGTTCAGTGTCTCCATCTCATTTGATGACTAGGAAAATTATGGATTAAATGGTTACCTTTCTACTTGCCATGCCCCCAGCAGTTCCACTAGCTTCCTGAGTAGATCTTTAGTTTAAACTAAAACTAAAAGTTTATAAGTATTTTCCACAATCAGCGTCCTTGATGCATTTGACACCCACCTGCCCCAAAACAAAAACAGTGGGGCAGGATGCTGTGTGAATCTGAGAATGTGTCTAACTCCTTTTAGGCTTCAGAAAACTGGTCCAGTGACTGAAGTTCAAAATTCCCTGAGCTGAGACAGTGTTGTAGGTGGGAAATGTAAACCTTTCATGGTGTTTGGACTTGTGTATTCCACTGGGATTTTTTGTTGTTATAACCAAACTTGGAAAGTCAGGATGGTAAAGAAAAGTTGATTCCACGTAAGTCTGCCTGTTTATGTGGCAGGCAGTACAACCCCAGGACCCCTTTCAAAGCTCTTTGGGAACAATAAATACAGACTTCTGTATCTTTAATCAATCCAAATTGGGAAATTAGTTTTGGTAAATATTTTTATAATAGAACAAAGCAAAAATGCCTCATGGCATTGATTGAAAATGCTAGCACCATTGACCCATGTGTGCATTCAGAGTTAAAGCTCTCAAGTATGCTACCATGTGTTGTATAAACTGGGTGTATAATTAGACTCAGCCAACAGCTGCTGTTAGATTGGAAAAGATAGGTGCTCTAATAAGATGTAAACTAAGCAACAGCTTAATTTCTTGATGGCCAATGCATCTGCTTAATCCAAATGTTCAGAGAACTGCCACCACCTTTCTCTTTGTGGGACCAGGGAACTAGTTTGTCTGTAATAGCTTGCTAAGCTTCACGTAAAGTTAAACCGTTAATATGTTTCACTGCATTTCATGGATAAGCAATACTTCCAGATGTAAGAAGCCACTACATGGTACAAAACCTGCTTTTCCATAGTGGTGGGGCTGCCCAGTCTGTAACTGTCTTGAGGCTTGCATTTCTTTTTATGCTTGCACCGTCTTTCTCTCCCTTCTTTCCTCTCCATTTCTGGCTCATGCCAACTTGACAGGGGGGAGGAAAGGGGAGGGAGGAGAGGGGAGATACTATTTTCTTTGTTGCTTGCTAGATGAAAAGCGCATTTCTTGTGGATGGTAATGAATGTACATTTAACAGGTTAGTTAGGTTAAGTGTGGAAAGGAGTAAGGACAGTGTCAGGCTGCTGCTGGTTAAAAAATATACCTGCTGTTATGTTGTGATGGTTGTCACTGATTGTCTTCTTACTACCACCTTCTTGTCTGAAAGACTGCTGATTTAAATTCCTAATCATGCCAGTGGTTTTGTATTATCAACTCCAATGCAGCACAATGCCTGTTGTCATATTCAGTTGGACAGCAACGGTCTGCTCTAGGTGTTTCTCTGTAGCTTTCCTTGCTTAAATAGCTGTTGTACCAGTGGAGTAAAGCAACTAATGTACTGCTATACAGCATGTGTGAGGGTGTAAGGTGTAATTCTGTGGAAACCAATCTCCAAATTAATCTTTAAGTAAATTTAATGCTTTCTCTTTCAAGCGTATATGGAGCCTTAACCATTATAAAAGTAAATATTCTTTTTTTTGCATGCTGTTAATTTGGGCAGCAGCGGCTATGTGATAAATTTGTCTTGTCTAAGGGCAAACACTTGAGATAATGAATAGATATGGGATGTTTTGTTTTGCAGCCTGACTGATCAAATTCAGTGACATTTGATCAACTCATAACCTGGTGCTGCTGCAGGTAGCTTCTAGCTTAGCATATGCTTTTAAGAGAATGCCTGAGGTGTTCAGAAGTTCAATTGGTGCTGCATTACCTTGTGTAGGCCATAATTAACATCCCTATTTAAAGAAATCCTAGGTGTGCTTGCTTATTTCCTTGCATATTGCTAAGGGACTTACTTAATGTTATTGATGTAGTAACTGAGGAATGATTTTAGCGATATTTTTTAGCAGCATTTGTACAAGGCCACAGATTTCAGCTTCCTTCAGCTAGACTGCATAAACACTCTGCTGTGTGAGCTTAGGCTCATCATGTGAAAAATGACCTGAATCCTTTGCAAGTTCAAATGTAGCAAAATGGTGAATATGTGCTATGTAATGTATACACTGTAGACAAAAATCTTTCTCAGTGTCTTGGTTATTAGAGCCTTTGGGTTGCCATGTGTTCCTTGACAAGCTGAGCCAGACATTTCAAATCCCTTTGTACAGAGCAAGTTTATGAGAATGGCCATCACAGGTGGTATTTGTGTTGGCAGCCTCAGAACAGAGGCTGAGGGTTGAATGGTAACAGAAGCAGTTAAATTAACTTCTAATGCTGGAGGGACATCCTTTTCAGCAGACTTGCAGCACAGAAGTTGAGCTAACAAAAGCTTTCTCTGTTACTGGTTGGGCTGCAGCATAAAACCCATTAAAAGTCTATGCAGCTACCCACAGAGTTCCTGCTCTGAGTGAGTAATTGCAGCATCTACAAGAAAAAGCAAATGCTTTAAACTTGTGAATAATGGCCACAAGCAACTGAAGAGTACTAAGGACCTTCAAAGACACAGGCATGTGTTTTGGAAGCCTGTTGACATGAACCTAACATTAGTGTAACGATCATGTAGGTGATAGAAAACAGACACGAGGCTGTGATTTAATTAATAAGCTGATGCTTTAGTAAGCCACTCTATGCGCATTTGCCAGAATACAGTGGGGATCTCACAAGAATCTTCTTGTATGATGGCTCAGCAGTGTAGACTTTCCTCACCTAATCCATAGGTTTCAGCTCTGTTTTAGGACTACTCGCCTGCCCCTCCGTGTTTCCATAATGTCTGTTGCTTCAAACTCAAGTTTTCCTTTCTTCCCATAAGCAAAGGCAAAATGGCAGGTCTCCTTTACTTCGGAGACTGTTTCAGCCTTGATAGAGTGCGAGACATGTGAAGGATGGGGAGCAATGAAAAGACTGCATGCCGTGATCTTGTATCTATTAGAGTAACTAGTGTGTTTCTGTCCTTATGCTATGACGAGCATAGAGGCCAAGCCTCAGGCTGCCCACTTGGTCTTAGGTGGGGACTAACTCCTTTTTTTTGCCTGTTTCATCAGAGCTTTAAGTATCCTAAAAATGCATTTTTAAAAAGCAAAAACACTCTAGCAGGCCACACACACACACACAAAAGCGAACAGCTTGAAAAAAACATGGAAGTATTTAGATGTTTTGGAGCTCAGCAAGAATGAGACACTTGCACATTTTTTCCCTCTTCCTTCTTTGCGTTTTCCTCACTTGAAGAGCAATAAATAATGCTCCACATCTGAAGAAGAGGTTTAGTATTTGTGGAGAGAAAGGGTATTGTTAAAAACTTCAGCCTGTCATTCTTATTAAAGTTACTGTTTGCCACATACTGCCTAATGTTAAGGTGCCAGATTTCCTCCCTGGGCTTAAAAGAGATACCTACACCATTGTGTACCAGGAATTTCTGAAACTCTGTTTAACTTATGCAAGCTAGAAGTATAGTTAGCAAATTATTTATATGTTCTGTTTCTGTTATTTTTATCTCAAATTAAGTTGTTGCTCAGTACACTTTATTATAAAACATTGCATTTCTAATACAGAATCGCTAATCATGGACTATCTGGGAGTGAGTTTCACAGCTTTTCTCAGTATCTGTTGTTGAATGCAGTATTACCTCTTTATCTGCGTACTCCTGAATCCAACATAATGATCTAGTTTCCTGTAAGTGAGACAGATGACGTGCCATATAAACCAACTTTTACATGGTACAGAAATAATCCCTTTCAACAGGGGAAAGATTACCTAGAGGGACTTTTTGAGAAAACACCTCATGAGAAATGCTAGTGTGATTAGTATTAGTTACAATTCCTGTTTGCACTTCTCTGAAAAGGATAAAGAAAAAAGCAGACTGAGCAAAAAGCAATCTGCTTTCACAATTCCTTACGTAAATGTTTAAGAGCAGGGAGATTGGCCATGGGTAGAGCTTGGATGAGATGTACAATGGTGTTGGGAAAGAAAAGGAGATGTAGCAATGTGAAGTTTACTGTGCTGTCACCTTCTTTGTGCCTCTCGGGAATGCCAGATCAGTCTCATGAGCGTCAAACCTGCTTCATTTCCTTTAAATGAAGGTGTGTTAAATTCCATACAGTATCAAAACTCTTCTGTCCCCAAGTATCTGGCCAGGAGTGAAAAGCTACATGGTGAGGCTTAGCAAGATATGTGTAATAGTGGACTTCTGAAGGTATGTTGTTTGGTATGAGAATTCATAGTCTGGAAGAAATCCAGTGTTAGATTTCATACACAGTTTAGGCTGTAAAACATATATATTGCATTTAAGTAACTTCAGATAAACAGAAGATATTTTTCCTTTTGCTTCCTGGGTTTGATTGTTATTCCAGGTGTGTATCTTCATTTTCTTTCTGTATTTATATAATGTCATTTATATAACCAACACTATCTGGGAAAAAGAAGTACGAGTAACAGCTGAAAATAAACCATACAGAGCTCTGTGTCAGCCTTTTTGATGTACTGAAATTTTTGGCTTTCAATTTTCAGACCAATTGCCTCATTTTTGAATAGGTTAACCTGAGCTGAGGTGGAGGGTACAGAGAAAAATAAATCTTCAGTATTTTATAATGCGATGGTGTCCTGGTTCTGTCAGGGATGGGGTTAACTTTCCCAAGGAGCCAGCAGGGGATACAGGTATTCCATGCCATGTGACCCATGCCCAGGTTTTGGGGGGGAGCTAGTCGGGGGAGGGGGCAGGAAGTGGCGGCTGGGAGCGGGCTGTGGCGGTGCGGGTCCGGTCGGGGAGCGGCGGCACTATAATCGCGTTCGTATATTCCTTTACCGGTGTTACTGTTACTGTTTTCTCTTGCTTTTGCTGTTCTGTTAAACTGCTTTTATCTCAACCCACGAGTTTCTGCCTTATTCCTTCTGATTCTGCCCACGGCTGTGGGAGTTGCGCGAGCGGCCGCGTGGTTCTTTGTTCCCGGCTGGGGTCAAACCATGACAGTCTTTTGGCACCCAACGTGGGGCTCGGAGGGTTGAGATAACAATAGATCTGACTAGAGCTTGTTCAAACGAATTTGTTATATGCATTCTCTCATATTAGTTAAATAGTCACCGGTTACAATGTTGCTCCGTTTGTTCGCATGGCTGTGTTATGTAAATTCCTATATGCTCTATGTACTCCCTGTGATGCTGTTTGTTACCTCGGGGAGAGGGATCAGGGTCATCATTTTGCTGTCCTGTGCGATATCAGCTTATGATATGATAACATCGGTGTTCAGATGGCTATGTTGGGGAGTTTATGCAGTACTGCTGTCCTGCCCATACCTTGGTCACTGTCTCTCAGAATTTTTTAATCACACCCAATCCATGGGGGAGACAGGGGGGGGTGCTTTCCCCAGCTCTTTTGCCTCCCTTTTCTCCTCTGGGCCAGGTATGACAGCTTTTGAGAATTTCGAATATCCGTGGGATACTCAAACCAGCATGTTCCTATTGCTGTGTCTCCTGAATGTGTTTCAGGTCTTGTTTAGGGTTAAACAACTGTTGAAGACTATCACCCAGAGATCTGCCCCAAAACTGGATAGTCAGGGGTGGCATGGCATGTGGGAGAATATGGGCAGGTATCTA
>NW_009648959.1:525577-536438 GCF_000708025.1 Charadrius vociferus
CATAATCAGGGGAGGGGGCAGGAAGTGGCGGCTTGGAGCGGGCTGCAGCGGTGCGGGTCCGGTCGGGGAGCGGCAGCACTGTAATCGCGTTGGTATATTCCGTTACCGGTGTTACTGTTATTGTTTTCTCTTGCTTTTGCTGTTCTGTTAAACTGCTTTTATCTCAACCCACGAGTTTCTGCCTTATTCCTTCTGATTCTGCCCACGGCTGTGGGAGTTGCGCGAGCGGCCGTGTGGTTCTTTGTTCCCGGCTGGGGTCAAACCACGACAGTTGGTAAGAAGAAATGCATAAAATAAGTTTCTACCCTCTGGTTCATACCAAGGTGAAGGTAAAATCTAGCATTTTATGAGTAATCAAGCTGTTCTCAGCTTGTTGCAGACAAGGATTTACATATCTTATATCGAGAAGGTGCTAGAGAGGAAATGGTGAGCTTTTTTCCTTAAAATAGGCTCCTGGTTCTATATAAAGCACTTTTTCCCATAAAAAGACTAAGGCTAGCAAATATCAGTGCTATCACTGGCTCTTGTCAGCTGTGGAGCAGTCTTCACTGGAAAGAGAAGGCCCAGTCATTTTCCCTTTTCCTCTGCAAGCAGGAGCTTTACATTTTTCAAGGCACATGTGACTTTGGAGCATGAAAATGCAGCCTTTACTCAAGTGTGAAATCAGGGTTTTAGGACCAATGTGTTATGACCCTTGGTTTTAGGTGATCATTCTCACGTGGCCTATGAATGTGTTTGTGATTGCAAGAAACAGATTATATCCAATTTTAAAGACAAGCAAGTATGCATGACGGCATTTGTCTTAACCTCTTTAGTGTAATAGCTAGTCTACTAAACACAGTGATTATTTTGGTGTCCCTTTGCTACACTGGAAAGAAGTATCCAATTATAACTGAGTGAAGAAAACACATCTACTGCTCTGAATGCACAAAAGGCTGATTTAATGTCTAAATCTGAGAGTATTTAACATTCTGAGTAAAGCTAATTAAGCTATTAAGATGATACGAGGAGAACACTAAGTAAAACCAAGATACCCATTCTTGGCTTGCATTCACAGCACAGCCATATTCTTGCACTTTTTTGATATGATGACTCATACATAAGTACAGTAGTATTTCTAATGAAATGTTTAATTAAACAGAAGAAAGGTCTGCTAGGTTAAGTTGTTGTTGCTTTTCTTGGTATCCCAGAAGATGACATCATTGGGACTTGCCATGGTTATTTGTGTCCTGATGAAAATAGCTTTAGTATTTGGCGTGTAGTGCTTTCTCATAAAAGACTTCAGCCACTATTATTTTTAAAACCTTAGGCAGCTCACAGTAGAGCTCATGAAGGTATGCTCTGTGGATGATACAGGAACAAAGGGGCTTTTAAACAGAATGCTCTCTATGTCTCAGTGTAGACACTTTTAAATTGCTTGACAATAAAATAATAATGTGAAACAAACCAGACAATAAAATGCCAAGGCATTTCTGAGATGTTAGAACAATACATATGCTTCTCTCAAACCAGTGCTAATGCCAGCAATGGGACAAATGGCTGCTGAAGAATGTAACCAGCTAAAGGCAATTCCCCCCTCTCTCCCTCTGTTATCCTGTGAACTGAGTCCAGCAGGTCCCTAGTGTGTTGCAAACATTCAGGAAGACCATAAAGGCTTTTTATGTAGAGTGGCTGTGAATAGTAGATACTATCCAGAAAAGAATTGCTGCACATTGAGGAGTTCATTAATGTGTGTGTAGTCAGTGAGAAGGTTGAATGACGGATTTCTCTATTAACATCTTACACAGACAGCTGACAATTCAGCCACTGTGTGCCCAGCAGGAGTGAGGTGGTAGAGTCCCTTCGGAGAGCAAAACTGTGATCATCTGCTTTGAGAGATGCAATGGTCAGGGTTGGGAGGGGAGAGAAAAAGATGCCTGCAAGAGTAAGTGCTGGGAGAAAGCCTTCTCACTTGACCCAAAAGGTGATGTTGCAGTAAGGTAGAGTTTGCGCTACCTAAATCATTTCAGGAAGATATTTACTAAGGAATACAAATATCTGTGTGAAATTTTGGAAAGCTCACATAATTTTTTCTTATGGGCATCTCTGGTTGGTATCTCTCAAATAGTATCAGTGTCACCAGGAGCAGGGAATGCCATTATCGCCTGCCCTCTTCAGGAGGGCAGAGAGGGGAGGACAGGAGAGAGGAGGAGAGAGGGGGAGGGAAGGTTTCAGGAAGAGTTGCTGAGCTCAGACTGGCCGTGGGTCTGGCTGGATTTTGGGAGTGGTGGAGTTGAGCTGGGGAGGAGGCAAGAAGCTGTGCTTCACTGGGGGAAGAGCTAACTTTTTAAAGACTGTCTGAAAGGACAGTATTTTAATGGAAGAGTGTTGGAGATGAGTCTTTTGACTTCTTACCTGAAGTATAAGTGATCCTGAATGATGCTTTGAGGCTCCTAGTTCACATTACTTCCCAAATTAATCCAATGTTTTTTTATGAGCTCTTTCCAAGAAAACCAAAATTTCTGGGACAAGCCATTTTACGTGTGGCGCTTGGTAAAAAGATTAGAAATAATTTTAGAACAGAGGCTCTGGGAACCAGGCAGGCAAGAAGGAAGCTTTGAGCTTTAGCCTTGCTGGTTTGCATAAAAGCAAAGGGAAGGACCAAGCAGTCAGAGTTTTGGATAGGTAGACACATGCAGACTGTGTATGTGCATCTCTCACTTGTTCTTGTTGGGGGTGAAAAATGTGTACCATCTAGCTGACAGTGTTGAGCGGATTTTGAAAGTAGGTCATTCAGTTAGCATAATTTCTTCTGTTATTGCAAGGTTTGTGTTCTTTCAGGTATCCCAGCTTTACCTCACTATAGACTTCTGCTCGAGCCTCATATACCTTAATGACTGTTGTAGCACTGGGTATCAGTGTATCTTATTCTTTCACAGCACTGTGGGGGAAAAAAAAGTAGGACTGGTGTAATGGTTGGTTACATCAACATCATCTTAACAAGCAGAGACTACATTCCGTTTGACAAGTGCCTTGCTAGACCAGAAGTGTCTCAGTGTTTTCAGGTAGTAGTAGAAAATATTTTAGGCTTTGTATCCAGCTTGACTGACAACACTTATTAAGTACTGTGAAAAGCACTGGTCTGTACACAATACAAAGAAAATGCAGGTGCTGACAGAGGTATGAACCTGAAGTCATACATGTAAAAGCAACCTGTACCTTTGCTATTGCAATGACCTGGTAGCTGTGTGTCTCTGGGTGGAGGTTAAATTTACGTGTTTTTTTTTTTCTGAGGCACAACAGATGTTCTGTCACTTTAATGACTCTAGGTACAGTTTCATTTACTTAAACTTTATTACACAATTTTTCCAAACCTATATATAAATACCTTACTCCCTATGTTCTAAAACATCAACATTTTTTTGGTGATGGTGACTTTTTTCTTTTGCTATCTTTTTGGTTTAAGGCTATTTAGGTTGTAACAGTGAAAGTAGTGTTATTGAGAAATGCCTTAAATACTGTTATGAAAGCAGATCCTGGCTTTCTACTTTTTTTTAAAAAAACAACAACAACAACAACAAAAAAACCCCAAACCAATAAAATCCACTAAGGTTGGTAATAGACTGATGCACAATAATCATTACTGTAGACTCCTGACTGGCACAAATGGTTGGAATAGACCTTGATGTTACCTGCCAAGAAGGGACACTTGCAGCACTTCCATGGGACCCCTAAATTTAGAAGGTGGCACTGAAATGGGTGCCTGGGCAAGTTTTCATTGGCACAAAAACACAGTAAGATCTGAAAAGACTCTTCCATTTTTTTTATTGTGCTGGACAATAGTAGTCACAGCTGGAGGAATGAAGAAACAGGTTCTATAATGGCTGAGATGAGTTCCTGAGCAGCAGTGCATGCCAGGCAGAGTGTCGATTATGGCTGGTTTTCTCTGGATTTCTGCAAATGCTTTTCTGAAAAACACAGTCATAGGAAGGACATGAGTTTGGTTTAAGTGATGTGGAGACACAAGTAAGAATAGGGGGAATATCAAAATAGAACACTACTTTTTCTGCATGCCAGCAAAGGGGCAGGGTGACAGATTTCTGACAGCCAGGAGAAGCAGCTTTGGGTGCAGGAGACCACAACTGGTTGTGAATCTGGAATGTCAGGTTTTGCGCTCACCTTGATGTGCTCAAGCAGTCTCTAGTGACCAGTGTTCAGGCCTCGGCATTGATCTTTCCTGTCTTCAAAGCAATTAGTTGTTACCCAAGTGTGTGTACCTCCTTCTGAACTAGCTTGGTAATGAAGGAGGAATTAGCACTGGAAAAATTTGTGCTTCAAGTGAGTGTGAGGACAGTTGTGCTCTGTGTATGCCTGTGTTTGTCCTGAGTGTCAGAAACTTGAATGCCTTTGTCACTTAGCTTTGATGACAAGTCCTATTTTGCATCTTGCACTCTGATGCAAAGCATCGTCAGAATGCAGTTGTGTTTTGATGAAACGTGACTCCAGGTAACACCATCCTTTCACGTTCTACCCATCCTTGTGTTGATTAAGTGGAGTGGAAGGACAAAGCCAAAAAAAGCCTGGAGTTGGAAGGGTATTGGGAACATTTACAAAGAACAAAGGTGAGGCTGGGGACTTGGGGGAGAGAAGGACAGGAAGCCTGAGGGCTTAGATTGGGACAGATTGGGACATCCTTAAATGATCATCTGCCCTACCTAGAGTGGCAGGTATCTGAATGGACAGAGAGAGTTTCTGAACTGTGTTTCCAGAAAATGTTTCCTATTAATGTGGCTTGCAAAATATCTGAAGGCTTGTGCGATCTTCTGTGGGGAGAAAGTTAGTATCCCAAAAGGAAAAGCCTAGGTTTGTAGTTTTCTGATGTTTTCAATTATCCACAGTTAGTTTTACTGTATGGATGATTTAATAAACACTTTTTAACTTAAAACCTTTGCAAAATGTGAGTGAAAGCAGGTAGAGGTAATATTTTTAATAGGATTTGAAAAGAAGATTCAAGGGTAGTGAATATTTTGAAAATATACAGACCTCATTTTGTGGGGGGCTTGTAGCATATGAAAAAGAATCAAATGGAGTTGATGATCATTAGTTTCATCTGTGGATTAAGACCACAATAGATGCAGATTTTTTTTTCTAAGATAAAGCCATGGACTCTGTCAGGGACCTGAAGTGGCATGCTAGGACTATCTTAAGGTAAGACCTTTTCAAAGGTATGTATGTCAGCTGCATACAGAGAAGAAAAATAGGGTAAATTGAGACACCAGTGTTATAATAGTTGAGACACCGATTTGAGATTGTCATTGCAGGAACAATTGCAAATGCTAGGCTCTGCAATCAGCAAGATGGACAAATAAATACACCCAGCCACCCCCCTTTTTTTTTTTTAGCATTTTATAGTGAATTCCAGGAATTACATTTTTTTTGTTGTTGTCTACCCAAGGCCTGCCTTTAGTGTAAAACAGAGAAAACATTCCTTCCGAAGAAGGAATTAAAGGTTTCCTACATTCAACACGCCCATGCACAAGCAACCCAATGAATTCTGTGAAAATGAGCAGAGGAATGAAATTCTCTGTTCACCTGAAATAACTTGGTGAAACTATAAAGTTAGGTCCTAAAATAAACATGTTCTTTTGAACCCATGGAGTATATTTTGTACTGGACAAAGAGGGCTGAGCTCCCTGCGGCTGGAGAGAATGGGAGCAGTGTGTCATATAAAGCATCCATGAAAACGGCAATTATTCATTGCAGCCTGGCTGGTATTATCCAGGATCACAATGGTGGAAATGGCCTTTTTAAACTTGCTTAAGAGCACACAGATCTGAATGTGTTTAGAGCTTGGATGCGCTTGGTTGAATGCATCTATGTCTTGATGTTGCCTCAGCATGTTCATAACGAGTTGGTGAAAGCATGCCAGAGCTAGGGAACACCAGTGGGGTGAGCTGGTGCTTTGAGATAATACCCTTTGCCACAGCATGGCGTCTGAAGGCTGTGGTGTGGCTGCTGGTGGTGACAGTTCTGTGCCAGTCACCTATGAGAAGAGTTGTAATCCTTTTATGGACGAGTAAAATGTCTTTTGTATTATTTCTAAATTAACAATAAATTGATGTAAGTGCAGCTGTCAGGAATCTGCAAATCTGCATTTGAAATTTCGTAGCTCTTCACTAGGAAGTTTTTCTGTATGATGATAATTTCTTTGGTCTGTATTGCTTATTTCACTTACCTGCAGGAGAGAACCATGAGCTTTGTGTGGGGTAAACTGAAAAGAAAACTTACTGTAACGTTGTCAATTCTAATTTCTTACAAGAGAAAGTAATTGCCCTGTCTTGAAAAAATGAGTAAGGGCCCTGTAACTTCAGCTGTGGGGAATTGAAAAAGGAAGGACTTTTTATAACTTCCTATGAGGCTGGAAGTGCATTATTACTACGGAGTGTAATGGTATAATATATTGGACATTGCACACTATGCATGACCTGTACGGAGCTGGTGACACAGTGAAATAGAATGTGTATCAAGTGTTTGCATGTGGGCAATTATGTTAAGTGTTTTCCTAAGAGATGATATCTGTAGGAATTGCATAATAATACCGGGATTAATGCAGTTAGTTAGCATCAGGCGAGGCCCAGGCAGCTCCTCTCCATCTGCTCTGGCCTTGCCTGTGTACTGGTGGATGAGTGACTGACTCTTCCAGTGTCACATAAGCTGAGCGGGCAGGAAAAAATCGCATGTATGTGATAGAGTAGTGCCAAATTCCTTTCTTTGCCAAATGTATCCAGTCATCTCTGGAAATACGCATTCTTCTAGCCCTAGCTTAGGTCATAAATGAAAATGGGCCTCTTCGCAGGTGCATGCTTTTATAGATATTAGCACTGTGATATTAGAGGCTGGTGGGTGTTCCGTTCCTTTAGATATTCCCAGCTAGGTAAATACAGAGAATAATTAGCATTGTGCAAAGATGTCTTTCATGTGGTCCTAAAGTAAAAGGGACATGGCTTTGGGATGTTAAGATGTTTGGTGCAGGAACCCACCCACTTCTTGTTTTCTTGAGTCTTGTATTGAAATATAAATTTTGTAAAGATACATCCGAACTCAACTGTGTCATCTTGCTGCTTGCTAAGTACTTTCTGCTGATGAGTCTTATTACTTGTTAATTATTTAATGTAAACACCAGGTGTAAAGAAGGAACACCATGCTTTCTTGCTCTATTTGATACGATTGTAAAATAGACCACATGGATGCATTTGTTTATATGCTCTTGTCGGATGCTAATGTCTGCCTCTTTTTCAAGTACCAGTTTTACAGTCAGACAATGCTAAGACGTTAATGTATTGGGTTTTTTTTCTACCTACATGATTTTTGATAGGTTTTTAAGATAACTACGAGGGATTTTTAAACAACACTGTTGCACTTAGCACTTTTCATCTCAGGATTGTTCACTTTGTTGTGTAGGCAAACACTGCTGCTGCACTGTTATCAGATTGTGAAGCTGAGGGCCAGTTTCTGCTTTGAGAGAGGAACAAATAAGATTAACATTCAAATTTATTAACTGTTTATTCCAACCTTAAACATCTTTGTAACCTTTATGGAAATGTTGTGTATCACTTAAAATGAAAAGGACAGAACAGAAATTTCACTTTTTTTTTTTTTTTATACTTGAGGTTTCTCTGAAATACTTCTGAAATGTTGAATGACCTCCAAACATTTCTGTAAGGAACATATCATCCCCTATTGTCCCATATCATTAAAACACAGAAGGCAAGTGAGTAGGGGTGACAGCTCCCAACAGTTTTGCATCGAGAGAATAACAGTCCCAATAAATTAGAGACAACTGTCACCGTTCATCATCTGCAGTATAAAATAGAGCTTGATGGAGTATAAGGGATGTCCTTGGTTGTGGTGAGGAGGCTTGTGGCAGGATGCCGAAGATAACATAGCAGCGATGGGAAGAAAGTCTTAAAAGTGGGGGGAGCATTATTCTGCACGACCGGCCGCCCTGCATGGAGGCAGCACAGGCAGTAGTTCAGGTCAGATAACTTTAGGTGAGGTAGCCTGAGATAAGACTGTAGTTTTCAGCCAGTACTCACAGTCTACAGACTGGGGTGTGAACGCTGCTGTTGCCAGATAAATTTCAGCAGGTAACTGCTGTGTTTTATAAGGCAATTTTGATTTTGCTTCCATTTCTGCTGCACGCCAGAAGCTGATGTTTTCTCACCAGCTGTTACTCATTTCATACTACGTTTACACTAACTTGTGAAAGACTGACTCTGTAGCCTGCGCATTTAGATTGGGACTCAGATTGCCTTTTGCTTACTTAAAATTACTTACCTGAATGTGCAAATAAAACTTGAGATAAACCTGTGGAGGCATGATTAATGAGTTTTCAGTGCTCAGTTGGATACTCTGACTATATGAAAAACGAGGCCTCTTTCAGGGACGAGTTGAATGACTATAAAAAACTACAGTTGGCTGCTTTATCACCTCAGCCCTGATGCTGCAGTAGATAATTAAAATACATCAGTAAGGCATTAATGATGAAAAAAACTTTTTAAAAAAACCTTTGTTTGAAGAAAGCACATGACCATATGGAAATTATTCTGTATGTTAGCAAGTTTCTGTGAAATTGAACTAGAAAATATTCAGTCTCTGCTGAGCTGCCTGCCATGTTGACTAGCAGACAGAAAAACTTCAGTTTCAACATTTGGAGGACAGTCTTTCAGACACTTGAATTTTATTTTTACTTTTTCGTTAATAAAATGAACATTTCTGAAAATGGTGAAACTGTAGTAATAACTTTACAGCCTGTGGCCTAAGGACAGGCAGTGAATAGAACTTGGTCTCCTTTTTATTCCCTGGTTCCTCTATGGGTAATGAGCTCGGCCTCCTGCAGTGTTTTCTAGGGAATTCACTTGTCTTTGTTTCTGGTTATGAAGTCCTTCAGCTGGTCATTAATCTCCAGGAAATGTTATGGAGCTTGAGCCTTATTACTTAAACAGAGTTCATCTTGTGGTTAGCTTTTGTTGCTCAAGATGTGTGTTTCTTAATAAAGAAAAGTTTCTTTGGGGGTAGTTATTGTGAGTTACACTCTGACTGTAAGTTCACATCTTCTGTTGGATACATAGCTAAAATACTGTAGTAGAGTCTTTTATTTTGAATACATACTGCTCTACATACATATGAAACCTGTTTCGCAAGGACTAGATAACCTGTGGATATCTAGTGAGAAGCTTGATTATGGATATGTCTCTCTAATTAGAAGAAATGAGACAAAGCCTGTCCCATGTGTAATGTTTGTTGTTCATTGGCATGGGGCAGATGTTAAATGGCAAAGAGGGAAGGAGCAGAAAATAACAGCCATTTCAAACAAAAATGTTGTGTTAGAGGTAGCACCAGGAAGTGGACTTTGGATCGTCTAGTCTTGGAGAAATAAAACAGCTTTTGCAAAGGATTTTATTATAGTTTGTTTTGCTGGAAAATTGATGGGAGTGGGAATGAGAGGAAGCAAAAATGGTGGAAAAAGGAACCTCTGAAGCAGCTGAGATGAGATTGAATGGTGCTGCATTGCTACCTCCAGCCATCACCTCTGCGTTCTTCTCTGTGCTGGCACCCTTAAGACTTGTATCTATTGGTTGTAAACAGCCATAAGGAAAAAAAAAATTAGTGGCTGAAAGATTTCAGGTGTCATGACTGAGCTAGCAGGAGACTAAATTAGGTATAGGTAGCCATTTTGTCATGGTTGCAGAGAGAGGAGTGACCTAGAGGCATGCTTTGTCTTATGTGCTTGGCTAGCACTATATGAGGGACAGCCAGCGAGAGCTAGAGGGGCGCAAATCAAATAGCAGTGACTTGGGAAATTAAGTTATATTTTGATGGCAATAGCATGAAGTGCAGCACTCAATAATAGTGTCTTAATTTTCTCTTTACATTCTCCGTGTTTTTTGCGTCACACTTTCAGTAAAGTATTAAGAAACTTCAGTAGGAGCAGAGGCTGTATCATCACTACCTGACTTAGCCAAGAAGCATTAAATATATTTGTTATGTAGAAGGAATAATAATAGAATAGAGAAAGTGAACAGATGTTAACAAAACAGTAGGGTTTTCTTCCCCACACAAGATACAGGCTGTCTTCCACCTTGCTTTTAAACACCAGAAATAACTTTTTGTCCTCCAGTGGTTAGCAACGTCCTGATGTGTTTTTAAAGGTGTGACTAGAGGCTTGTGGCAGTCAGTCTTGAGTGACCACAGAGGAAGATAAAATGGGTAGCCTTCACAAGGACTCATTCCCCAAAGTGAAGGTGACAAGCTGATAACAGTGGTCCTGTTCCTTGTAATCTCACATAATCTCTTGATCTTGTCAGAAGGGAGCTCTTGTGCATTAGACTAATCATGGTATCAGGTCAATATCAAGTGGCCTGAGAAATCCAGCACTCAAGTGTTTTCCATCCCACACTCATTCTAAATGCTGAAATGTTGCTGTAAAAATTCTCAAACGATTGGGGATGATAAGCAGTTAGGTGATAATCGTTTTTGTCTACAGCTTGACCCTTGCACCCCTGTATGTACTGTGATGGGCATTAAATGATCATCTTTCTTTTTCCCTGTTTAAAGGGGATTTCAGCACGATAGGAGGTCTGTGTCCATTAAACTGGCCCGTCAGGATGGCTTTTTTCCTCCCTTCCTTTTATTTACAGGCTCCTGAAGTAACAAAATGAATTGCTCACAAGAGAGCCTCATTAGTCTTTAAATGAAAATAATTGAGTTCTTTTAGCCTATTAGTGCTTAAGAATAGCCTTCTCTAAGTCCATTACCTCTGGGATAAAAGCCGTATTTGCAGCTGAATAAGCAACATGTACAACATGACTTGTTGCTAGGG
>NW_009648959.1:536478-544201 GCF_000708025.1 Charadrius vociferus
CGGCTTGTGTAGTGGATAAAAACTGAATGACCTCGAACTGCATTCTTGAAATCCTCTTTACTCTTCAGTTGGCAGTCTGAAAATATTTCCATAAGTGACTCTGGCTTTCTGGAGCTGCTCTCATTCCCTTTCCAACTCGGACAGTCAACGACGTGGGAAAAGAAGCCCCTCCTGCCTATTGGGGCCAAATCTACAAGGGCAACGCTCGCTGCAGTCGCTCGGCTCATCCAAGTGAAATGCCCAGAGCCCAGCCACGTGTGGCTCGATTGAAGCATGTGAGATGTAGGCAGAATGGACTGTTAAATTGGCAGTTCTTTCCTGGTTTCATCACTACAGCAAAGGGCCAACTTCTTTGCAATGCAAAAGACCATTGCAGAATACATCCTGGGAAGGCAGAAGTTCAGTAGCAAAACGTGTAATAACTGACTGCAGGGAGTAAAATAATTTGGAGCACCTTTGCGAATTTCTTAGTGTAGCTTTATCTCAGACCTCACCGTTGCTGGAGTCCTGAGTTACCGCTGGAAAGCGTGTCCGTGGTGCAGGTCCTGGATTTGGCACCAACACTGTGTGGCCTAACCCAGTGGTCTTGAGTGGTGGTGGGCATTTCGTGTTTTTAGTGACTGATACCTGGTTTTGGTGGACTCATTGATACTAGCCTCCATCAAGATTGATTCCAAGGTTGTTAACATAGAGCGGGCAGTTTAAAAGTGTGTTGAAAGGAGTCTTGCCAGAGCACCTTTAAACAAGACATTTAGCTCTTTATCAACAACAAGGCACGTAAAAATGCTTTTTGCTCTTCAACAGCTTTTTGTAAGAACTGCACAGAACACAGTGCAGAGGAGAAGAAAATGATGTGCCATACTGATTAATATAAGAAACTTCAATACAGCAGGTCTACAGCAGTGCCTTTATTCAGCTTGGTTTTATCAGATGGGTCCTTTTCCCCCTGTGGAAATGAGGACAGTTCAGTTTTAGAACTCATCCTTTTTGAATAGCAAGTTCAGGAGGTGATACTGGATGGGTGAAAAAAAGGGTAGTTAATAATTTTTAAAAGTTTAAATGCCAAAAAGGGCTTGGTGGTTATTGCTCTGACATCTACTGCCTTACTTTCCAATGTCTGTCTGTTGCAAAGACATTGCGCAGGACAGGGGTGACCAGTACAGACTGCAACTCTCTCAATACTAGCATGATATTAATAATAACAAGTGACAGAGGCCCAAAAATTCTGACCGTGTCTATAATGTGAGGCTGTGTCCTACCCACCCTTTGGATAGATGTTGTCGCTGTCTCAGTTTAATAATAGAGACAAGAATCCCACAAGGCTGATGCTGGCTGTCATTTGTTTGACTGGTGGTCATATTTAAAAGGCCTCTTGGCCAGAGGTATCTTAAGTCTTAAATATATGGTACGAAAGAGCTGTGTATCCATTAAAATGCTCTGAAACTCAGTGACGAGGACTGTGCACCAAGTATCAGACAGGAGCATTTGCAGGCTTTGGTATTTGCATTGGTTTTCCGAGGTGATAAAGCCATTTGTGTTTGAAAATAATTTTCTTTATCCTAAATTCTTCTCAGCACTCAAAGCTTTTTTAATCTTTGCATAAATGGGAACACAAGCCTGTATCTTATACTCGAGAGGGAGTTCATTAAATTGTAGTACAAATTTGTGTTTCAAAACGAAAATCTACTCAATCCCCTAGAGTGGAATAATATGTTATCAGTTGATCTCTGCTTTAAAGGGGAAAAGAAAGAAAGAAAACTTTCCCTGGAGTGATCATTGATACAAACTCTTCTTAAGAGAAGGAAAGGTGGTGGTTTAGAGATGGGTGTTTCTAATTCAAAGTTGTCAAAAATAGCCTTTTGTTTGCTAACACAAACCCTGCTAAAAATAGATGGCTACTGTTGCTTCAAGTGAACTTGTCACTGTTTGTGTTTGAGTGACTATAATGTTTATCTTCTTGCATTTCAAGGGAGCTCTCAGGCTGGAGAGCTTTTTTGTTCTCTTTGTGCTAAGTATATTCCAGGGGGTCCCACTTCTTGACTGGGGCTCTGACGAAGGATTTAGCAGTAGAAATGAGCAAGTCAGTCAGAAACTAAGTTTCTGAGTAAAAGTGGGAAATCATAGCAGCAGAATCCCTTTTCCTTTAGACAGATGTTTTCCAGGACAGCTGTTCAGTGAAAAGGCTTGGAATGGCTGAAATCTTGGTTTTCCATAGCATTTCATATCAACTCCCTATCCAACTCCAAAATCTGCTCGTGTGTCTAGATGTCTCTTCTTGGATTGCTATGGGGCGTGTTCGGAAGCAGTTCACCTGCAACTGTCTGCTTTGCTCAGGGTATCCATACAGCTACATTAAATGAGTTAACCAGTTTGTGTTCAGTATTTCCTTGATGATTGTTGATTAAAATGTAAAAATTATCAGAATTGGCATAGGAAACTAATGAAGAGAGCTCCAAAGCTATAAATATGAGAAGCTGATTGTCAAAATTGATGCTAACATTTTTACAACATAGTTTGATTGATGTAACAGTTAAAATGGCAGCCTTGAACAGGATGCTTTTGTGAACAAGATAATTTATCTCAGCAAATGCGTTCACATAAATGTTTTAAAATGAAAGGCATGATAAATCTGTCTGGAGCCTGCACACAGTAGAACTACCAAACCTGCCACCTGTTAAAGATTTTAATGAACTGTTCTTTATTTAACAGAAAAAGTCAAATTAATGCTGTCACTTGCCTTTGCTGAGACTTCTCTTATCGGAGGCACTCTGAGATACTGTTTAGGAAATGCTTCTAAGTGCAACAACTCTGGTATTTTAGTTAGAATTGCAGCAAACTGCAAAGAAGGCCATTAAATCTTAAATGTGGTTTTCCTGCAGCCCAGCCATGAGGATGGGCTTTTTGTTCAAAGCCACCGGGACCCAGTGTTTTGTCAGGAGCCAAAGGATGCCCAAGCTCATGTTGTGCCATGAGATTAATGGGAAATTAGTTCCTCTGGATTTTCTAAATAGAAGATGATGTTTGTCAGGGTAAACAAAAAATGTACTAGGATGTTGTATTTCTGTGTGTGAGAGAGAATGACCCTTTGACTGCATTAGTGGAGTTTTTTTGCAGGAGTGGGATAAGGGTTTACCCAAGTCTCCGTTCTGCAGCTTGTTTTCAGATGGGAATTAGGAGATGTGGAATATGTCAGACTTGAAACATCTGCATAAGGACAAATGCCAGAGTCTGCAGAAAAATTATGTGCTGTTTTTTTTACCACTGATGAGTTAAGTGTGTTGCTTAAGGGCCTTAGATTGGCGATGGTTTGGAAGATTACAGTTTACTCGGATCCTACGCTCTTCAATGAATCACCACTCTTGTTTTTCATCCAGGAGCATAGTGGTTGCTTGTTATGTAGCCCCTTGGTTGTCCTTCACTTGTGGATGTGGAAAACCTTTCTGGCTGAGTAAATAATACTCAACTTCTAGTTAAGCTGTGCAATGGCCAGAGTGAAGCTCTCTGATGTTGTAGAAGGACTGTAGAAGGCAGAAACGTGCTAGAAAAAGTAAAAGCAGTAGGTAAGGAGGTAGAATAGCAAGGGGGAAAGCTGTGAAGAGATTTGTGAGGTACATAGGCAAATGAGCACGATCAATAATAGCCACTGGTAGCAGCACAGGAGTTGTAAAATTAAATCCTTAAAAAATAATAACGAAACCTCATTAATCACCTTCATTGTCTATTCTGAGTTCAACTGGCTTTGAAGTAGTCTGTTGAAGCAGCCTGGAGCCAATGGCTCAAGTGTGAGATTGGAAGTCAGGAGCTTTTCTGCTTTTCTTTTGGCTGAACTACTTTTTATCCCATGAGACAAAATAATGTGACAGTTTTCACAAGCAACTCTAAATTTGAGACTCCCCCTCCCTTTTTCTTGCCATGCCCTAATCAGTACTTCGGTTTCCCATGATGAACCCAGCCTCCAGCTGTAGTCAGTATCCTCAGTATTTGTGAGCATGCCACAAAATGGGGCCGCTTCTGGTTAGGCTCCAAATTAAACATTTCTACTTGCAGACTTGTGGACTAACAGATTTGACATCTTTGCCCTGTGTTTTCACTTTGAAGAAAATAAATGTTCAACAGAAATAAATGTGCATCTAAAAATGCTTAAAACTTCAGGAGCCGTCTCTCTTTCAAACATGCAGATTCCAGAATGTTGACAGCAGATGACTGGCATGAACTATTTTTTCTTGTTAGTTGGAGGAAAGGCCCCTTTTCAACAATAACTCCAGGCAGGGAGCCATCCAGTAGCCAGAGTATTGGTGTGTTTGCCAGAAAACCTGGAGTTTTTTTTCTGTTCACCTGCTGTGTGAACTTTGTCTTTGTTTCTCCTCTTGCATAAATTGCAGTTCATCCTCGGTTCATGTAAGGGATACTGAGGTCTCTCCTGCAGACTGTGAAGACCTTCATGGTCATTTATATTTTTGTAAATTATTAAAATAGCAACGTGGAATCTAAACTATTTATATTAATATGGTGTGGAACAGAGCAGCTGCTACGGTGCAGTTAATAATGTTGGCCTTCAGTCACCCTGAATCCATTTTTACCCTAGACTGTCTGGCACTCTGCAAGATACGCTCCTCCCAACAGGTCTGCGGAAAGCTTGTTACACTGTCTTATGGAAAAGCATATAAATGATGGTTTGGTACTTAAATATGAAAACCCATAAAAAGCTGTGATAAACCCAGGTACACTCAGTTCTCCTTGCTGTTCCTTCACAGAATTTTATACAATAATTTCAGCATTATTCGAAGTGGGTAAAAATCCAGATTATGGAAGTCTTATTTATTTTCACTGAAGGGAATGCTATTTTGAGACAGCATAATCATGAAAAATATTGACTATTTTTAAAAAACATCTTTAATTTAAAAGGTCAGCCTCCATGCAGTCCCTGGTAATGTCCAGAAGGGAGTCCTTCTGGAGCCTTTTGGATATGTAGGGAGCAACTACGTAGCTCAGCTTCATCAAGACTTCGATATGGTCCCCTGTAGTGTCCTTACAGACAAACTCCTGAGATAAAGGATGAAAAAGTGGACTTTTTTCCCATGGTTACCTTTTGAGTACCCCTTGCAAGCTGTGTTAGCCCTATGACTATATAATTTTCATCACGCACCTTGTAAATTCCTCCTGGAGTAGCAAACTGGCCTTCCTGTCCTGGTTGTCAAAGGAGGTAAGTAGGAAAGGGATATCCAAGGGGAAACAAAAAGTCAATTAAACTAGTGCCGAGAGGATTTGGTTGTGATGGTCCTTGAGTAGTTTTTGCATTATCCAAGGTTGATTTTGTGATCCAGATCAGTTTATGGCCTTGCTGCAACTTGACAGAGCCCTGAATGCAGGGTGCAAGTTAAGGATTATAAAGAAACCGTGTGTACACAAAAACCCTCACCCAGACCTGTGCAAGCAAAATTGCAGAACTCTGCATGTGTTCTGCATAACCGAACTAGTCCGGAAGTTTGGGGCTGTTGTGATCCATTGGTACATGACTTCACCTAAACCAGCTCCCACTTAATCTTGCCTTGATTTTGTAATTATTTAAATTAGGGGATATCTGGCACTTTTTCTTACCTAGCTAGTAATTTAAACATTGTCCTCGAAAAACACATCAAATGATTGTATTTTGAGCAGACTTACATAAGCGTAATGGAAAACTTTTTTTTTTTTTTCCCAGTGAAACCTACAAGACCTATATTCTACATAGCTCTTCCTTGCCTTAGTCCCCGCACATAGGAAAGCATTAACGCAAATTCAGCTATAGCACCATGCAGTAACTTCAGGGTGAAAATAACAAGTATTTGATTTATGTTGTATTTCCAAAATTCCACCTTAAGTTGTGAAAGTATGTTTTAATTCATAGATATATTTATGTACGTATCAATTTTGCCCAAGAATCTAGTTTTTAGAATACCCTCGTCTTGCCAAAAGCATCATCAGCTTTCCATGGAAAACTCAGTATGTTTATAAATCATGTTAGTGTTTTGTATACTTGCATCCATCAAGTATCAAACAGTTCAGTTCCTAAGGCAGCTTTTAATCAGCCAGAGTTCTCTGCTCAATATTTAGGTGGCATAATAAAAATATTTAAGGATACTTTTCAACACATTACTAATACGTTGATTAAGAAACAGCTAGACCTCATGCAAAAGCTATAAAAATGTGTGATTCAGAACAGTTATATATCTGAGAAACTATCTGAGAAGTCCAGTTTTAAGTTGGAAACAGTATCACGGAATGGAATAAGCAGACTAACATGCCGAACTGAAAGTAAAACCTGGAAAAACACTACTGGACACAAATTGTACTACTTGAGAAGTAATTTGTAATCAGTGAATCAGAATTTTCCAGTTGTGTTAATTGTTCAGATAGCACAGAAGACATGACCCCAGTCTTCATGAGATAGGATCACTGCTAATTAATGTAATCCCTTAGACAAGGACAGAGTATCTTACACTAGATGCCAGAAAGCTAAATGAGCTATTTAATTTGTGTCAATGTGCTATTTGTAGTGCGGTAGCACCTATAAGCCATGCTCATAAAACATTTACTGTATAGACAAAATATAAACAAAGCATAGATGCTAAAACAACAAGCAATATAGACATTTCAAAACCTTGCAAAAAGAAAGATAACCCTTGCCGTTAAGCTCTAAAACTTTTCCATGAGAAACTAATTTTTTTTTTCTTCAATAAAGAACTGCAAGATGATAACTTATATAGGACAAGCAAACTCCACTGGAATATTCTTGCTAGCCAAAAGCCAACAAGAATATTTGCACAGAAAAAGAAAAAACAACTTCTGGTTGTGGAATTGTATTCCTGTTTCCATGTCTCTGTCTGCCACCTTTCTTTATTTATGCTGTAAAAGTTCACTTTATGCGTAATTCCCAGGAAATCTGCAGCAACTTCATCCTTTACTACATACTGACGGGGAAATGAATTGTCCTTAGGTGGGATGCTTGGCCATGTATAGCTTTCCTGGAAAAAAGCTCTGTGTGTTGGGGTTGGAAAGGATTTTACTTCTTAAATTCAACATGTAAGTCATAAAACAAACAAAAACCCCAAACCAAACCAACGTATTTGAATCATCCGTTTTCTCAAGGCAAGAACAGTTTTATGTTAATCATTCGTGATAAATACTTGTCTTTATCTGTATTTGAAGTGCTTCAGAGCTGAAGACTTCAGTCTCTCAAGGCTGTGCTCTCCAGCTGTTTGCTATTTCTTCTGTTCACACTGGACCTAGAGAGCAAGGGTGGTTTGTGTATACTTAAAAATTTATTTCTCTTGTTTTACACAGAATCACAGAATGGTTAGGGTTGGAAGGGACCTCTGGAGATCATCTAGTCCAACCCCCCCGCCAGAGCAGGGTCACCTACAACAGGTTGCACAGGACGGCGTCTAGGTGGGTTTTGAATGTCTCCAGAGCGGGAGACTCCACAACCTCTCTGGGCAGCCTGTGCCAGTGCTCCACTACCATCAAGGTAAAGAAGTTCCTCCTCATGTTAAGATGGAACTTCCTATGTTCAAGCTTGTGCCCGTTACCTCTTGTCCTATCACTGGGCACCACTGAAAAAAGACTGTTCCCATCCAGACTGGCAGCCTCCATTTAAGTATTTGTAAGCATTACTAAGATCCCCCCTCAGTCTTCTTTTCTCTACACTAAAGAGACCCAAGTCCCTCAGCCTTTCCTCATAAGA
>NW_009648959.1:545142-570026 GCF_000708025.1 Charadrius vociferus
GCACCCGAGGGTGCATCCCATCAGGCCCCATGGATTTGTGTATATCCAGTTTATCTAACTGATCTCTAACGTGCTCCTCATCAACCAAGGGATAGTCTTGCTTCCCCCAGACTTTCTCGGTTACCTGCAACGTCTGGGTCTCCTGAGGACTGGCCAAGTGGTATCTGACCTGGTCCTCCTCAACTGAGGGGAAATCTTCCTCTCTCCAGACCTTCCCCCTTGCCTCCACGGTATGGGATTCGTGAGGGACAGCTTTAGCAGCGAAGACCGAAGAAAAGAAGGCACTCAGTAACTCTGCCTTCTCTGTGTCTTCCACCACAAGAGCACCCATCCCATTCATCAGTGGGCCTACATTTTCCCTAGTCTTCCTTTTCCTATTGATATACTGAAAGAATCTCTTCTTATTGTCTTTAACTGCTGTGGCCAAGCTGAGTTCTGAGTTTTAGTAGGCCTTGTAAGAGTTCTGAGTTTTGGTAGGCTTTATAAGAGCAGAGTAGTATAAGTTGTCGTAAGCAAGACTGTTATCATAAGCTAAGCCAATAAGAAATGCTGACAAAAAGGTGGAGGGGAGGGGAGAGGAGGCTGAGAGGAGGGAGAAGGATAATGGTCTTAGATGAGAAACTTTGAAAGTGGTAAGTTATTTCTGATGGTCAGAAGCAGGCAGACCTCCACTTGGGATTTACCTGACCATGGTTTTAACCATGGTTTTAACCACTGCTGTTTTTCTGACTGTATGTTAAGTTAATTGTATTTAAGTAATAGTAAAAGGAGATTTCTTCTGGTGCTAGAGCAGAGTGACTACAGGATTCCTGATGGCTGGTGTGGCAGGGTCCCCTGTGAACCTGCCTCAGACATCTGATTCCGCTCCCTCCACTGCAAAGCCCTCTCTGGCAGGGTTTCCTGGGACACAGAAATGGTGAAATCTTAATTATTGATTTAATTTGATTATTATTCGTATGGTGTTACTCTTTTTTCTTTTAGTCCTTGTTGATGTTCTTCAGACAATGATGGCAAGCCACTGCACTGAAGCACGTGATTATTTTGAAGCAAATTGTTTCAGCTCCTTTTGGCCCACTGACCAGCTTTGAGAGAGAGGTTGTGGGTTTTAAAGCCCTGATCACTTGTGTTGGTTTTCTCTGCCTTCCCTGTGCCAGGTCTGCATCCACCTGTCAGCACAGGGTCCCAGGCTGGGCCCAGTGTTCATGCTGAGGCTGCTTCAGCTTGGAGGTGAACAGACAAGTTATTTGTTGCTCCATTGTCTGTGCTCCAGGGTGATATTTGCTCCTGATACATTCATCTGTTGTGATATATTCATCTGTTAACTGTTACAGTGGGTCAGGTCTTGACAGTCTGCTCTGAAAGCCAACCATAATTACCCATCTGTATTTTTTCCAACAAGGATATAGTGTTGTTAGTGTTTCCACAGACTGTTAGACTGTTTCCCCCCCAAATTAATCCTCCTGCAATGTGAAAGCATAATTCAGAATGGGACCCAGCAAAGCACTTGATTATCATTAGCAGTTATGGTAACTCTATATGTTTTTCTTTCCATCACAGACTGATCCTAATCCTTTCTATCAGTTGTGGGAATGAAACCAACATGAGTGTATAAATGATATCCATTTGACCCTTGGAGGTAAGGTAACCGTGTGCAGTGACCACTGGTCAAGATAGGAAAAGAAACCAAGATGGAATAGAAGTTCAGTTTTAGGGCCTTTTTTTCCCCTGTGAATCTTATCTTGAAAAATGTATAGTTCAGTATTTAATGACTGACTTGATTTAACCTGCTCGATCATATATTCTACATTCTTTCACAGTATTGCTGTATCTGTTAAGACTGTCATTGGAGAGCTCTGTATACAAATGTGAGGCCATACTTGAAATTTTCTCCTGCCATATATTGTCCTTTTGGGGAATAAATGCATTGTTTTGACCTAGATGTTCTCAGGACTAGAAGTCAGTAAATTTCCTTTGCAAAAGATGAAAGCAAGACTTGGTCCTCTGTGTTTTGCTGTATTGTGCCTTGTTGGCTTTTTTCCTTGGGAAAATGTTTTTATCTAATAACCTAAATTTCTTATTGACCAGAGCTACTGGAAGTAAGATTTTTCATAGCTGCCTCCTCTTCTATAGTAATTCAGTAATGCCCAGTCCCATTACTGTCTACTGATCAAAATTCAGTGGTCATTGCGAAGCCCAATTTTATCAAAACTTCCATGCATGCATCTAATAATGATCTTAGCTTGTACTCTCGAGTCCTTAAACTCAAGGCAGTCTCCGAATTTGTTTATACGTCTCCTTTTTCTTTCCTTCAGAAAATACCAAGGGGTCCTTTCTGTAAGCAATGTGGCAATTACAGCATGTTCCCCAAGAAGGCGCCTTATATTGTAGAGCTCCCGCAATATCTCTCGGTCACTGGACCCTATGACTTGTCCTGTTCTGTTAAATGAGCTCAGTTCCCTCTCCGAATCACAGTCCTAATTACTCCTTTTGGAAGTGCTTGTGTGGAAGCAGATGCACACCATGACTTTATGCCTGAGGTAACTCTCAAGAGTTGGCAACTCATAAATTGGCTCACCCCTATAACTATATCCCCAGCTCCTTATACCCCCCTGTGACAAACTTGGGATAGAAAAGCAAAATCTCTGCAGGAGGAGCAGTGTTTCTGCCAGAAGCTGGCGACATATAATTGAATAAGCTCATTCATTAGGGAGAAGCCGGGGGAGGGTAGGTAAAATAGAGGTGTTAAAGCTTCTCTAGATACCATAGAAAATCTGCTTTAGAAAGGAAGGCTGCTTCATACTAATCCAAGATCTGTCTGAAACTCTTTAAAATAGCAGGCAGAATTTAGAGGTGGGAAGAGAGGATGTTCAGTTTTAATTTCAACTGTAAGGTAGAGGTTGGTGCTGTGAAACAGATTCAGAAAGAGGAAAAAGCTTTTAATAATTTCAGACAGTGTCTCTGACATGGTCAGGAAATGGTCACTCTTCTTTCTTGCCCTTACTAGAGAAAAGAAAACCGTAGGCATGATGAAGTATGGCTGTATCTAGCCTCTGGTTATAGGAAAACTTAATTTTTTTTTGTGGTGTTACAGCTTAATTTGGTGTGAGCTTTCTTTCTCTTGTGGAACAAAAAAAGGGAGTTTTTTTCTAGTGGCTGCTTAAGCCAAGGTTGCTTCATCCTTGAGGAAAGAAGTTTCTCTCAAGCAGAGAGAAGCACTCAACCATTAAGTGAAATGTGTGGCAGGAGAGAAAGATAGAAAAATCTTTAAAGAAGTTGTAATCACATCCTAGTAAAATTGCCAGCTCTCTCTCTCATGTCAGAATAAATGTTTTCATGCTCATAGCCAAGTACATGTGGTATTCACCACCACAGAGGTGAATTTACTTGCTCTTTAAAAAATTAAGCTATGAGATAGGTTTAAACCTTTCCTTAGGTAAAGGAAAAATCTCCTTTATATTCCTGTTTGTGGAATTTCTGAGAACTGAATGACAATTCTCATTCTTCAACAGAAACAAACTAGAGTAATGTGTTAACATAGCGGGGCAAGAAAATGTCATAGAATCATAGAATAGGTTGGGCTGGAAGGGACCTTTAAAGGCCATCTAGTCCAACCTCCCCTGCAGTGAGCAGGGACATCTTCAACTAGATCAGGTTGCTCAGAGCCCCACCCAACCTGACCTTGAATGTTTCCAGGTATGGGGCATCTACCACCTCTCTGGGCAACCTGTGCCAGTGTTTCACCACCCTCATTGTAAAAAATGTCTTCCTTATATCCAGTCTAAATGTTCCTTCTTTTAGTTTAAAGCCATTACCCCTTATCCTATTGCAACAGGCCCTACTAAAAAGCTTGTTCCCATCTTTCCTTTAAGTACTGAAAGGGTGCAGTAAGTTCTCCCCAGATCCTCTCTTTTCCAGGCTGAACAACCCTAACTCTCTCAGCCTGACTTCATAGGAGAGGTGGTCCATGTCAAATCCAATAGAATTTATGCCAGAAAAAATGTATGCTGTATATTGACTGATTTTTATCCAATCTACCCTACTTCTTTTGCAATTTCTCTGTCCTCCTCTGTCTTCATTCCTGGCATGTTACATACCCCCTAAAATCTGAAAAGCCCCTTCCCGCTGGATGCCTCAAATATGATAGCACTTGTTGTTCTCTCCCTGTGCATACTGCAAGACTGTAAATGGCTGCAATAACTGCAAGACAAAGACTGCATCATTTCCTGCAGTAATTGTACTTCTTCCAGAACTTCTGGTTTCTTAAGTGGTATAAAAATCTACTCTTATAATAAAAATTAAAAAATCTTATTCTCTTATAAGAAATAAATAAAAAAAACCTATAACAGAACATCTGGTTCCTTCATTCTCTTGTAATTATAGCTTGCATTAACTTTTTGTTGTTGTCCCACTATTGTCACGTGTGCTAGAAAATCTGACATTACGTATATATAACAGTGGCAATTCAGTAAAATCAGTAAAGCTTGTTTTCTTTATATAGTCTTTACTAATAAGATTTAAAACCCCTAATGTACATGGGGGTAAGAGATCTCTAGACAAAAATACTTCCTGTTTAAATTGAAGAACAGTAATTGTGTAGCTTCAAAATATCACTGGAGAGTAGTAGTCAGAGCATTTACACTGCTTGAGTCACAGTTACAATCTTTTAGGGCCGCTCATGGCACACCAAATTACCTGATAGATTATAACAGTAGGACAGCAACGGGAATGACTGAAATATTTTGAAATCAACCCGTTTTTATTTAATTGGGTAGAGAGGCCAGTGCACTTGAAGCAAAGAGCTGGCCTCTGGCAGAGGGGGCTTTTTTTGCAGACTAAAGCTCTAAAAGTAAGTTTGCTTTCATGGTAAGTAGTAACAGCAAACGCCAGAGCTGCAAAATGGTCACAAGCAAACCAGAGGCACTGCTCTTGACAAAGCAAGCCAAGCCATGTCAGCCAGCATGCTGTGAACCCTGCTGGGTCATGCTGTGCTGCAAGACCAAGCGAGCTCAGGATCTGCTGGGCTTTGGCCAGCTAGAGGCAGCCGAGGCAGTTCTCTGCCTCTGTCCCGGAACTGATCCAGGGTTTGGAGCCAGCTGGTTAACTTGCCCAGGTCCCAGTTTGGAATACAGGTATCTCTGTGTAGGTAGTTACATGAAAGAGCTGGATTTCAGAGTTGCTCTGCCCCTATGCAGCAAGTGATTTTACTGGCATTTTGGAAATACATTGGAACGGTGGAAATCAAGTTGGATTTTTAAGAGGTTACTGCAGTCAAACTGTGCTTTTAGTGAGCGCAATGCAGGCTTAATTATTGACCTCAGTATAAATGGGTTTCGGCCTGTGCTGTAAATTTTCCTCCTCACCTTGTGTCTGTAGGTTCCTGACAGTGCCAAGGGCTCACTTAGACTTGAGATAACCTATTTTTGTGATAGTTTAAAGGCAAAAACAGTAGTGATGTGAGGAATGAGATTTTATGATTAACTGATATCATTTTATGTGTTCATTTTATCCTTCTTTGCTATGCATCACTTGTTTATGAATTCACAGTACCTGTCCATGTCTGCATGTACATGTAGATATATACTTGTATGTATGTGCATGTGCACACGTATCAGGTATATTATTTAATCTGGGTTGACTAACGGGCTTTACTGTGAAATACAGTGGATGCCTTTCAAGCTACAACCTTGTAAATACTAGTGATGTTGAGAGCATTATCCACTAAATGTAGTATTTTTCAGTTTAAGATATCATCCAAGTTGAAGTGCACAGTTGTTCTTAAGTATGACACTCAAGACTTTCCAGAAACAACAACAGTGTCAAAAGAAACCATACAACAGCGTTGCATTGTACATGGCTATGAGTCATATGACACGTACCCAAAAATCCTTTCTGCCTCTTAATTCTCCCCATCAGCTGCCTCCTTCCAGGCTGATGACCTTCCTGCCTCTATGAGAGCTGATTTTTCTTTACCCCTTCCTCCCTCTCGGAGCAAACCTTTCCTAAGAGCTGTGGTGCAGTTTAGTCTGGCACCACCTAGAGAGGGAGAGGGCTTCACATGGGGAATAGCAGTTGACCATGGGCTGCAGACCCAGCACTATCTCGGAGGATGTTTTGTTTTTTTTTCTGAGGGACACAGTCCAGCTGAGTTGGGAGCCTTCTTGCAGAGAGGCATGAGTAGCTGGGCTATGTTTGTTCAGGGGCTGCACTCTGGCAGGGATAAAACAGTGGAAACTTTTGCTGCCAAGCCAACGCAGCCACTTCTGTGTTGTCATGGTTAACCAGTTAATCAACCTCTAGCAACAGACAAAGAAGAAGAAACTATGTGAAGATCCTCTATGCTAACTGAAACTGTACTGTACCAGGAAAAAAATCCTGGGAAGAGTTTCCCATGAAATAAGAAAAACAGATACGTAAATGCAGTACTTACCTTGAAAGCTGAAGTAAAATTCAATGATCTTTGATAAATCATCAAAGTTGGAATGGCAAGAAGAACATCTGATGTAACTGCTGATACTGTGGACTTCTGAAGTAACATTTTTTAGGGGGCAGTGGGACAAACTATGAGCAAGCAAATAGACCAGTTAAGCTGGGGAACTGTATTAGAATAAGTAGTGAAGACGTTATTTTGGCAAGAAAGCAGTTAATTTTCTCATGTGTCTACATGCTTTTTGAATAAAATCCATCTAGAGGTATGGAAAATCATGTATTTGTCTTCATAGTTGCTGGTCAGCATCTTAAAGGCGTGGGAATTCCTTGTGTCATAAGCTTTCTTAAGGAAAACTTGGTATCTCTTGAACACAGGTGATGAGTCTGCTTCAGAAAATGAAGTTCAAACACGGCTGGGGAAAGTATGCCTAGGGAAGAGCAAAGGAAAAGAGAGAGAAAGAGGCACAGGGTTGCTTACTATTAGAGTGTTACACAGAGTGTGCGAAACAGAAATACCATCTGTCAGCTGGTTGCCATGAAGGACTTGTGTGGTGGCTATCCTGTCTCCTCTTCCATGCTTCCTCATGAAGTTCATCTGTGGAATGGTGCCGAAAGTGTTGCAGGGGACTAGTGTGGGAGAAAACATCTCTTTGAGCAAGACTGTAACGCTGTGACTGTAATCCAAAGTAGATCTATGTCATTGTTGCTGCACTGAGTATTTTATCAGGCACTTTGTTAACTGAGCAGTAATTTTTCTTCAGTTAAAGGTTTCATATTTGCACGTGTATAATTTTAACAAGAATGTTGTTGTTCTGCTATTTCAGTAATCTTTGGCTGAGGCAACAGTGTGCTTTACTAAAAGCCATGTGTGTGAGAAGCTTCTTTGGGCTTGATACTTGATTAGGGAAAAGGCTAATGCTTCTTGAGCAACCCTAACTTCTCCTTCATCCTATGAGTCACCCTCAGCTAGAGAAACTGAACTGCCCTGGTAAGGACAGAAGTGTTGGAAATTGAAAAACAACCCAGGTTTACGGCAGCAGGAGGTCTGCGAAATGCTGCTGACCTGGTGGAGGCATAGTCTGTGAACAGAATGCAACGGGAGTGAGGAGGGACTTGGGTCAGGGCCACATTTTTCTCCTACTCCCATTTTTCTATATTTCTATGGACTGTATGTCTTGTTCCCTGCTCACACCATGTTTTTTTCTTTGTTTTTTGAAAGCAGAATATTAATCTGGTCCAATCTGTAGTTTTGTGTTGAGATTTTTTTTTTAAACAGTTTTGAATGATTTGTAGAGTTTGATATGAAGCAACGTGAAGTTTTCTAATTATGGAACATTTACATGCACTGATACCCAAGTGAAAACATGTATTTCCTCTGGAAAACACCTTCATCTTTTATGTGCAAATTACTCTCTTTTTAGGTGTCTAAGACTATATATTTGGTTTTCTCTTATTTCCCCCTGGAATTAAAGATTCAAGGGGAAAAACAGAGCTTTATCTTGTTGAACCTTTGCAACTCTCTGATAGTCCACACTCTTTGCATTATCCAAGCTGTAAGGATGGGCCAGATGTTGTACCTGAATGGCCCAGAAAGACAACTGAGCAAGGGGACCGACAGTGATGTGGGGACTAGGATCGCCCTGCTCCTATCAAATAGCCAGCAGCCAGGGCTGTGCCATGTGAGAGGCCACAGGGATTTTGTTACAGTACAGGTGTGTTCCCTGGGTGTTAGCGTGCTCATGTGAAACACTGCTAACTGCTGAGAAACTAAGTAAGGGGACACTCCAGATAGCCTTAGTACAGTTATGTAGATAACTACAAAACTTACTAAAGGGGAAGTGTTGCCGTATGGTGGGTGTGAAAGCAGACAGATTGGGAAGTGAAAGAGCTGCAATCGCTCTCTTAGGCTTTCCCCACTAGTCTGGGGCATCCAGGTGCATGTTGCACAAACAAAGCTATTTTCTTATTTAACACCCCCCCCCTCCCCCCATATATATATATTTTTAAGTATTCACGTGCACTGATGTTTCCAATAATAGTTCTGAAAATAGACAGTCCAGACAAATTACCATTTGAGGACATGTTTTCTTTTTAAACCACAGCAACATTATGTACAGTGTTGCTGTCTGGATTCCCTTCATATTAACTTAGCTGTCATGTGTGGCTTTAGGCTTCACGTTTTAGTAGATTAAATAGGTTTCATCTATGAAATGAAGGTGGTAAGGTTATAAATATTATGACTGTTTTGTTGTTATGTTCTCAAAAATCTGTCATTAAGATGGCTCACTGTTAAGTAAATACTGAAATTTACATCAAAGAATCAGAGAGCATCACATTGTAATGAGACTGCAGCATGTCTATTGCTAATGAGTTGACAGCGAAGTTGAATGCAGTTTTCATTACTATCTCATAAATTGATTTTAGTTTACAGTGCTGTAGGCTGTCTCCTTAATTTTGTATTTTTGTTTAATTGGATACCAAGACATATAATTAGCTTAAATATGTTGTCTGTCTTCACTGACACAAGCTCCTGAACCAGTGAAATCTACTCCAGCGTGAAGACTCTGATCTGCACATCCTGTGTGCTGGGTGGAGCTTTTTTTAGGTAAAACCAACTCAAGCTGAAAGATAAAGTGGGCAAGAAAATTATACCGGTCTTAATGGTCTATCACATGTGACATAAAATACATGTAGTTAAAAATCCTTTTTTAGAGGTTTTTACTCCTGGTCTCATAATTTTCAGAAAAATGCATTCCATATATTTGCTGTTTTTTCTTCAGCTGTTATATTAGAAGTGGAGCTATTTTGTGACATCTTTTCACGTTCATATAATCTTTTTTGTTTATGATACTATTCTTGACTAATAAGGTATTTCACAGAAGGCTTTGCAGTGTGACAACTATTAACAGTTGCTGCTTGTAGCAGGTATGAATGAAAATAGCTTCTAATAGAACTATTGGACCAAGGCACTTAATGCTTATAATACATCTGTATATGTAGTGAGAGGGCAAAGCAGCCCACAACTGCTAATGCTTGCTGCTAATACCACCTCAGCAGAATACTGTTCTCTTTCATCTGATTTCAGTAAAAAGTATCATAGTATTTAATGTAGGTGATTTTGTGTGATCCGATAAAATATCTGTGCACCCTGTCTTTGGCTTCCTGTGACACACTGTGCCCAATGGCAGACAGCAATATATGGACAAGTCAGCGTAGAGCTCAGTCTCCGCATCAGCTGGTACAAATACTGATTTTTGTGAAACATTTGTTACCTCTTTCTTCAGATGACTTTTTCCTGTTGATTTGTAAGGTCTCCTTTGTGAGAGGACTATAGCATTCTGCTTGTCTTGCCTTCCCAATAATTGTAAATGCTCATAATGAAGGTTACAAGCCGTAGCAACAAATACTGGATATCAGAATTGATGGGTTTCCTCTACAGGGATATCTTTACTACTGTTTAGATGAGGGGTCTGACATATTTAGAAGCAGCATTTGGTGAAACCAGTATGGAAAATGGTGCTCCATGTTGGACTCAATGGTCCTTATGGGGCCCTTCCAACTCAAGATAGTCTATGCTTAAGCCGTGTAAGTTATGTAAGTTGTTTACTTTGGAGATAGGGACCCCGTTATGCAATAATTGGAGGATATTGGTAAGTAGGTATTAGCTCCCATTAACAGTGATAGAGAACTTGTACTAATACAATTCCTAGGATGCCACTTGGAAATTTTACCCCTGGACATCCATCCCACCATAATTTCGTTAAGGACTGCCTGCTAACTGAGCAAACAGTACTAGCAGGAGCTGTAATATCTTTCCTCTCAGACGAAAGGAGCAGCCTATTTGTTCCACGTGACATCAGGGCAAAGAGGCAGGGAGGGAGCGGGGGAGAAGTTCTCTCTTCACTCCACAGGAGCCCCAGAAATGTTTTGAGTATTGCAGGCGTTGTTTTTGATAACCGGTGTACATACAGCTAAAATTCCTCATATGCTTTCTTAAGGTAGTAAAGTTGTGATAAAGGCATTCAGTGCCCGTCACAGAGATTATCCAGCACCTATCTGCCTGTAGCAAATGCATCTTTGAATGCATTTGCTGGCTTTGCAGCGTGCCAGTCTGCTGGTGCTTCCATTGGGTGGAAGTGGGATGTCTTCTCTGTATTGCTTCCCTGGGATGTTAAGGCAAAAGGGCACAGAGCAGGGACTGGGTATGCATCCCACAAATTGAGATTACTCTTCTGTACGCATATGCTTTGCCTTTAGCCAAGAAGCCTAGCTGGTAAGTTCATCTGCCTCACACATGCAACTTCGTAGCTTTTTACTGACAGGGTGAAACTAACCCTTTCTTCTAGTCTCAAATTTTCCGTGCAGCACAGTAAAATTAGTACATGTGATTAGTACAAAAATCTGCATGACATCAAAACCCCAAGAGATGAAAAAACCTAAAGCCATTATTCAATGTCTCAATTAATTAAGGGGATCTATGATGTTGGCTTTTGGGATAATCCCTCCTCAGTCTCACTTTGGAAGTCAGCTGCTCAGGCGCAACGACACAAATTCATGTATACCCCAGTCCAAAATGAAGAAGTGTTAGTCTATCAGAAGCATGGTAACTGTTTTAATCCCATGTTTGTTGTTATTTTTTTCTTTAGGGTACCATCTTTCTGCCTGGCAACAGAGTAATTGAGCATCCTTGCAATGAAGAAAGTCCAGGAAAGTTCCTTTTTGAAGTTGTTCCAGGTAGGATATTCTACTCCACATAAAAAGTCCGTGCAATTTTGTTCTCAGTGAAAAATGGCCACATTTGTTCTGCCATAACAGAAGCTGAAGGTGATTAATGATTCAATTTAAGGGAAAAAAAAGGTTAATTTGTTAATACTTTAATTTATAATTTTTTCATTCACCTCCAGGCAGCGTGGGAAAAGGATGTGGTTTTTATTTGTCAATGTAAAGCATGATTGTTCATGGCAAGGGGCTGCACCACTGAGTGGTATAGTGACAGTACAAGTGTATTTGGTAATTATTTTAGATTATATTGGATGCTATGAAGTAGTGTGTCCTGTGATAACAAAGGAATCCATAACATAGCATCAACAGCTTATCAGAATAGCATGTGGGCTTGATGACATCAGTACCATCACTTAAGAATGCTCCCTGGTCACTGTTGGTGTACAAACAGATTTTAACAACAGCAAGCATCACTGATTTGGAACCCTAAACTTGTTTTTAGTTGTGTTTTTTTGATTGCGTGTGTTTTTTACTGGGGGTAGATTTGTCAACTGAGTGATATTCCTGACTGCGAGTATTGCTTAAGTGATTTGCTAGCCTTCTCTTTGCTACCTAGGACTTCTGGAGGGCAGACTTTGGCTTGTTTAAGGGACCTGGTTGACAGAGTCCCTTCAGAGGCAGTCCTAAAGGGCAAAGGAGTCCAGGAAGGCTGGACATTCTTCAAGAAGGAAATCTTAAAGGGGCAGGAGCAGTCTGTCCCTGAGTGCCGAAACACAAGCTGTTGCCTAAATTGTAGGAAGCCTTCAGAAAAAGCAATATTTCACTCTGATTTTGAGTTACCAGTACACTGTTAGGTCTCAACCACTGTCAGTGTTGCTTCTGCTCCCATAATTTGACTGTTTATTGCTGGTTTTCTGTGTCAGCACCTCTCGTTTTATTTTCTTCCAGCCTGAGCCCTTATGTGCGAAGGCTTAGCCCGGGGTCAACCTTCATGCCCAAGTTAAAGAGCCTTGGGCAGCACAGCTGACAGTGGGAGTGCCAGCTGCTGTCCTGATGGGTGATGCTCATGGGAGAGCATGATCACTCTCGTGATTTCCCAAAATATTTGTTATTCCATCTTTCTATGCAGTCAAGTTAAAAAGTAATTTGCAATTAGTATGTGGGCTGCCTTCAATATTTATCTGGAGCCTCCCTGAGAACCAGGTAGGAGTTTTTGTTTTGTTTGCTTGTTTTTAATTCTGAATATGGGGTTTTGAATGTGTTTAGGATAGCACCAGTATATTTATTTTCCCCCCCTTGCTAACAAGCATGCAGCTATAGTGACTTCATACTGGAGGAATTTTCCTGGTGAGATATTATGCTAAGGATTCATGACCAAAAAAAGTTTTTTGGAAATCAGATAGGACATTTCATACCACAGCACTTGTCTTTGGGGGATGAAATTAAACTTGAGACTCAGACTGACTGTGCAGGCATCACAGTGCCTGTAGAAGTGTTGTCAGCTGTATGTTAAACAAAGATGAAGCGAGTTTTGTCACTGTCGTTGTGTCACTGTTGCTTCTCAAGGCAAGTATTGTCAGCCTTTTGTCATGGAGCTGTTTGTCATCTGTATCCTCTTAGCAACTTCTAAGTCAGTTTTATAGGCTGACAGCAACAAAACTGAGCTCATTGAGTGTAATAAAGAAAAATACATTGTAGCCAAGGTTCTGTTTAGCCTTTGTTAGATTTCATATGAGAAAACAGCTACATAACAACATGATCTATTTGCAGGTTGGTTTTTTTTTTTTATTTTGTCAGCTTAAATGAATGTTGTGTTAAATGTATGGCGCTGAAGCTCATGCTGCTCTTGGATTCAGTTTTCCCTGTATTACAAGTTGAAGTAAATTTTAGTGTATGCAATAGTGACAAGTCCTCTTTTTGTCTTATGTCTGTGGGCAGCCTGAAAACTTGTGTGTGTGTGTGTTTATTGGTAATAAATGTAAACTATTTTGAGAATGTATGTGGGAGGAGGTTTATACTGTGAAACTAATTTTCTGTACGCAGCCATCTCTGAAGATGAATGAAAGAAATGTGTGTGGAGACAAGTATCTTGCAGTTTTGATGCTGTAATTAAAACACAGATGCCTTTAATTTGCATTTTGAAAACATTCTTTTCATTCCTTAAGTCATGACATGGTTTAACACTTAAAATTGTTCTTTCTTTTTTTTCTTTTGCTGTGCTGATGAAGTTAATTTACAGGAGTGAAACTGTCTCCTGTACAGCACGAGGCCCATGTCACTCATCTGCGCAGGAGTTTTCTGTACCAGAGTCAGTGTGACCAGGAGGTGATTAGTGATGTCTGTGGTTATTAACAGCTTCTGTTGTACTTGGAGGAATGTTTCATACTCAACAGAAACCGGAAGAGGGTTTAAATAAATACCTTTTTAATGGGAAATATGCACATATAGCAAAGTTGTGTGATTAGGTTTATTCAAGTGATTGTGTTTTCTTTTCTGATTGTTGCTAGTTTTATTTAGAAGATAAAATCTCTTTCTGTGTATTTGTTCCTTTCTAAAGGTATGCAGGTGTAATGAGGCATTTGTGTTCAAACAGAACTAAATCAGGTGACCTAGCTGTGGTTCAGTGAACTAGGTGTCACCCGTAGGTACAGCAGTGCAAAACAGAGGTACCTGAAAGTATTTTGCATGTGGGAGACTTGATTCCGGCTGGAGTCAAGTTGCTGCACCCTATTTGCACAGGAGGAGCTGAGCACAGAGATATTGGAAGCTCAGACTCGTCCACCGTTTTTTACACAAGGCTTGAGTGCCTTTTTTGGAATCCCCTGGGCTTTCCAGGTGTTGCTGCCTGCAGGCGTTTTGGGTGAGGGCAGTATGGGAAGCCCTGCAGTAGGAGCCTGTGGCTTTCCCAGGGATGTCCAGATGCTTGCAGAAGCTCCCAGAACTTGAATCCTCATCTCTTGATGCATTCAGGAAGTGCCACCAGCTCAAAATAATCTGGGACTATGTAGGTTATAGCCTAGAAGAGATGACGGTTATTGAATGAGCAAAGGAATGTGCTTCATTATTGAACAGACTTTGATCCTGGAAACTGAACTGCTCATACTGCTCCTTCCCTGGTTGCTGTTATTTGAGATCCTTATACTGTGGCTGATGTCCTGCTCTGCGAGAGTGAGAAATCATTTTACAGCTTGGCCTCAGGGGTAAAAAGTCAGGTCAGCAGTCCAATGGTATTTCACCATTTCAGTGTTATTGAATCATGTATTTCTTTGTCCCTGTCCTGTATTACATGCAGATTTCATAAGTAAACAGCACTGAGGACAAGCTTCCATGACTGTGTTCGCTAGCATGTGATCTGTTTGTGTGTTCTGTTCCAAGGCATGAGTTCCCCTAGAGACACAAATATCCCAAAGATTTCTCTGATGAGTTGTTCAGTTGCATGTGTGTTAATATTTAATTAGTACTGTTTAAACTAAAACATATATTTCCAAATGTTGATCTTCAGTATTCCTTGTGGAATCTTTTCACGAAATCACAGAATGGTCAGGGTTGGAAGTGACCTTCAGAGACCATGTAGTCCAACCCCCCTGCCAAAGCAGGTTCACCTACAGCAGGTTGCACAGGAATGCATCCAGGCGGGTTTTGAGTATCTCCAGAGAAGGAGACTCCACAACCTCTCTGGGCAGCCTGTTCCAGTACTCCGTCATCACCCTCACCTTGCTTGTAAACTTTGTATATGTGTGTTGTATTTTTCACCATTGGGAAAGTATTGTAGTCCAGCATGTGCATTTGTGTGGATTAATTTGTACTTTGGTAGTACTGAGTTACCGAAGTCTGTTCATCCCTCTAAAAGCATTCTCAGTGCAGCACCAAGCTATGTGTCTGCAGCTTAAGGCACTGTTTCATGCTTAGGGGTTATTCAGACTGTTAGGAAATAACTGTAGTATTTCAGGAAACTTACTTGTAGTCTCTGCTGCTTCTTTTTGCTGCACTTGCATGGCAGCTGATTTCTTGTGTGTATGGCTCCTGGGCTATCTCCCTTCCCATCAGGGAACACGAGATCTTTCTTGGGTCGTGGATGGTGGAGACTGCAGAAGGCACCTTCAGTACTGTACGCATTTGTTTGTTTAAGGTCAGTTTGTCAGACCTGGGAGCTGTAGTCAAGAGAACAAGCCCAAACAAATTGCTGAGGAAAATCACACCATTTTTATTGTGGTTTTGGTGAGCTCTCTCTGTGCAGTTTTTCTGTATGTGCAGCTTTTCAGAGAGCAGTTTCTCAGTGATGTTACGCAGCAGAAGTGTTGGTTCCCTTTGTGGTGCTAATTGAAAACAGGCCAAACATACTGCCACAATGAGACAACTTACTTCTGCTTCTTCAAGTAGAAGCACAGGATATAAATCAAAATACGACATGCACTTAAAATACTTAAGCTACCTGCCCAAATGCTTCAGCTGGAAAGGATGTGAAACAAAAGCAGTTTCATTGGACAGCCATGTACAGTCCGGTCTCAAGTGTTAGTTTTGATACTCTGGCAGTCTTTACTTCTATGTTCAAACATTTAGCTGATTTTCCATCACACCTTTTCTTGTGAGAATTATTTTCAGGTAATACAGAAGTCTGTAGCAGGTTTTACAAATTGATGTTAGGAAAGCGCTCCCCAGTGCTGTTGTGGAGAGTGCCCTACGAAGTATTTTTACATTATTTTGGAGGACTTGCGTTGTTGCTGTTCACAGCATGTTTGAATCTCATTTTTCTGGCATGAAATTCTTATGCTGTTCTTTCTCAGAACAGCAAACAGTATTTCATCAGGTTTCTAGGCTGACCTTACAGACTTGTGAACTCTTTGACTACAGAGCATTTCCCCAAAGCCCATGGCTTTCTTAGAGAATCTCTGCAAGGGAGTGAAATATTAATTCCCAGAACTTTGAAATTGCTAGAATTATTTTTTCATTAGTCAGAAAAAAGAGGTGTCCACAGGCACCTTTATGTCTTTAATTGCATACCATATGGCAAATGAGGTTTCCTGCAGATTGACGGTTCTGGTAGGGAGCATGAGGTGGGTTTGAGGGGTTTCTTTTAAGTTTCCTTTACATAAAAGGAAACAATAAACTATTTTGCTTCTGGTGCTGCAATAGGATTTCACTCCTCAAAGCTTAATGAATTTTTTAGTTCCAAAGGATGATGCTATTTCATTTCTGCAGGATAGCTGTCTTATATTTAAGTCACCTTAGATTTGCTTATGTCTGTGCACCCATGGCTGAGAGTCAGGAGAGATCTGTTTTGCATATGTGTATGTCATGCTGATTTCACTGTTGGTAAACAGGGCCTTTAGCCTCACAAATGTGTTGTGAGGTTTGAGAAGATAAATGGCTGCCAGTGTGTTGTAGCGTTATTAAAAACTCTCCAGTTCCCTGTTGATACACAGTGCTTAGCAGATTAAACCCTTTGAGACTTTCGCCATGAATTCTCAGACATACGAAATGGGAAGGCCACAGTAGGTGATAATTCTTGTCACCTACTGATTGGCAGTGTTTTTAAGTAAGGGTCCATGAAGGCCTGGAAAATGTGGGTTTGATAACTTCTCTTGCATTTTTTCCTAAGGGACACAAGTATGACAAACCAGGAATTACAGATAAATCTTTTTTCGCTAAACAAGCAATTTTATTTGTAGTACTCCCATGTACCTCAACAGATTGGGTACCGGATACTTACTGTAGCTTCTTTTTCGATGTTCTTCACTTCTGATATCAATACTTTGCAGTTCTATAAGTCATATGACAGCAGGACTTGTGTGGGATAGAAAAGGTTGGACTCTACAGTGAGGCACCAAACGGGCAGATGATTAGCTGACATGTTTGACTGTAAGTAGTATAATTCAATGTGATGTCTTGGGGATGGAAATGATTAGAGGGTTTTGAGCCCTGTTGTTTTGAAGTAGAACTGTTTGTTTTCTGTAAAAATGTAGCCTTGTGAGAAATAAGGGGCAAGAGTTCCCTGCCTTATCTTCTCAGGTGTAATTGCCATGTCCAAGGTGAGGATACACCCACATGTACTGCAAGTTGCTTTCCTTGAAGGCTTAGCAGAGCGTTAGGAACACCATGCGCTAAGCAAATTCCCTTCTTTTGACTTTAGAAGAAAATTGTTTGTGTATTATGAGGTTTCCTGCCTTACTGCAAAAAACACCCTTCCATAGCGCACATGCGCATGCACACACACCTGAGCACTGAGGTACTCTCTCTACCTTTGCTGTCACGCAGATGGTCTGTATTCCCTTCACCATCAGCATGGCTAGCACAAAATTGATTCCCTTTTCTCCATGATACAAACCCCAAAAATGAAGTGTTAAACCAGTCAGTGGCTTTGACTTGTTCCCTGCACTGAATTCCTATCTCCTCCTGGTGCGACCTCGGTGGATTTAATTGGTGCTGCCACAAAGATGAATGCCTCCCCCTGCACGCGCTGACAGCCAGCAGTGCCTCTTCATTAGCTGTCAGGAGCACAGGACCTCAAGGGCATTGCTGATACTGCCGACTGAACTAATTGTACCTCTGATATCTTCTGGAGGGAGCAGGCAGGCTGTTTAATCAAATAGGCACCAGCCTTGCTGCGCATAGATATCTCCGTGTAATGGCATATTGCGCTAAAGCAGCTTTAAGCACTGCTCATTTCCTATTGAAGATCTCTTGAACACATTGCCATCCTTATTAATAGAGTGATTTCTCAAAAATGTATTTGGTAGGGAGCCACCTCTCTGCATGTGGACACACTGGCATGCTCTGTCTCGTTCTCGTCCTTCAAAGGAAGCTGTAATAACGCTAAACTGCTTTTTTTAAAGTGACCTTTGGAAATGCATGGAGTCAGCGAACCAGAGAAATGAAGCTGGTTGATGCTTTGCTGCTTGTTTCTCACAAGGTGAATGGTGAGAGCTCAGTGGGAATGAACTCTTTTCCATCTCAAACAGCAGCTCTCGTGATGCGCAAATATTTGATGGGCCCATAATAGGTTTCCCTCCTTTGTAGTTTTTAGAAAAGCAAAATCCAAACCATCCCCAGTCCTACATCCCTGAGAAATGAGATGATGAGTCATGCCACAAAGCTGTTGTGCTGGTACCATAAAATCTGCTAAATTTCAAGCTCAGTTCCCTACAGGTTAATGCATGTAATATCCCTCTTAGCCATGTTTTTTGTGCCTTTTTTTTGTCATAGCTACTGAACAACACCGGGGGAAAGCACCAAATTCAAGATATCTGCTTTTTGTTCCAGTTCCAGCAGTGACTCCTTCTGTGACATTAGATCACGTACTACCTCTCTGTGCCCTCACGTCCACACATGTTTAATTGAGATGGTACCTGCAACTTTGTGAGAGGCACAAGCCTTGCAAATTAATGATGTTAAGGAAATGTAAATCTGAGCTGGTGATACTGAAGAAGTTTTTATAATCTTTATACTGGGGGCTTGGGGGAGAGAGGCAAGACCAGGATTGTGACACATACTTGCAGAGTGATATGAGTAATTTTGCCTCTTCTCCTTCGTTTGGAAGATCCCCTCATGATATCACATCTGTTTAAAGATCAAGGTTGGTGTGACTCAGTCTTGGGCTACTAAAGAACTACCAGAAAATGTCCTGTTTATCCTGCAAGGGGAGATGGGGCACCTTTTTGCATTCAGAAGATGAAGTCCCTTTTTTGGTAGATCTCCAGCACTTGTATCTGGCATAGAAGAGCCTGCAATAGCTGATTTAAACATTATTTCTTTAACTATAGAAATATGGAGTCATAGATAGGGGTTTTTTCAGCTTAGAATTAATGTGATAGAAATCATAGCAGTTTAGGCCATCTGCTTTTAAAGCTGAAGGAATTAAATCTAGATGCAACAACTATTTAAAATAAAAATTAGAAAAGAGCCATTTCTAAATGTCTTCTCTGAGGTATGCAACATGTGTGGAATAGATAAATTGTCCTCACTTATACTGCTTGGGTGTGTAACTTTGAAGTTAGTGAAACATGAACCATCACAAATTTTCATATATAAACCCTGCTATCTTGAATCCCTTCTATCTTTGTGAATGAGTACAAATTATAGACTAAAAGTGTGGGTAATTATATTAGAAGTGGTTAGTAATATTGCCTGCTTTCTGAATGCTATTTCCTAGTTACGGTCTATTTTGAATATAGGTGTTGGATAAAGCACTTCTGAAAATTCCTGAACACTTGTAGCTTTCATTTTATTTCCTGTAAAGTAATTCCACTTACTTTTCAATCGTCTGTTCTCGGTGGCTTTAATTTCATGTGGCAGAAGACTACACAGACTCTATAAAAATTTTGAGTAAGTGCAGTTTCTTTGCCTGCCTTTGCCATTACTCAAGCATGGTATATAAAGCTGAAGTTAAAGTTATTTTTCACTTGTGTCTTTTAATTTAGAAGCAGACTGCTTTTATTAGCCTTGCTTAACATGTGGTGCATGTGATCTGATGTGTGTTTGCTCCACAGGTTGAGTTAGCAATATCGTTCATTTAGATGAGCTTTTCTGGTGTCACTCTGGAGGTCATCTGTTACATACAAGAATTTGGAACATAATGGCAGTGGCACCTTTAAAAACTTCAGTGGCCTAAAAGCAAACCTTTGTTTGTAGTGAACATCTTCCACCATCAGTGTATGTGTACACCAGATTTGCTCTTATTGAGGATGTAGCTCATGTCATGAAAGTTAGATTTGGGCACATGGTTTATTCCCACCCTATTTTAAATGTCACCAGTCATAATCACAACAACGATTAATTTTTTTTTCTCTGCCTCAGTACTGCAGCTGGTACTGGTGCTTGACGATCAATATTGATGTTGGCAAATGGCTTAGGTAGTGCCAGACATGCAGAGATAGTTTCCACAAAGCCAGCTGGTCCGTGGGAAGTGAGAAAGGTAACTGGAGAGAGTTGCTTGTTGCTCTGACAATTTTTCGTAGTGATTTGGGGACCAAATGGGGGAGGGGGGAGGATTGGCTTTTTCCATTGTTCTGTTAAGGTGCGAGGAATTCCCTGAACTCTGACAGTGCAGACTCTGTGGGAATGAAGATAAATCATACCCCAACTGTATGGCTTGAATGAGTTGTGAAGCTACAGTAGGTCTTAAGCAATGTCTGTGTTACGTCCAGTAACTATATGCCGTGGACACACCATTTTTTTTTGCCAATACAAAGTCATGTGTGTTGATACTTTCGGCATTCTCTGGTGTGTAAATACAAGCTTTGTCTCAAAAGAAACAAAATGCCTTTTTTCTTCCTAACTACAATAGCAGCTTGAACGGCGTCTTTGACTGCTGTGTTGGATACCCTGTTCAGGGCTTCAGGCTTTATCTTCTTTCAGGTCAGCAGTATCCTTGGCCTATCATGAAGCACAGCTTGAAACTTATATTCCCAAACAAATTCTGTGAAGTGGGAAGACAGTACTGAGAAAAATCAGAGGCAGTGATAAATCAAGCTTTTTGAGAAAAGATTTTCCTAAATATCCATATTGCTGACATTATTTTGATGAATTGTTGTAACGATTACTTCGCTGTCTACCTCTGCTCACAGAATTGAGGATCTGTCAGCTTTAGACAACATGCAAAGTTTTAAGATAAGATGATAATGGTTTTATTACAATTGCCTATTGCACTTTCTATGTTTGGGTTGTTAAAGATGATCTGTACCTGATTCCACTAAGTAATGAAAATAGCATTGTAGGAAGAAGTGAGACAGAAATGTTATGGGGGGATTATCCAAAGTATAGGCATTTGAGATATTGTTATCTGATGGGGTGTTCTGCAGTACAGATATCAGATGGTCTTCTGTAATAATAATAATAATAATAATAATAATAATAATAGTAACAATGAAATTCCCATGCTTGTTGCCACTTTCAGCAAGAACCTCTGCAGATGCAAAAAGTAAATCAATTGAAGCGCATATGCCTCTGTCAAATAGCTGGTGCTATACTACTTAAAGTGGCAGGAAAGAGAGAGAGTAGGTGACTTGCCTGCAGCTGTCTGAAAAGCCGGTGGCTGATTCTGAAGGCAGATCTCACCTCCTTGGTGCACCGAAGAGCTTGTGCCCCCAATGTGGGAGGCCGAAGTACGCAGGCAGTCAACCTATGAAGCCCACTCATCTCTGTGGGATATGCAAGCTCCATTTGGATTAAAGGATGGTTTGGCCGAACATCCTCAAAATATGGTACCTCCTAGTGCCCAGGTCATCTGAATAGAAATTGGCTTCTTTTCCTAAAGTTTACAGATCTTAAGGCAGATATGTTTTGTGTTTTCTTATGTGCTTGGGTGTTGCCGCCTCACCTAATCCTCCACCCTGTGGCTGTGGCGGCAAGAGGCTCAGAAGTCCTCTGCTCTTCATCCAGTCCTTCTGCAGACTCTTTCATCTTCCCCCTTTTCCATTATTGGTGTTAGGGGAACATTGATCTTTATTTAAAATAAAGTGTCATCTTTCTTCTTTTTCAGCCTCGTATTAGGGGAGTGGGATAAAACTTTTTAAGCCCATGGTGAGTGCGAGGACCTCACTTGTCTTTGTTTCTTCAGCACAGGTGTCAATTTTAAGGCTGAAGAGCAGAATTTCTGCCTCATATCTGCCAGTTTCACAGTTATATCATGTACTAGTACATGGTGCTGATTTGTTATTCAGCATGGTAAAAGCTGGCTTAGCCTGAGTCCTTCCCTTTGACAGGAAAGGAAAACCTTTCTGTGGGATGTGAATGCCTTTGCCCAGGGCGACATTGTCTCATCTCTCCTCGTGGAGTTGTAGTTTGCATTGCTGCCTCTGGAGATGAAAATCTCTGCTAATTAAATTGTACGCCTTTATAAAGCTAATGGGCATAACTGGTTGTGAAATCTTGGTCTTCTGTGCTGAATTTTAGATCCCTATTATATTCATAACTTCAGTGAGTGTTTAGCTTTTATTTCCTGGAAGAAATAACAAGGAGGAACATGTGGTTGATGTATGTTTGTGAAGAGATAGCTTCAAACTACAAGTGCAAGAATGTCAGGTCTTAATGAAGCTGGTCTACAACTTAGGTGATGATTAATGAAGGAATAATGTCAAGGAGCAGTGCTTGATGGTATTATGTTGACTGCTGCTGCAGACCAAACAGTCTCTTCTGTGGGAGGAGGAGGAATGCTGCTCTGGGTTGAAACAAGCTGTACCCGGCAGCCAACGTCACCGCTCCGTGGTGTGCCTTGCAGGCGGCGCATGTCTGGGGGCAGCCTGCCCTTTTGTCCAGGCGCTGGCTGTGAGCAGCCAAGGCCAGCAGGAGGATCAACTCTGCAAAGGGCTTCTTTCAGGGCAATTACGGAAAATGTGACAGCTTTGTCAGCCAGTCTGCTGCATGCCAATGTGGAGGAGGAAGAAGGAAAACACCCAGGGAAGACTGATCTTTGTGGCTTGCCAACTGCAGCGCCGCAGCTATGGGGCCTTGGGGGAAGACGCCATCTGCTACCATTTGGCATGACTCGGCCACAAAAGCACAGAGTGCACGATTGTCCTCGACCTTGGCGGAAGGAGCTGGCAGCATGCCCAGTGGGCTGCTGTCTTCAGCAAGAGATAGGAGCGGGAGTGACGTGGTGGTAAAATAGCAGCCGCGTCTGTGCCTTGCGTGCTGCAGTGGTGTGAGTGCTGGGGGACGGGGATGGGGGTCCCTTGGACACCACATACCTCTCTGCTCCTGCCACAAAAGGACACACTTTTGTGAAGAAGCGAGTGGGTCCTGCTTGCCCATGGGGCCAGCAAGGGACTCCCAAACCATGGTGGAATAATGTGCCTGTCAAGGACAGTAACACCATTAAAGCTCTTAGTAATGTTAGAGGGGTAATAACAGGAGATTTACACAGGCTGATGAGAGAATGAGCTGGCTCAGTGGAGACCTTTCTGAACTTGGATAAACATCCCCAAACAAGATTAGCTACACCAGGGGCTAGTTTCCTTCAGAAGAACGGGGCGACTGCAGCTTCATGCCTTTCATTTTGTGTTGTGGCTTACTGTCATCTCTAAGTGTGCACCTCATTTTCTAGGGGCAGAGATGAAGAGAGCAGGGGCTTAAGGAAAAACTTCAGATAAACGGCCTAAACCACCAGGTACATCTTTGCCTGGAGAACAAAATACTAATATCTCAGATATGGGAATAAAATGGCACAGAGATGAGAGAGTGTACTTTTAGCAGCAGGCAAGCCAAACAGTAAAATCAAGGTATGAGAGGCAATAATGGTTGGACCTAAGGAGAATGAATAATGGTATTAAAGAGTGGGCTACCAAAAAGCTATATAAAGGGGAGTGTTTATATCGGGGGAACATGAAATCATTTGAGCCATACTCTTGTTATTTCCTTATCAATGGGAAGTCAAGTTAAGCTATGGTAAAGGCAAAACGATAGTCATAGTTCGTGTAAGTCATGCATGCATGTGCGCGCTGTCTTTCCATTTACAATATTGCAGAGGAGCACTTCCAAACTGCTGAAAGAGAATCCAGGCAGGGAGAGCAGCCTGCAGTTTGTTACAGGCCTGTGATGGATAAAAGCACGTTTAGCTTCCATCTGTTCCGTTTTAGATGATGCCGATAGAAGGGTCATAGCTTTGGCAGTGATGGGTATTTGAAACCATTGCCATTTTTAACTGTTCCAGAATTTTTCCCATTCTGTTTATTGGACATCTATTTTTCTGTTTGATATGTATTGCCAGTTACACTGCAGGTGGTGGTTAGCTACAAGTGTTAGATAAAGTGAGGCTCTCCTTGCTGTCTCTCCCTCTTCCACCATTGCGCTTGGTACAGAGATGATGGGGAATGGGAATAGTTAGGGATATGTTTTGGCACATTCCAGATAACTGTAATTTTGCTTTCCTGGAATTATATGCATAATTACCTTACAGTTTATGATTATGAAATATTATTACAGCATGATTGTAGCTTGAAAGTAATAAAGAACCTAGATGTTCAACTATAGTGCAATACCAGAAATGGATTACTTTCCAAATACAGTATTTTCTATGATTTCTGAAATGCGAACATTTATCTCTTCTATTTTTTTTACATCTTGCTGCCTCATGATAAAAAGAAAAGGCATCGAGATGTGTCTTACATAATTCTGCTTTAATTAAAAATAAAAATGTATTGTGAATAAGTAAAATGGTGCACCACACACAATTATAGTACTCAGTTCTTCCTGGAAAGTGGCAAGAGATCAGCAACACGGGCGCATAAGAGAGCCCAGGATGCTACTTTAGAAAGTTGTCGTTATGGCAGGAGCCGGGCCCATGGATAATCATGTTTTCCCTCCAGAGGTTTGTTCTTTCTGCATATCTCTAGAGGCAATCGGTATGGATCGAAGAACAAGATTTTGCCACAGATGATTGCAAATCCATTTATTGTTGTTCACAGAATCACAGAATGGTCAGGGTTGGAAGAGACCTCTGGAGATCATCTAGTCCAACCCCCCTGCCAGAGCAGGGTCACCTACGACAGGTTGCACAGGACGGCGTCCAGGCGGGTTTTGAATGTCTCCAGAGCGGGAGACTCCACAACCTCTCTGGGCAGCCTGTGCCAGTGCTCCACTATCCTCAAGGTAAAGAAGTTCCTCCACTTGCTAAGATGGAACTTCCTGTGTTCAGGTTTGTGCCCGTTACCTCTTGTCCTATCACTGGGCACCACTGAAAAAACACTGTTCCCATCCAGACTGGCACCCTCCCTTTAAGTATTTGTAAGCATTACTAAGAT